>NC_132892.1:13276096-13580025 GCF_030463535.1 Salminus brasiliensis
ACAGTTTCCCAGGATCCCGTGAAGGTGGAAACGACTTACAAGGATTTCTCCATCTGCATCTCCATTCTCTACTATGACTGGCTTGCAGGTATTCTGTCCATCTTGAACTGTGTGAGTCTGACTGTTCGTAATAGCTGTGATACAGGTAAGTGATCATTCAGTTTCTATACATGTATTGACTTTTTTTTCTTTTTTTTTCGTACTGTTTCCTAGGATCCCGTGACCGACTCCCTCTCTGAAGGTGGAAATGACTAACAAGAGTCTATCCATTTGCTTCTCACTTCACAACTCTATATAGGTAAATACAGCTATATTCTGTCCATCTTCAGCTGTGTGAGGCTGAATGTTCGTAAACAGCTGTTATACAGGTAAGTGATTGTTCAGTTTCTATACATGTATTGACTTTTTTTTTTCTTTTTGTCGTACAGTTTCCCAGGATTCCATTATCAACTCCCTCTATGAAGGTGGACAATCAAGGGTCTAGGGTCTAACTGTTCGTAAACAGCTGTGATACAGGTAAGTGATCATTCAGTTTCTATACACGTTTTGACTTTTTTTCTTTTTTGTCGTACAGTTTCCCAGGATTCCATTACCGACTCCCTCTCTGAAGGTGGACTATCAAGGGTCTAGGGTCTGAGTGTTCGTGAACAGCTGTGATACAGGTAAGTGATTATTCAGTACATGTATTGACTTTTTTTTTCTTTTTTGTTGTACAGTTTCGTAGGATCCTGTGACCGACTCCCTCTCTGAAGGTGGACTATCAAGGGTCTAGGGTCTGAGTGTTCGTGAACAGCTGTGATACAGGTAAGTGATCATTCAGTACATGTATTGACTTTTTTTTTCTTTTTTGTTGTACAGTTTCGCAGGATCCTGTGACCGACTCCCTCTCTGAAGGTGGACTATCAAGGGTCTAGGGTCTGACTGTTGGTAAACAGCTGTGATACTGGTAAGTGATCATTCAGTACATATACTGACTTTTTAGTGATCATTCAGTTTCTATACACGTATTGACTTTTTTTTCATTTTTGTCGTACAGTTTCCCAGGATTCTATTACCGACTCCCTCTCTGAAGGTGCACTATCAAGGGTCTAGGGTCTGACTGTTCGTGAACAGCTGTGATACAGGTAAGTGATCATGTACAGCTGTGATACAGGTAAGTGATCATTCAGTTTCTATACACGTATTGACTTTTTTTTTCTTTTTTTACATACAGTTTCCCAGGATTCTATTACCGACTCCCTCTCTGAAGATGGACTATCAAGGGTCTAGGGTCTGAGTGTTCGTAAACAGCTGTGATAGTGGTAAGTGATCATTCAGTATATGTATTGACTTTTTTTTTCTTTTTTGTTGTACAGTTTCGCAGGATCCCATTACCGACTCCCTCTATGAAGATGGAATATCAAGGGTCTAGGGTCTGACTGTTGGTAAACAGCTGTGATACTGGTAAGTGATTATTCAGTACATATACTGACTTTTTTTCTTTTTTGTCGTACAGTTTCCCAGGATTTCATTACTGACTCCCTCTCTGAAGGTGGACTATCAAGGGTCTAGGGTCGGAGTGTTCTAAACAGCTGTGATACAGGTAAGTGATCATTCAGTACATGTATTGACTTTTTTTTTTTCTTTTTTGTCGTAGAGTTTCGCAGGATCCCATTACCGACTCCCTCTATGAAGGTGGACAATCAAGGGTCTAAGGTCTGACTGTTGGTAAACAGCTGTGATACTGGTAAGTGATTATTCAGTACATATACTAACTTTTTTTTTTCTTTTTTGTTGTACAGTTTCGCAGGATCCTGTTACCGACTCCCTCTATGAAGGTGGACAATCAAGGGTCTAGGGTCTGAGTGTTCGACTCCCCCTCTGAAGGTGGAAATGACTAACAAGAGTCTATCCATTTGCTTCTCACTTCACAACTCTATATAGGTAAATACAGCTATATTCTGTCCATCTTCAGCTGTGTGAGGCTGAATGTTCGTAAACAGTTTTTATACAGGTAAGTGATTGTTCAGTTTCTATACATGTATTGACTTTTTTTTTTTTTCTTTTTGTCGTTTCGCAGGATCCTGTTACCGACTCCCTCTCTGAAGGTGGACTATCAAGGGTCTAGGGTCTGAGTGTTCGTGAACAGCTGTGATACAGGTAAGTGATCATTCAGTACATGTATTGACTTTTTTTTTTCTTTTTTGTTGTACAGTTTCGCAGGATCCTGTGACCGACTCCCTCTCTGAAGGTGGACAATCAAGGGTCTAGGGTCTGACTGTTGGTAAACAGCTGTGATACTGGTAAGTGATCATTCAGTACATATACTGACTTTTTAGTGATCATTCAGTTTCTATACACGTATTGACTTTTTTTTCATTTTTGTCGTACAGTTTCCCAGGATTCTATTACCGACTCCCTCTCTAAAGGTGCACTATCAAGGGTCTAGGGTCTGACTGTTCGTGAACAGCTGTGATACAGGTAAGTGATCATGTACATGTATATACATCTATGAAGGTGGACAATCAAGGGTCTAGGGTCTAACTGTTCGTGAACAGCTGTGATACAGGTAAGTGATCATTCAGTTTCTATACACGTATTGACTTTTTTATTTTCTTTTTTGTCGTACAGTTTCCCAGGATCCCGTGAAGGTGGAAACGACTTACAAGGATTTCTCCATCTGCATCTCCATTCTCTACTATGACTGGCTGGCAGGTATTCTGTCCATCTTGAACTGTGTGAGTCTGACTGTTCGTAATAGCTTTGATACAGGTAAGTGATCATTCAGTTTCTATACATGTATTGACTTTTTTTTCTTTTTTGTCGTACTGTTTCCTAGGATCCCGTGACCGACTCCCTCTCTGAAGGTGGAAATGACTAACAAGAGTCTATCCATTTGCTTCTCACTTCACAACTCTATATAGGTAAATACAGCTATATTCTGTCCATCTTCAGCTGTGTAAGGCTGAATGTTCGTAAACAGCTGTTATACAGGTAAGTGATTGTTCAGTTTCTATACATGTATTGACTTTTTTTTTTCTTTTTGTCGTACAGTTTCCCAGGATTCCATTATCAACTCCCTCTATGAAGGTGGACAATCAAGGGTCTAGGGTCTAACTGTTCGTAAACAGCTGTGATACAGGTAAGTGATCATTCAGTTTCTATACACGTATTGACTTTTTTCTTTTTTGTCGTACAGTTTCCCAGGATTCCAATACCGACTCCCTCTATGAAGGTGGACAATCAAGGGTCTAGGGTCTGACTGTTGGTAAACAGCTGTGATACTGGTAAGTGGTTATTCAGTACATATACTGACTTTTTTTTCTTTTTTGTTGTACAGTTTCGCAGGATCCTGTTACCGACTCCCTCTCTGAAGGTGGACTATCAAGGGTCTAGGGTCTGACTGTTCGTAAACAGCTGTGATACAGGTAAGTGATCATTCAGTTTCTATACACGTATTGACTTTTTTTTCTTTTTTTTCATACAGTTTCCCAGGATTCCAATACCGACTCCCTCTCTGAAGGTGGACTATCAAGGGTCTAGGGTCTGAGTGCTTGTAAACAGCTGTGATACTGGTAAGTGATTATTCAGTACATATACTGACTTTTTAGTGATCATTCAGTTTCTATACACGTATTGACTTTTTTTTTATTTTTGTCGTACAGTTTCGCAGGATCCTGTTACCGACTCCCTCTCTGAAGGTGGACTGTCAAGGGTCTAGGGTCTGAGTGTTCGACTCCCCCTCTGAAGGTGGAAATGACTAACAAGAGTCTATCCATTTGCTTCTCACTTCACAACTCTATATAGGTAAATACAGCTATATTCTGTCCATCTTCAGCTGTGTGAGGCTGAATGTTCGTAAACAGCTTTTATACAGGTAAGTGATTGTTCAGTTTCTATACATGTAGTGACTTTTTTTTTTTTTCTTTTTGTCGTTTCGCAGGATCCTGTTACCGACTCCCTCTCTGAAGGTGGACTATCAAGGGTCTAGGGTCTGAGTGTTCGTGAACAGCTGTGATACAGGTAAGTGATCATTCAGTACATGTATTGACTTTTTTTTTTCTTTTTTGTTGTACAGTTTCGCAGGATCCTGTGACCGACTCCCTCTCTGAAGGTGGACAATCAAGGGTCTAGGGTCTGACTGTTGGTAAACAGCTGTGATACTGGTAAGTGATCATTCAGTACATATACTGACTTTTTAGTGATCATTCAGTTTCTATACACGTATTGACTTTTTTTTCATTTTTGTCGTACAGTTTCCCAGGATTCTATTACCGACTCCCTCTCTAAAGGTGCACTATCAAGGGTCTAGGGTCTGACTGTTCGTGAACAGCTGTGATACAGGTAAGTGATCATGTACATGTATATACATCTATGAAGGTGGACAATCAAGGGTCTAGGGTCTAACTGTTCGTAAACAGCTGTGATACAGGTAAGTGATCATTCAGTACATGTATTGACTTTTTTTTTCTTTTTTGTCGTACAGTTTCGCAGGATCCCATTACCGACTCCCTCTATGAAGGTGGACAATCAAGGGTCTAGGGTCTGACTGTTGGTAAACAGCTGTGATACTGGTAAGTGATTATTCAGTACATATACTGACTTTTTTTTCTTTTTTGTCGTACAGTTTCCCAGGATTCCATTACTGACTCCCTCTCTGAAGGTGGACTGTCTAGGGTCTGAGTGTTCTAAACAGCTGTGATACAGGTAAGTGATCATTCAGTACATGTATTGACTTTTTTTTTCTTTTTTGTTGTACAGTTTCGCAGGATCCCATTACCGACTCCCTTTATGAAGGTGGACAATCAAGGGTCTAGGGTCTGACTGTTCGTGAACAGCTGTGATACAGGTAAGTGATTATTCAGTACATATACTGACTTTTTATTCTTTTTTCTTGTACAGTTTCGCAGGATCTTGTTACCGACTCCCTCTCTGAAGGTGCACTATCAAGGGTCTAGGGTCTGACTGTTCGTGAACAGCTGTGATACAGGTAAGTGATCATGTACATGTATATACATCTATGAAGGTGGACAATCAAGGGTCTAGGGTCTAACTGTTCGTAAACAGCTGTGATACAGGTAAGTGATCATTCAGTTTCTATACACGTATTGACTTTTTTATTTTCTTTTTTGTCGTACAGTTTCCCAGGATCCCGTGAAGGTGGAAATGACTTACAAGGATTTCTCCATCTGCATCTCCATTCTCTACTATGACTGGCTTGCAGGTATTCTGTCCATCTTGAACTGTGTGAGTCTGACTGTTCGTAATAGCTGTGATACAGGTAAGTGATCATTCAGTTTCTATACATGTATTGACTTTTTTTTCTTTTTTTTTCGTACTGTTTCCTAGGATCCCGTGACCGACTCCCTCTCTGAAGGTGGAAATGACTAACAAGAGTCTATCCATTTGCTTCTCACTTCACAACTCTATATAGGTAAATACAGCTATATTCTGTCCATCTTCAGCTGTGTGAGGCTGAATGTTCGTAAACAGCTGTTATACAGGTAAGTGATTGTTCAGTTTCTATACATGTATTGACTTTTTTTTTTCTTTTTGTCGTACAGTTTCCCAGGATTCCATTATCAACTCCCTCTATGAAGGTGGACAATCAAGGGTCTAGGGTCTAACTGTTCGTAAACAGCTGTGATACAGGTAAGTGATCATTCAGTTTCTATACACGTTTTGACTTTTTTTCTTTTTTGTCGTACAGTTTCCCAGGATTCCATTACCGACTCCCTCTCTGAAGGTGGACTATCAAGGGTCTAGGGTCTGAGTGTTCGTGAACAGCTGTGATACAGGTAAGTGATTATTCAGTACATGTATTGACTTTTTTTTTCTTTTTTGTTGTACAGTTTCGTAGGATCCTGTGACCGACTCCCTCTCTGAAGGTGGACTATCAAGGGTCTAGGGTCTGAGTGTTCGTGAACAGCTGTGATACAGGTAAGTGATCATTCAGTACATGTATTGACTTTTTTTTTCTTTTTTGTTGTACAGTTTCGCAGGATCCTGTGACCGACTCCCTCTCTGAAGGTGGACTATCAAGGGTCTAGGGTCTGACTGTTGGTAAACAGCTGTGATACTGGTAAGTGATCATTCAGTACATATACTGACTTTTTAGTGATCATTCAGTTTCTATACACGTATTGACTTTTTTTTCATTTTTGTCGTACAGTTTCCCAGGATTCTATTACCGACTCCCTCTCTGAAGGTGCACTATCAAGGGTCTAGGGTCTGACTGTTCGTGAACAGCTGTGATACAGGTAAGTGATCATGTACAGCTGTGATACAGGTTAGTGATCATTCAGTTTCTATACACGTATTGACTTTTTTTTTCTTTTTTTTCATACAGTTTCCCAGGATTCTATTACCGACTCCCTCTCTGAAGATGGACTATCAAGGGTCTAGGGTCTGAGTGTTCGTAAACAGCTGTGATAGTGGTAAGTGATCATTCAGTATATGTATTGACTTTTTTTTTCTTTTTTGTTGTACAGTTTCGCAGGATCCCATTACCGACTCCCTCTATGAAGATGGAATATCAAGGGTCTAGGGTCTGACTGTTGGTAAACAGCTGTGATACTGGTAAGTGATTATTCAGTACATATACTGACTTTTTTTTCTTTTTTGTCGTACAGTTTCCCAGGATTTCATTACTGACTCCCTCTCTGAAGGTGGACTATCAAGGGTCTAGGGTCGGAGTGTTCTAAACAGCTGTGATACAGGTAAGTGATCATTCAGTACATGTATTGACTTTTTTTTTTCTTTTTTGTCGTAGAGTTTCGCAGGATCCCATTACCGACTCCCTCTATGAAGGTGGACAATCAAGGGTCTAGGGTCTGACTGTTGGTAAACAGCTGTGATACTGGTAAGTGATCATGTACATGTATATACATCTATGAAGGTGGACAATCAAGGGTCTAGGGTCTGACTGTTCGTGAACAGCTGTGATACAGGTAAGTGATCATGTACAGCTGTGATACAGGTAAGTGATCATTCAGTTTCTATACACGTATTGACTTTTTTTTTCTTTTTTTACATACAGTTTCCCAGGATTCTATTACCGACTCCCTCTCTGAAGATGGACTATCAAGGGTCTAGGGTCTGAGTGTTCGTAAACAGCTGTGATAGTGGTAAGTGATCATTCAGTATATGTATTGACTTTTTTTTTCTTTTTTGTTGTACAGTTTCGCAGGATCCCATTACCGACTCCCTCTATGAAGATGGAATATCAAGGGTCTAGGGTCTGACTGTTGGTAAACAGCTGTGATACTGGTAAGTGATTATTCAGTACATATACTGACTTTTTTTCTTTTTTGTCGTACAGTTTCCCAGGATTTCATTACTGACTCCCTCTCTGAAGGTGGACTATCAAGGGTCTAGGGTCGGAGTGTTCTAAACAGCTGTGATACAGGTAAGTGATCATTCAGTACATGTATTGACTTTTTTTTTTTCTTTTTTGTCGTAGAGTTTCGCAGGATCCCATTACCGACTCCCTCTATGAAGGTGGACAATCAAGGGTCTAAGGTCTGACTGTTGGTAAACAGCTGTGATACTGGTAAGTGATTATTCAGTACATATACTAACTTTTTTTTTTCTTTTTTGTTGTACAGTTTCGCAGGATCCTGTTACCGACTCCCTCTATGAAGGTGGACAATCAAGGGTCTAGGGTCTGAGTGTTCGACTCCCCCTCTGAAGGTGGAAATGACTAACAAGAGTCTATCCATTTGCTTCTCACTTCACAACTCTATATAGGTAAATACAGCTATATTCTGTCCATCTTCAGCTGTGTGAGGCTGAATGTTCGTAAACAGTTTTTATACAGGTAAGTGATTGTTCAGTTTCTATACATGTATTGACTTTTTTTTTTTTTCTTTTTGTCGTTTCGCAGGATCCTGTTACCGACTCCCTCTCTGAAGGTGGACTATCAAGGGTCTAGGGTCTGAGTGTTCGTGAACAGCTGTGATACAGGTAAGTGATCATTCAGTACATGTATTGACTTTTTTTTTTCTTTTTTGTTGTACAGTTTCGCAGGATCCTGTGACCGACTCCCTCTCTGAAGGTGGACAATCAAGGGTCTAGGGTCTGACTGTTGGTAAACAGCTGTGATACTGGTAAGTGATCATTCAGTACATATACTGACTTTTTAGTGATCATTCAGTTTCTATACACGTATTGACTTTTTTTTCATTTTTGTCGTACAGTTTCCCAGGATTCTATTACCGACTCCCTCTCTAAAGGTGCACTATCAAGGGTCTAGGGTCTGACTGTTCGTGAACAGCTGTGATACAGGTAAGTGATCATGTACATGTATATACATCTATGAAGGTGGACAATCAAGGGTCTAGGGTCTAACTGTTCGTGAACAGCTGTGATACAGGTAAGTGATCATTCAGTTTCTATACACGTATTGACTTTTTTATTTTCTTTTTTGTCGTACAGTTTCCCAGGATCCCGTGAAGGTGGAAACGACTTACAAGGATTTCTCCATCTGCATCTCCATTCTCTACTATGACTGGCTGGCAGGTATTCTGTCCATCTTGAACTGTGTGAGTCTGACTGTTCGTAATAGCTTTGATACAGGTAAGTGATCATTCAGTTTCTATACATGTATTGACTTTTTTTTCTTTTTTGTCGTACTGTTTCCTAGGATCCCGTGACCGACTCCCTCTCTGAAGGTGGAAATGACTAACAAGAGTCTATCCATTTGCTTCTCACTTCACAACTCTATATAGGTAAATACAGCTATATTCTGTCCATCTTCAGCTGTGTAAGGCTGAATGTTCGTAAACAGCTGTTATACAGGTAAGTGATTGTTCAGTTTCTATACATGTATTGACTTTTTTTTTTCTTTTTGTCGTACAGTTTCCCAGGATTCCATTATCAACTCCCTCTATGAAGGTGGACAATCAAGGGTCTAGGGTCTAACTGTTCGTAAACAGCTGTGATACAGGTAAGTGATCATTCAGTTTCTATACACGTATTGACTTTTTTCTTTTTTGTCGTACAGTTTCCAAGGATTCCAATACCGACTCCCTCTATGAAGGTGGACAATCAAGGGTCTAGGGTCTGACTGTTGGTAAACAGCTGTGATACTGGTAAGTGGTTATTCAGTACATATACTGACTTTTTTTTCTTTTTTGTTGTACAGTTTCGCAGGATCCTGTTACCGACTCCCTCTCTGAAGGTGGACTATCAAGGGTCTAGGGTCTGACTGTTCGTAAACAGCTGTGATACAGGTAAGTGATCATTCAGTTTCTATACACGTATTGACTTTTTTTTCTTTTTTTTCATACAGTTTCCCAGGATTCCAATACCGACTCCCTCTCTGAAGGTGGACTATCAAGGGTCTAGGGTCTGAGTGCTTGTAAACAGCTGTGATAGTGGTAAGTGATCATTCAGTACATGTATTGACTTTTTTTTTCTTTTTTGTTGTACAGTTTCGCAGGATCCCATTACCGACTCCCTCTATGAAGGTGGACAATCAAGGGTCTAGGGTCTGACTGTTGGTAAACAGCTGTGATACTGGTAAGTGATTATTCAGTACATATACTGACTTTTTAGTGATCATTCAGTTTCTATACACGTATTGACTTTTTTTTTATTTTTGTCGTACAGTTTCGCAGGATCCTGTTACCGACTCCCTCTCTGAAGGTGGACTGTCAAGGGTCTAGGGTCTGAGTGTTCGACTCCCCCTCTGAAGGTGGAAATGACTAACAAGAGTCTATCCATTTGCTTCTCACTTCACAACTCTATATAGGTAAATACAGCTATATTCTGTCCATCTTCAGCTGTGTGAGGCTGAATGTTCGTAAACAGCTTTTATACAGGTAAGTGATTGTTCAGTTTCTATACATGTAGTGACTTTTTTTTTTTTTCTTTTTGTCGTTTCGCAGGATCCTGTTACCGACTCCCTCTCTGAAGGTGGACTATCAAGGGTCTAGGGTCTGAGTGTTCGTGAACAGCTGTGATACAGGTAAGTGATCATTCAGTACATGTATTGACTTTTTTTTTTCTTTTTTGTTGTACAGTTTCGCAGGATCCTGTGACCGACTCCCTCTCTGAAGGTGGACAATCAAGGGTCTAGGGTCTGACTGTTGGTAAACAGCTGTGATACTGGTAAGTGATCATTCAGTACATATACTGACTTTTTAGTGATCATTCAGTTTCTATACACGTATTGACTTTTTTTTCATTTTTGTCGTACAGTTTCCCAGGATTCTATTACCGACTCCCTCTCTAAAGGTGCACTATCAAGGGTCTAGGGTCTGACTGTTCGTGAACAGCTGTGATACAGGTAAGTGATCATGTACATGTATATACATCTATGAAGGTGGACAATCAAGGGTCTAGGGTCTAACTGTTCGTAAACAGCTGTGATACAGGTAAGTGATCATTCAGTACATGTATTGACTTTTTTTTCTTTTTTGTCGTACAGTTTCGCAGGATCCCATTACCGACTCCCTCTATGAAGGTGGACAATCAAGGGTCTAGGGTCTGACTGTTGGTAAACAGCTGTGATACTGGTAAGTGATTATTCAGTACATATACTGACTTTTTTTTCTTTTTTGTCGTACAGTTTCCCAGGATTCCATTACTGACTCCCTCTCTGAAGGTGGACTGTCTAGGGTCTGAGTGTTCTAAACAGCTGTGATACAGGTAAGTGATCATTCAGTACATGTATTGACTTTTTTTTTCTTTTTTGTTGTACAGTTTCGCAGGATCCCATTACCGACTCCCTTTATGAAGGTGGACAATCAAGGGTCTAGGGTCTGACTGTTCGTGAACAGCTGTGATACAGGTAAGTGATTATTCAGTACATATACTGACTTTTTATTCTTTTTTCTTGTACAGTTTCGCAGGATCTTGTTACCGACTCCCTCTCTGAAGGTGCACTATCAAGGGTCTAGGGTCTGACTGTTCGTGAACAGCTGTGATACAGGTAAGTGATCATGTACATGTATATACATCTATGAAGGTGGACAATCAAGGGTCTAGGGTCTAACTGTTCGTGAACAGCTGTGATACAGGTAAGTGATCATTCAGTTTCTATACACGTATTGACTTTTTTATTTTCTTTTTTGTCGTACAGTTTCCCAGGATCCCGTGAAGGTGGAAATGACTTACAAGGATTTCTCCATCTGCATCTCCATTCTCTACTATGACTGGCTTGCAGGTATTCTGTCCATCTTGAACTGTGTGAGTCTGACTGTTCGTAATAGCTGTGATACAGGTAAGTGATCATTCAGTTTCTATACATGTATTGACTTTTTTTTCTTTTTTTTTCGTACTGTTTCCTAGGATCCCGTGACCGACTCCCTCTCTGAAGGTGGAAATGACTAACAAGAGTCTATCCATTTGCTTCTCACTTCACAACTCTATATAGGTAAATACAGCTATATTCTGTCCATCTTCAGCTGTGTGAGGCTGAATGTTCGTAAACAGCTGTTATACAGGTAAGTGATTGTTCAGTTTCTATACATGTATTGACTTTTTTTTTTCTTTTTGTCGTACAGTTTCCCAGGATTCCATTATCAACTCCCTCTATGAAGGTGGACAATCAAGGGTCTAGGGTCTAACTGTTCGTAAACAGCTGTGATACAGGTAAGTGATCATTCAGTTTCTATACACGTTTTGACTTTTTTTCTTTTTTGTCGTACAGTTTCCCAGGATTCCATTACCGACTCCCTCTCTGAAGGTGGACTATCAAGGGTCTAGGGTCTGAGTGTTCGTGAACAGCTGTGATACAGGTAAGTGATTATTCAGTACATGTATTGACTTTTTTTTTCTTTTTTGTTGTACAGTTTCGTAGGATCCTGTGACCGACTCCCTCTCTGAAGGTGGACTATCAAGGGTCTAGGGTCTGAGTGTTCGTGAACAGCTGTGATACAGGTAAGTGATCATTCAGTACATGTATTGACTTTTTTTTTCTTTTTTGTTGTACAGTTTCGCAGGATCCTGTGACCGACTCCCTCTCTGAAGGTGGACTATCAAGGGTCTAGGGTCTGACTGTTGGTAAACAGCTGTGATACTGGTAAGTGATCATTCAGTACATATACTGACTTTTTAGTGATCATTCAGTTTCTATACACGTATTGACTTTTTTTTCATTTTTGTCGTACAGTTTCCCAGGATTCTATTACCGACTCCCTCTCTGAAGGTGCACTATCAAGGGTCTAGGGTCTGACTGTTCGTGAACAGCTGTGATACAGGTAAGTGATCATGTACAGCTGTGATACAGGTTAGTGATCATTCAGTTTCTATACACGTATTGACTTTTTTTTTCTTTTTTTTCATACAGTTTCCCAGGATTCTATTACCGACTCCCTCTCTGAAGATGGACTATCAAGGGTCTAGGGTCTGAGTGTTCGTAAACAGCTGTGATAGTGGTAAGTGATCATTCAGTATATGTATTGACTTTTTTTTTCTTTTTTGTTGTACAGTTTCGCAGGATCCCATTACCGACTCCCTCTATGAAGATGGAATATCAAGGGTCTAGGGTCTGACTGTTGGTAAACAGCTGTGATACTGGTAAGTGATTATTCAGTACATATACTGACTTTTTTTTCTTTTTTGTCGTACAGTTTCCCAGGATTTCATTACTGACTCCCTCTCTGAAGGTGGACTATCAAGGGTCTAGGGTCGGAGTGTTCTAAACAGCTGTGATACAGGTAAGTGATCATTCAGTACATGTATTGACTTTTTTTTTTCTTTTTTGTCGTAGAGTTTCGCAGGATCCCATTACCGACTCCCTCTATGAAGGTGGACAATCAAGGGTCTAGGGTCTGACTGTTGGTAAACAGCTGTGATACTGGTAAGTGATCATGTACATGTATATACATCTATGAAGGTGGACAATCAAGGGTCTAGGGTCTGACTGTTCGTGAACAGCTGTGATACAGGTAAGTGATCATGTACAGCTGTGATACAGGTAAGTGATCATTCAGTTTCTATACACGTATTGACTTTTTTTTTCTTTTTTTACATACAGTTTCCCAGGATTCTATTACCGACTCCCTCTCTGAAGATGGACTATCAAGGGTCTAGGGTCTGAGTGTTCGTAAACAGCTGTGATAGTGGTAAGTGATCATTCAGTATATGTATTGACTTTTTTTTTCTTTTTTGTTGTACAGTTTCGCAGGATCCCATTACCGACTCCCTCTATGAAGATGGAATATCAAGGGTCTAGGGTCTGACTGTTGGTAAACAGCTGTGATACTGGTAAGTGATTATTCAGTACATATACTGACTTTTTTTCTTTTTTGTCGTACAGTTTCCCAGGATTTCATTACTGACTCCCTCTCTGAAGGTGGACTATCAAGGGTCTAGGGTCGGAGTGTTCTAAACAGCTGTGATACAGGTAAGTGATCATTCAGTACATGTATTGACTTTTTTTTTTTCTTTTTTGTCGTAGAGTTTCGCAGGATCCCATTACCGACTCCCTCTATGAAGGTGGACAATCAAGGGTCTAAGGTCTGACTGTTGGTAAACAGCTGTGATACTGGTAAGTGATTATTCAGTACATATACTAACTTTTTTTTTTCTTTTTTGTTGTACAGTTTCGCAGGATCCTGTTACCGACTCCCTCTATGAAGGTGGACAATCAAGGGTCTAGGGTCTGAGTGTTCGACTCCCCCTCTGAAGGTGGAAATGACTAACAAGAGTCTATCCATTTGCTTCTCACTTCACAACTCTATATAGGTAAATACAGCTATATTCTGTCCATCTTCAGCTGTGTGAGGCTGAATGTTCGTAAACAGTTTTTATACAGGTAAGTGATTGTTCAGTTTCTATACATGTATTGACTTTTTTTTTTTTTCTTTTTGTCGTTTCGCAGGATCCTGTTACCGACTCCCTCTCTGAAGGTGGACTATCAAGGGTCTAGGGTCTGAGTGTTCGTGAACAGCTGTGATACAGGTAAGTGATCATTCAGTACATGTATTGACTTTTTTTTTTCTTTTTTGTTGTACAGTTTCGCAGGATCCTGTGACCGACTCCCTCTCTGAAGGTGGACAATCAAGGGTCTAGGGTCTGACTGTTGGTAAACAGCTGTGATACTGGTAAGTGATCATTCAGTACATATACTGACTTTTTAGTGATCATTCAGTTTCTATACACGTATTGACTTTTTTTTCATTTTTGTCGTACAGTTTCCCAGGATTCTATTACCGACTCCCTCTCTAAAGGTGCACTATCAAGGGTCTAGGGTCTGACTGTTCGTGAACAGCTGTGATACAGGTAAGTGATCATGTACATGTATATACATCTATGAAGGTGGACAATCAAGGGTCTAGGGTCTAACTGTTCGTGAACAGCTGTGATACAGGTAAGTGATCATTCAGTTTCTATACACGTATTGACTTTTTTATTTTCTTTTTTGTCGTACAGTTTCCCAGGATCCCGTGAAGGTGGAAACGACTTACAAGGATTTCTCCATCTGCATCTCCATTCTCTACTATGACTGGCTGGCAGGTATTCTGTCCATCTTGAACTGTGTGAGTCTGACTGTTCGTAATAGCTTTGATACAGGTAAGTGATCATTCAGTTTCTATACATGTATTGACTTTTTTTTCTTTTTTGTCGTACTGTTTCCTAGGATCCCGTGACCGACTCCCTCTCTGAAGGTGGAAATGACTAACAAGAGTCTATCCATTTGCTTCTCACTTCACAACTCTATATAGGTAAATACAGCTATATTCTGTCCATCTTCAGCTGTGTAAGGCTGAATGTTCGTAAACAGCTGTTATACAGGTAAGTGATTGTTCAGTTTCTATACATGTATTGACTTTTTTTTTTCTTTTTGTCGTACAGTTTCCCAGGATTCCATTATCAACTCCCTCTATGAAGGTGGACAATCAAGGGTCTAGGGTCTAACTGTTCGTAAACAGCTGTGATACAGGTAAGTGATCATTCAGTTTCTATACACGTATTGACTTTTTTCTTTTTTGTCGTACAGTTTCCAAGGATTCCAATACCGACTCCCTCTATGAAGGTGGACAATCAAGGGTCTAGGGTCTGACTGTTGGTAAACAGCTGTGATACTGGTAAGTGGTTATTCAGTACATATACTGACTTTTTTTTCTTTTTTGTTGTACAGTTTCGCAGGATCCTGTTACCGACTCCCTCTCTGAAGGTGGACTATCAAGGGTCTAGGGTCTGACTGTTCGTAAACAGCTGTGATACAGGTAAGTGATCATTCAGTTTCTATACACGTATTGACTTTTTTTTCTTTTTTTTCATACAGTTTCCCAGGATTCCAATACCGACTCCCTCTCTGAAGGTGGACTATCAAGGGTCTAGGGTCTGAGTGCTTGTAAACAGCTGTGATAGTGGTAAGTGATCATTCAGTACATGTATTGACTTTTTTTTTCTTTTTTGTTGTACAGTTTCGCAGGATCCCATTACCGACTCCCTCTATGAAGGTGGACAATCAAGGGTCTAGGGTCTGACTGTTGGTAAACAGCTGTGATACTGGTAAGTGATTATTCAGTACATATACTGACTTTTTAGTGATCATTCAGTTTCTATACACGTATTGACTTTTTTTTTATTTTTGTCGTACAGTTTCGCAGGATCCTGTTACCGACTCCCTCTCTGAAGGTGGACTGTCAAGGGTCTAGGGTCTGAGTGTTCGACTCCCCCTCTGAAGGTGGAAATGACTAACAAGAGTCTATCCATTTGCTTCTCACTTCACAACTCTATATAGGTAAATACAGCTATATTCTGTCCATCTTCAGCTGTGTGAGGCTGAATGTTCGTAAACAGCTTTTATACAGGTAAGTGATTGTTCAGTTTCTATACATGTAGTGACTTTTTTTTTTTTTCTTTTTGTCGTTTCGCAGGATCCTGTTACCGACTCCCTCTCTGAAGGTGGACTATCAAGGGTCTAGGGTCTGAGTGTTCGTGAACAGCTGTGATACAGGTAAGTGATCATTCAGTACATGTATTGACTTTTTTTTTTCTTTTTTGTTGTACAGTTTCGCAGGATCCTGTGACCGACTCCCTCTCTGAAGGTGGACAATCAAGGGTCTAGGGTCTGACTGTTGGTAAACAGCTGTGATACTGGTAAGTGATCATTCAGTACATATACTGACTTTTTAGTGATCATTCAGTTTCTATACACGTATTGACTTTTTTTTCATTTTTGTCGTACAGTTTCCCAGGATTCTATTACCGACTCCCTCTCTAAAGGTGCACTATCAAGGGTCTAGGGTCTGACTGTTCGTGAACAGCTGTGATACAGGTAAGTGATCATGTACATGTATATACATCTATGAAGGTGGACAATCAAGGGTCTAGGGTCTAACTGTTCGTAAACAGCTGTGATACAGGTAAGTGATCATTCAGTACATGTATTGACTTTTTTTTCTTTTTTGTCGTACAGTTTCGCAGGATCCCATTACCGACTCCCTCTATGAAGGTGGACAATCAAGGGTCTAGGGTCTGACTGTTGGTAAACAGCTGTGATACTGGTAAGTGATCATTCAGTACATATACTGACTTTTTAGTGATCATTCAGTTTCTATACACGTATTGACTTTTTTTTCATTTTTGTCGTACAGTTTCGCAGGATCCTGTTACCGACTCCCTCTCTGAAGGTGGACTGTCAAGGGTCTAGGGTCTGAGTGTTCGACTCCCCCTCTGAAGGTGGAAATGACTAACAAGAGTCTATCCATTTGCTTCTCACTTCACAACTCTATATAGGTAAATACAGCTATATTCTGTCCATCTTCAGCTGTGTGAGGCTGAATGTTCGTAAACAGTTTTTATACAGGTAAGTGATTGTTCAGTTTCTATACATGTATTGACTTTTTTTTTTTTTCTTTTTGTCGTTTCGCAGGATCCTGTTACCGACTCCCTCTCTGAAGGTGGACTATCAAGGGTCTAGGGTCGGAGTGTTCTAAACAGCTGTGATACAGGTAAGTGATCATTCAGTACATGTATTGACTTTTTTTTTTCTTTTTTGTCGTAGAGTTTCGCAGGATCCCATTACCGACTCCCTCTATGAAGGTGGACAATCAAGGGTCTAGGGTCTGACTGTTGGTAAACAGCTGTGATACTGGTAAGTGATTATTCAGTACATATACTGACTTTTTAGTGATCATTCAGTTTCTATACACGTATTGACTTTTTTTTTATTTTTGTCGTACAGTTTCGCAGGATCCTGTTACCGACTCCCTCTCTGAAGGTGGACTGTCAAGGGTCTAGGGTCTGAGTGTTCGACTCCCCCTCTGAAGGTGGAAATGACTAACAAGAGTCTATCCATTTGCTTCTCACTTCACAACTCTATATAGGTAAATACAGCTATATTCTGTCCATCTTCAGCTGTGTGAGGCTGAATGTTCGTAAACAGCTTTTATACAGGTAAGTGATTGTTCAGTTTCTATACATGTAGTGACTTTTTTTTTTTTTCTTTTTGTCGTTTCGCAGGATCCTGTTACCGACTCCCTCTCTGAAGGTGGACTATCAAGGGTCTAGGGTCTGAGTGTTCGTGAACAGCTGTGATACAGGTAAGTGATCATTCAGTACATGTATTGACTTTTTTTTTTCTTTTTTGTTGTACAGTTTCGCAGGATCCTGTGACCGACTCCCTCTCTGAAGGTGGACAATCAAGGGTCTAGGGTCTGACTGTTGGTAAACAGCTGTGATACTGGTAAGTGATCATTCAGTACATATACTGACTTTTTAGTGATCATTCAGTTTCTATACACGTATTGACTTTTTTTTCATTTTTGTCGTACAGTTTCCCAGGATTCTATTACCGACTCCCTCTCTAAAGGTGCACTATCAAGGGTCTAGGGTCTGACTGTTCGTGAACAGCTGTGATACAGGTAAGTGATCATGTACATGTATATACATCTATGAAGGTGGACAATCAAGGGTCTAGGGTCTAACTGTTCGTAAACAGCTGTGATACAGGTAAGTGATCATTCAGTACATGTATTGACTTTTTTTTCTTTTTTGTCGTACAGTTTCGCAGGATCCCATTACCGACTCCCTCTATGAAGGTGGACAATCAAGGGTCTAGGGTCTGACTGTTGGTAAACAGCTGTGATACTGGTAAGTGATTATTCAGTACATATACTGACTTTTTTTTCTTTTTTGTCGTACAGTTTCCCAGGATTCCATTACTGACTCCCTCTCTGAAGGTGGACTGTCTAGGGTCTGAGTGTTCTAAACAGCTGTGATACAGGTAAGTGATCATTCAGTACATGTATTGACTTTTTTTTTCTTTTTTGTTGTACAGTTTCGCAGGATCCCATTACCGACTCCCTTTATGAAGGTGGACAATCAAGGGTCTAGGGTCTGACTGTTCGTGAACAGCTGTGATACAGGTAAGTGATTATTCAGTACATATACTGACTTTTTATTCTTTTTTCTTGTACAGTTTCGCAGGATCTTGTTACCGACTCCCTCTCTGAAGGTGCACTATCAAGGGTCTAGGGTCTGACTGTTCGTGAACAGCTGTGATACAGGTAAGTGATCATGTACATGTATATACATCTATGAAGGTGGACAATCAAGGGTCTAGGGTCTAACTGTTCGTGAACAGCTGTGATACAGGTAAGTGATCATTCAGTTTCTATACACGTATTGACTTTTTTATTTTCTTTTTTGTCGTACAGTTTCCCAGGATCCCGTGAAGGTGGAAACGACTTACAAGGATTTCTCCATCTGCATCTCCATTCTCTACTATGACTGGCTTGCAGGTATTCTGTCCATCTTGAACTGTGTGAGTCTGACTGTTCGTAATAGCTGTGATACAGGTAAGTGATCATTCAGTTTCTATACATGTATTGACTTTTTTTTCTTTTTTTTTCGTACTGTTTCCTAGGATCCCGTGACCGACTCCCTCTCTGAAGGTGGAAATGACTAACAAGAGTCTATCCATTTGCTTCTCACTTCACAACTCTATATAGGTAAATACAGCTATATTCTGTCCATCTTCAGCTGTGTGAGGCTGAATGTTCGTAAACAGCTGTTATACAGGTAAGTGATTGTTCAGTTTCTATACATGTATTGACTTTTTTTTTTCTTTTTGTCGTACAGTTTCCCAGGATTCCATTATCAACTCCCTCTATGAAGGTGGACAATCAAGGGTCTAGGGTCTAACTGTTCGTAAACAGCTGTGATACAGGTAAGTGATCATTCAGTTTCTATACACGTTTTGACTTTTTTTCTTTTTTGTCGTACAGTTTCCCAGGATTCCATTACCGACTCCCTCTCTGAAGGTGGACTATCAAGGGTCTAGGGTCTGAGTGTTCGTGAACAGCTGTGATACAGGTAAGTGATTATTCAGTACATGTATTGACTTTTTTTTTCTTTTTTGTTGTACAGTTTCGTAGGATCCTGTGACCGACTCCCTCTCTGAAGGTGGACTATCAAGGGTCTAGGGTCTGAGTGTTCGTGAACAGCTGTGATACAGGTAAGTGATCATTCAGTACATGTATTGACTTTTTTTTTCTTTTTTGTTGTACAGTTTCGCAGGATCCTGTGACCGACTCCCTCTCTGAAGGTGGACTATCAAGGGTCTAGGGTCTGACTGTTGGTAAACAGCTGTGATACTGGTAAGTGATCATTCAGTACATATACTGACTTTTTAGTGATCATTCAGTTTCTATACACGTATTGACTTTTTTTTCATTTTTGTCGTACAGTTTCCCAGGATTCTATTACCGACTCCCTCTCTGAAGGTGCACTATCAAGGGTCTAGGGTCTGACTGTTCGTGAACAGCTGTGATACAGGTAAGTGATCATGTACAGCTGTGATACAGGTAAGTGATCATTCAGTTTCTATACACATATTGACTTTTTTTTTCTTTTTTTTCATACAGTTTCCCAGGATTCTATTACCGACTCCCTCTCTGAAGATGGACTATCAAGGGTCTACGGTCTGAGTGTTCGTAAACAGCTGTGATAGTGGTAAGTGATCATTCAGTATATGTATTGACTTTTTTTTCTTTTTTGTCGTACAATTTCCCAGGATTTCATTACTGACTCCCTCTCTGAAGGTGGACTATCAAGGGTCTAGGGTCGGAGTGTTCTAAACAGCTGTGATACAGGTAAGTGATCATTCAGTACATGTATTGACTTTTTTTTTTCTTTTTTGTCGTAGAGTTTCGCAGGATCCCATTACCGACTCCCTCTATGAAGGTGGACAATCAAGGGTCTAGGGTCTGACTGTTGGTAAACAGCTGTGATACTGGTAAGTGATCATGTACATGTATATACATCTATGAAGGTGGACAATCAAGGGTCTAGGGTCTGACTGTTGGTAAACAGCTGTGATACTGGTAAGTGATCATGTACATGTATATACATCTATGAAGGTGGACAATCAAGGGTCTAGGGTCTGACTGTTGGTAAACAGCTGTGATACTGGTAAGTGATTATTCAGTACATATACTAACTTTTTTTTTTCTTTTTTGTTGTACAGTTTCGCAGGATCCTGTTACCGACTCCCTCTATGAAGGTGGACAATCAAGGGTCTAGGGTCTGAGTGTTCGACTCCCCCTCTGAAGGTGGAAATGACTAACAAGAGTCTATCCATTTGCTTCTCACTTCACAACTCTATATAGGTAAATACAGCTATATTCTGTCCATCTTCAGCTGTGTGAGGCTGAATGTTCGTAAACAGTTTTTATACAGGTAAGTGATTGTTCAGTTTCTATACATGTATTGACTTTTTTTTTTTTTTCTTTTTGTCGTTTCGCAGGATCCTGTTACCGACTCCCTCTCTGAAGGTGGACTATCAAGGGTCTAGGGTCTGAGTGTTCGTGAACAGCTGTGATACAGGTAAGTGATCATTCAGTACATGTATTGACTTTTTTTTTTCTTTTTTGTTGTACAGTTTCGCAGGATCCTGTGACCGACTCCCTCTCTGAAGGTGGACAATCAAGGGTCTAGGGTCTGACTGTTGGTAAACAGCTGTGATACTGGTAAGTGATCATTCAGTACATATACTGACTTTTTAGTGATCATTCAGTTTCTATACACGTATTGACTTTTTTTTCATTTTTGTCGTACAGTTTCCCAGGATTCTATTACCGACTCCCTCTCTAAAGGTGCACTATCAAGGGTCTAGGGTCTGACTGTTCGTGAACAGCTGTGATACAGGTAAGTGATCATGTACATGTATATACATCTATGAAGGTAGACAATCAAGGGTCTAGGGTCTAACTGTTCGTGAACAGCTGTGATACAGGTAAGTGATCATTCAGTTTCTATACACGTATTGACTTTTTTATTTTCTTTTTTGTCGTACAGTTTCCCAGGATCCCGTGAAGGTGGAAACGACTTACAAGGATTTCTCCATCTGCATCTCCATTCTCTACTATGACTGGCTGGCAGGTATTCTGTCCATCTTGAACTGTGTGAGTCTGACTGTTCGTAATAGCTTTGATACAGGTAAGTGATCATTCAGTTTCTATACATGTATTGACTTTTTTTTCTTTTTTGTCGTACTGTTTCCTAGGATCCCGTGACCGACTCCCTCTCTGAAGGTGGAAATGACTAACAAGAGTCTATCCATTTGCTTCTCACTTCACAACTCTATATAGGTAAATACAGCTATATTCTGTCCATCTTCAGCTGTGTAAGGCTGAATGTTCGTAAACAGCTGTTATACAGGTAAGTGATTGTTCAGTTTCTATACATGTATTGACTTTTTTTTTTCTTTTTGTCGTACAGTTTCCCAGGATTCCATTATCAACTCCCTCTATGAAGGTGGACAATCAAGGGTCTAGGGTCTAACTGTTCGTAAACAGCTGTGATACAGGTAAGTGATCATTCAGTTTCTATACACGTATTGACTTTTTTCTTTTTTGTCGTACAGTTTCCCAGGATTCCAATACCGACTCCCTCTATGAAGGTGGACAATCAAGGGTCTAGGGTCTGACTGTTGGTAAACAGCTGTGATACTGGTAAGTGGTTATTCAGTACATATACTGACTTTTTTTTCTTTTTTGTTGTACAGTTTCGCAGGATCCTGTTACCGACTCCCTCTCTGAAGGTGGACTATCAAGGGTCTAGGGTCTGACTGTTCGTAAACAGCTGTGATACAGGTAAGTGATCATTCAGTTTCTATACACGTATTGACTTTTTTTTCTTTTTTTTCATACAGTTTCCCAGGATTCCAATACCGACTCCCTCTCTGAAGGTGGACTATCAAGGGTCTAGGGTCTGAGTGCTTGTAAACAGCTGTGATAGTGGTAAGTGATCATTCAGTACATGTATTGACTTTTTTTTTCTTTTTTGTTGTACAGTTTCGCAGGATCCCATTACCGACTCCCTCTATGAAGGTGGACAATCAAGGGTCTAGGGTCTGACTGTTGGTAAACAGCTGTGATACTGGTAAGTGATTATTCAGTACATATACTGACTTTTTAGTGATCATTCAGTTTCTATACACGTATTGACTTTTTTTTTATTTTTGTCGTACAGTTTCGCAGGATCCTGTTACCGACTCCCTCTCTGAAGGTGGACTATCAAGGGTCTAGGGTCTGACTGTTCGTAAACAGCTGTGATACAGGTAAGTGATCATTCAGTTTCTATACACGTATTGACTTTTTTTTCTTTTTTTTTCATACAGTTTCCCAGGATTCCAATACCGACTCCCTCTCTGAAGGTGGACTATCAAGGGTCTAGGGTCTGAGTGCTTGTAAACAGCTGTGATACTGGTAAGTGATTATTCAGTACATATACTGACTTTTTAGTGATCATTCAGTTTCTATACACGTATTGACTTTTTTTTTATTTTTGTCGTACAGTTTCGCAGGATCCTGTTACCGACTCCCTCTCTGAAGGTGGACTGTCAAGGGTCTAGGGTCTGAGTGTTCGACTCCCCCTCTGAAGGTGGAAATGACTAACAAGAGTCTATCCATTTGCTTCTCACTTCACAACTCTATATAGGTAAATACAGCTATATTCTGTCCATCTTCAGCTGTGTGAGGCTGAATGTTCGTAAACAGCTTTTATACAGGTAAGTGATTGTTCAGTTTCTATACATGTAGTGACTTTTTTTTTTTTTCTTTTTGTCGTTTCGCAGGATCCTGTTACCGACTCCCTCTCTGAAGGTGGACTATCAAGGGTCTAGGGTCTGAGTGTTCGTGAACAGCTGTGATACAGGTAAGTGATCATTCAGTACATGTATTGACTTTTTTTTTTCTTTTTTGTTGTACAGTTTCGCAGGATCCTGTGACCGACTCCCTCTCTGAAGGTGGACAATCAAGGGTCTAGGGTCTGACTGTTGGTAAACAGCTGTGATACTGGTAAGTGATCATTCAGTACATATACTGACTTTTTAGTGATCATTCAGTTTCTATACACGTATTGACTTTTTTTTCTTTTTTGTCGTACAGTTTCCCAGGATTCTATTACCGACTCCCTCTCTAAAGGTGCACTATCAAGGGTCTAGGGTCTGACTGTTCGTGAACAGCTGTGATACAGGTAAGTGATCATGTACATGTATATACATCTATGAAGGTGGACAATCAAGGGTCTAGGGTCTAACTGTTCGTAAACAGCTGTGATACAGGTAAGTGATCATTCAGTACATGTATTGACTTTTTTTTCTTTTTTGTCGTACAGTTTCGCAGGATCCCATTACCGACTCCCTCTATGAAGGTGGACAATCAAGGGTCTAGGGTCTGACTGTTGGTAAACAGCTGTGATACTGGTAAGTGATTATTCAGTACATATACTGACTTTTTTTTCTTTTTTGTCGTACAGTTTCCCAGGATTCCATTACTGACTCCCTCTCTGAAGGTGGACTGTCTAGGGTCTGAGTGTTCTAAACAGCTGTGATACAGGTAAGTGATCATTCAGTACATGTATTGACTTTTTTTTTCTTTTTTGTTGTACAGTTTCGCAGGATCCCATTACCGACTCCCTTTATGAAGGTGGACAATCAAGGGTCTAGGGTCTGACTGTTCGTGAACAGCTGTGATACAGGTAAGTGATTATTCAGTACATATACTGACTTTTTATTCTTTTTTCTTGTACAGTTTCGCAGGATCTTGTTACCGACTCCCTCTCTGAAGGTGCACTATCAAGGGTCTAGGGTCTGACTGTTCGTGAACAGCTGTGATACAGGTAAGTGATCATGTACATGTATATACATCTATGAAGGTGGACAATCAAGGGTCTAGGGTCTAACTGTTCGTGAACAGCTGTGATACAGGTAAGTGATCATTCAGTTTCTATACACGTATTGACTTTTTTATTTTCTTTTTTGTCGTACAGTTTCCCAGGATCCCGTGAAGGTGGAAACGACTTACAAGGATTTCTCCATCTGCATCTCCATTCTCTACTATGACTGGCTTGCAGGTATTCTGTCCATCTTGAACTGTGTGAGTCTGACTGTTCGTAATAGCTGTGATACAGGTAAGTGATCATTCAGTTTCTATACATGTATTGACTTTTTTTTCTTTTTTTTTCGTACTGTTTCCTAGGATCCCGTGACCGACTCCCTCTCTGAAGGTGGAAATGACTAACAAGAGTCTATCCATTTGCTTCTCACTTCACAACTCTATATAGGTAAATACAGCTATATTCTGTCCATCTTCAGCTGTGTGAGGCTGAATGTTCGTAAACAGCTGTTATACAGGTAAGTGATTGTTCAGTTTCTATACATGTATTGACTTTTTTTTTTCTTTTTGTCGTACAGTTTCCCAGGATTCCATTATCAACTCCCTCTATGAAGGTGGACAATCAAGGGTCTAGGGTCTAACTGTTCGTAAACAGCTGTGATACAGGTAAGTGATCATTCAGTTTCTATACACGTTTTGACTTTTTTTCTTTTTTGTCGTACAGTTTCCCAGGATTCCATTACCGACTCCCTCTCTGAAGGTGGACTATCAAGGGTCTAGGGTCTGAGTGTTCGTGAACAGCTGTGATACAGGTAAGTGATTATTCAGTACATGTATTGACTTTTTTTTTCTTTTTTGTTGTACAGTTTCGTAGGATCCTGTGACCGACTCCCTCTCTGAAGGTGGACTATCAAGGGTCTAGGGTCTGAGTGTTCGTGAACAGCTGTGATACAGGTAAGTGATCATTCAGTACATGTATTGACTTTTTTTTTCTTTTTTGTTGTACAGTTTCGCAGGATCCTGTGACCGACTCCCTCTCTGAAGGTGGACTATCAAGGGTCTAGGGTCTGACTGTTGGTAAACAGCTGTGATACTGGTAAGTGATCATTCAGTACATATACTGACTTTTTAGTGATCATTCAGTTTCTATACACGTATTGACTTTTTTTTCATTTTTGTCGTACAGTTTCCCAGGATTCTATTACCGACTCCCTCTCTGAAGGTGCACTATCAAGGGTCTAGGGTCTGACTGTTCGTGAACAGCTGTGATACAGGTAAGTGATCATGTACAGCTGTGATACAGGTAAGTGATCATTCAGTTTCTATACACGTATTGACTTTTTTTTTCTTTTTTTTCATACAGTTTCCCAGGATTCTATTACCGACTCCCTCTCTGAAGATGGACTATCAAGGGTCTAGGGTCTGAGTGTTCGTAAACAGCTGTGATAGTGGTAAGTGATCATTCAGTATATGTATTGACTTTTTTTTTCTTTTTTGTTGTACAGTTTCGCAGGATCCCATTACCGACTCCCTCTATGAAGATGGAATATCAAGGGTCTAGGGTCTGACTGTTGGTAAACAGCTGTGATACTGGTAAGTGATTATTCAGTACATATACTGACTTTTTTTTCTTTTTTGTCGTACAGTTTCCCAGGATTTCATTACTGACTCCCTCTCTGAAGGTGGACTATCAAGGGTCTAGGGTCGGAGTGTTCTAAACAGCTGTGATACAGGTAAGTGATCATTCAGTACATGTATTGACTTTTTTTTTTCTTTTTTGTCGTAGAGTTTCGCAGGATCCCATTACCGACTCCCTCTATGAAGGTGGACAATCAAGGGTCTAGGGTCTGACTGTTGGTAAACAGCTGTGATACTGGTAAGTGATCATGTACATGTATATACATCTATGAAGGTGGACAATCAAGGGTCTAGGGTCTGACTGTTCGTGAACAGCTGTGATACAGGTAAGTGATCATGTACAGCTGTGATACAGGTAAGTGATCATTCAGTTTCTATACACGTATTGACTTTTTTTTTCTTTTTTTACATACAGTTTCCCAGGATTCTATTACCGACTCCCTCTCTGAAGATGGACTATCAAGGGTCTAGGGTCTGAGTGTTCGTAAACAGCTGTGATAGTGGTAAGTGATCATTCAGTATATGTATTGACTTTTTTTTTCTTTTTTGTTGTACAGTTTCGCAGGATCCCATTACCGACTCCCTCTATGAAGATGGAATATCAAGGGTCTAGGGTCTGACTGTTGGTAAACAGCTGTGATACTGGTAAGTGATTATTCAGTACATATACTGACTTTTTTTCTTTTTTGTCGTACAGTTTCCCAGGATTTCATTACTGACTCCCTCTCTGAAGGTGGACTATCAAGGGTCTAGGGTCGGAGTGTTCTAAACAGCTGTGATACAGGTAAGTGATCATTCAGTACATGTATTGACTTTTTTTTTTTCTTTTTTGTCGTAGAGTTTCGCAGGATCCCATTACCGACTCCCTCTATGAAGGTGGACAATCAAGGGTCTAAGGTCTGACTGTTGGTAAACAGCTGTGATACTGGTAAGTGATTATTCAGTACATATACTAACTTTTTTTTTTCTTTTTTGTTGTACAGTTTCGCAGGATCCTGTTACCGACTCCCTCTATGAAGGTGGACAATCAAGGGTCTAGGGTCTGAGTGTTCGACTCCCCCTCTGAAGGTGGAAATGACTAACAAGAGTCTATCCATTTGCTTCTCACTTCACAACTCTATATAGGTAAATACAGCTATATTCTGTCCATCTTCAGCTGTGTGAGGCTGAATGTTCGTAAACAGTTTTTATACAGGTAAGTGATTGTTCAGTTTCTATACATGTATTGACTTTTTTTTTTTTTCTTTTTGTCGTTTCGCAGGATCCTGTTACCGACTCCCTCTCTGAAGGTGGACTATCAAGGGTCTAGGGTCTGAGTGTTCGTGAACAGCTGTGATACAGGTAAGTGATCATTCAGTACATGTATTGACTTTTTTTTTTCTTTTTTGTTGTACAGTTTCGCAGGATCCTGTGACCGACTCCCTCTCTGAAGGTGGACAATCAAGGGTCTAGGGTCTGACTGTTGGTAAACAGCTGTGATACTGGTAAGTGATCATTCAGTACATATACTGACTTTTTAGTGATCATTCAGTTTCTATACACGTATTGACTTTTTTTTCATTTTTGTCGTACAGTTTCCCAGGATTCTATTACCGACTCCCTCTCTAAAGGTGCACTATCAAGGGTCTAGGGTCTGACTGTTCGTGAACAGCTGTGATACAGGTAAGTGATCATGTACATGTATATACATCTATGAAGGTGGACAATCAAGGGTCTAGGGTCTAACTGTTCGTGAACAGCTGTGATACAGGTAAGTGATCATTCAGTTTCTATACACGTATTGACTTTTTTATTTTCTTTTTTGTCGTACAGTTTCCCAGGATCCCGTGAAGGTGGAAACGACTTACAAGGATTTCTCCATCTGCATCTCCATTCTCTACTATGACTGGCTGGCAGGTATTCTGTCCATCTTGAACTGTGTGAGTCTGACTGTTCGTAATAGCTTTGATACAGGTAAGTGATCATTCAGTTTCTATACATGTATTGACATTTTTTTCTTTTTTGTCGTACTGTTTCCTAGGATCCCGTGACCGACTCCCTCTCTGAAGGTGGAAATGACTAACAAGAGTCTATCCATTTGCTTCTCACTTCACAACTCTATATAGGTAAATACAGCTATATTCTGTCCATCTTCAGCTGTGTAAGGCTGAATGTTCGTAAACAGCTGTTATACAGGTAAGTGATTGTTCAGTTTCTATACATGTATTGACTTTTTTTTTTCTTTTTGTCGTACAGTTTCCCAGGATTCCATTATCAACTCCCTCTATGAAGGTGGACAATCAAGGGTCTAGGGTCTAACTGTTCGTAAACAGCTGTGATACAGGTAAGTGATCATTCAGTTTCTATACACGTATTGACTTTTTTCTTTTTTGTCGTACAGTTTCCCAGGATTCCAATACCGACTCCCTCTATGAAGGTGGACAATCAAGGGTCTAGGGTCTGACTGTTGGTAAACAGCTGTGATACTGGTAAGTGGTTATTCAGTACATATACTGACTTTTTTTTCTTTTTTGTTGTACAGTTTCGCAGGATCCTGTTACCGACTCCCTCTCTGAAGGTGGACTATCAAGGGTCTAGGGTCTGACTGTTCGTAAACAGCTGTGATACAGGTAAGTGATCATTCAGTTTCTATACACGTATTGACTTTTTTTTCTTTTTTTTCATACAGTTTCCCAGGATTCCAATACCGACTCCCTCTCTGAAGGTGGACTATCAAGGGTCTAGGGTCTGAGTGCTTGTAAACAGCTGTGATAGTGGTAAGTGATCATTCAGTACATGTATTGACTTTTTTTTTCTTTTTTGTTGTACAGTTTCGCAGGATCCCATTACCGACTCCCTCTATGAAGGTGGACAATCAAGGGTCTAGGGTCTGACTGTTGGTAAACAGCTGTGATACTGGTAAGTGATTATTCAGTACATATACTGACTTTTTAGTGATCATTCAGTTTCTATACACGTATTGACTTTTTTTTTATTTTTGTCGTACAGTTTCGCAGGATCCTGTTACCGACTCCCTCTCTGAAGGTGGACTGTCAAGGGTCTAGGGTCTGAGTGTTCGACTCCCCCTCTGAAGGTGGAAATGACTAACAAGAGTCTATCCATTTGCTTCTCACTTCACAACTCTATATAGGTAAATACAGCTATATTCTGTCCATCTTCAGCTGTGTGAGGCTGAATGTTCGTAAACAGCTTTTATACAGGTAAGTGATTGTTCAGTTTCTATACATGTAGTGACTTTTTTTTTTTTTCTTTTTGTCGTTTCGCAGGATCCTGTTACCGACTCCCTCTCTGAAGGTGGACTATCAAGGGTCTAGGGTCTGAGTGTTCGTGAACAGCTGTGATACAGGTAAGTGATCATTCAGTACATGTATTGACTTTTTTTTTTCTTTTTTGTTGTACAGTTTCGCAGGATCCTGTGACCGACTCCCTCTCTGAAGGTGGACAATCAAGGGTCTAGGGTCTGACTGTTGGTAAACAGCTGTGATACTGGTAAGTGATCATTCAGTACATATACTGACTTTTTAGTGATCATTCAGTTTCTATACACGTATTGACTTTTTTTTCATTTTTGTCGTACAGTTTCCCAGGATTCTATTACCGACTCCCTCTCTAAAGGTGCACTATCAAGGGTCTAGGGTCTGACTGTTCGTGAACAGCTGTGATACAGGTAAGTGATCATGTACATGTATATACATCTATGAAGGTGGACAATCAAGGGTCTAGGGTCTAACTGTTCGTAAACAGCTGTGATACAGGTAAGTGATCATTCAGTACATGTATTGACTTTTTTTTCTTTTTTGTCGTACAGTTTCGCAGGATCCCATTACCGACTCCCTCTATGAAGGTGGACAATCAAGGGTCTAGGGTCTGACTGTTGGTAAACAGCTGTGATACTGGTAAGTGATTATTCAGTACATATACTGACTTTTTTTTCTTTTTTGTCGTACAGTTTCCCAGGATTCCATTACTGACTCCCTCTCTGAAGGTGGACTGTCTAGGGTCTGAGTGTTCTAAACAGCTGTGATACAGGTAAGTGATCATTCAGTACATGTATTGACTTTTTTTTTCTTTTTTGTTGTACAGTTTCGCAGGATCCCATTACCGACTCCCTTTATGAAGGTGGACAATCAAGGGTCTAGGGTCTGACTGTTCGTGAACAGCTGTGATACAGGTAAGTGATTATTCAGTACATATACTGACTTTTTATTCTTTTTTCTTGTACAGTTTCGCAGGATCTTGTTACCGACTCCCTCTCTGAAGGTGCACTATCAAGGGTCTAGGGTCTGACTGTTCGTGAACAGCTGTGATACAGGTAAGTGATCATGTACATGTATATACATCTATGAAGGTGGACAATCAAGGGTCTAGGGTCTAACTGTTCGTGAACAGCTGTGATACAGGTAAGTGATCATTCAGTTTCTATACACGTATTGACTTTTTTATTTTCTTTTTTGTCGTACAGTTTCCCAGGATCCCGTGAAGGTGGAAACGACTTACAAGGATTTCTCCATCTGCATCTCCATTCTCTACTATGACTGGCTTGCAGGTATTCTGTCCATCTTGAACTGTGTGAGTCTGACTGTTCGTAATAGCTGTGATACAGGTAAGTGATCATTCAGTTTCTATACATGTATTGACTTTTTTTTCTTTTTTTTTCGTACTGTTTCCTAGGATCCCGTGACCGACTCCCTCTCTGAACGTGGAAATGACTAACAAGAGTCTATCCATTTGCTTCTCACTTCACAACTCTATATAGGTAAATACAGCTATATTCTGTCCATCTTCAGCTGTGTGAGGCTGAATGTTCGTAAACAGCTGTTATACAGGTAAGTGATTGTTCAGTTTCTATACATGTATTGACTTTTTTTTTTCTTTTTGTCGTACAGTTTCCCAGGATTCCATTATCAACTCCCTCTATGAAGGTGGACAATCAAGGGTCTAGGGTCTAACTGTTCGTAAACAGCTGTGATACAGGTAAGTGATCATTCAGTTTCTATACACGTTTTGACTTTTTTTCTTTTTTGTCGTAAAGTTTCCCAGGATTCCATTACCGACTCCCTCTCTGAAGGTGGACTATCAAGGGTCTAGGGTCTGAGTGTTCGTGAACAGCTGTGATACAGGTAAGTGATTATTCAGTACATGTATTGACTTTTTTTTTCTTTTTTGTTGTACAGTTTCGTAGGATCCTGTGACCGACTCCCTCTCTGAAGGTGGACTATCAAGGGTCTAGGGTCTGAGTGTTCGTGAACAGCTGTGATACAGGTAAGTGATCATTCAGTACATGTATTGACTTTTTTTTTCTTTTTTGTTGTACAGTTTCGCAGGATCCTGTGACCGACTCCCTCTCTGAAGGTGGACTATCAAGGGTCTAGGGTCTGACTGTTGGTAAACAGCTGTGATACTGGTAAGTGATCATTCAGTACATATACTGACTTTTTAGTGATCATTCAGTTTCTATACACGTATTGACTTTTTTTTCATTTTTGTCGTACAGTTTCCCAGGATTCTATTACCGACTCCCTCTCTGAAGGTGCACTATCAAGGGTCTAGGGTCTGACTGTTCGTGAACAGCTGTGATACAGGTAAGTGATCATGTACAGCTGTGATACAGGTAAGTGATCATTCAGTTTCTATACACATATTGACTTTTTTTTTCTTTTTTTTCATACAGTTTCCCAGGATTCTATTACCGACTCCCTCTCTGAAGATGGACTATCAAGGGTCTAGGGTCTGAGTGTTCGTAAACAGCTGTGATAGTGGTAAGTGATCATTCAGTATATGTATTGACTTTTTTTTTCTTTTTTGTTGTACAGTTTCGCAGGATCCCATTACCGACTCCCTCTATGAAGATGGAATATCAAGGGTCTAGGGTCTGACTGTTGGTAAACAGCTGTGATACTGGTAAGTGATTATTCAGTACATATACTGACTTTTTTTTCTTTTTTGTCGTACAGTTTCCCAGGATTTCATTACTGACTCCCTCTCTGAAGGTGGACTATCAAGGGTCTAGGGTCGGAGTGTTCTAAACAGCTGTGATACAGGTAAGTGATCATTCAGTACATGTATTGACTTTTTTTTTTCTTTTTTGTCGTAGAGTTTCGCAGGATCCCATTACCGACTCCCTCTATGAAGGTGGACAATCAAGGGTCTAGGGTCTGACTGTTGGTAAACAGCTGTGATACTGGTAAGTGATCATGTACATGTATATACATCTATGAAGGTGGACAATCAAGGGTCTAGGGTCTGACTGTTGGTAAACAGCTGTGATACTGGTAAGTGATTATTCAGTACATATACTAACTTTTTTTTTTCTTTTTTGTTGTACAGTTTCGCAGGATCCTGTTACCGACTCCCTCTATGAAGGTGGACAATCAAGGGTCTAGGGTCTGAGTGTTCGACTCCCCCTCTGAAGGTGGAAATGACTAACAAGAGTCTATCCATTTGCTTCTCACTTCACAACTCTATATAGGTAAATACAGCTATATTCTGTCCATCTTCAGCTGTGTGAGGCTGAATGTTCGTAAACAGTTTTTATACAGGTAAGTGATTGTTCAGTTTCTATACATGTATTGACTTTTTTTTTTTTTCTTTTTGTCGTTTCGCAGGATCCTGTTACCGACTCCCTCTCTGAAGGTGGACTATCAAGGGTCTAGGGTCTGAGTGTTCGTGAACAGCTGTGATACAGGTAAGTGATCATTCAGTACATGTATTGACTTTTTTTTTTCTTTTTTGTTGTACAGTTTCGCAGGATCCTGTGACCGACTCCCTCTCTGAAGGTGGACAATCAAGGGTCTAGGGTCTGACTGTTGGTAAACAGCTGTGATACTGGTAAGTGATCATTCAGTACATATACTGACTTTTTAGTGATCATTCAGTTTCTATACACGTATTGACTTTTTTTTCATTTTTGTCGTACAGTTTCCCAGGATTCTATTACCGACTCCCTCTCTAAAGGTGCACTATCAAGGGTCTAGGGTCTGACTGTTCGTGAACAGCTGTGATACAGGTAAGTGATCATGTACATGTATATACATCTATGAAGGTAGACAATCAAGGGTCTAGGGTCTAACTGTTCGTGAACAGCTGTGATACAGGTAAGTGATCATTCAGTTTCTATACACGTATTGACTTTTTTATTTTCTTTTTTGTCGTACAGTTTCCCAGGATCCCGTGAAGGTGGAAACGACTTACAAGGATTTCTCCATCTGCATCTCCATTCTCTACTATGACTGGCTGGCAGGTATTCTGTCCATCTTGAACTGTGTGAGTCTGACTGTTCGTAATAGCTTTGATACAGGTAAGTGATCATTCAGTTTCTATACATGTATTGACTTTTTTTTCTTTTTTGTCGTACTGTTTCCTAGGATCCCGTGACCGACTCCCTCTCTGAAGGTGGAAATGACTAACAAGAGTCTATCCATTTGCTTCTCACTTCACAACTCTATATAGGTAAATACAGCTATATTCTGTCCATCTTCAGCTGTGTAAGGCTGAATGTTCGTAAACAGCTGTTATACAGGTAAGTGATTGTTCAGTTTCTATACATGTATTGACTTTTTTTTTTCTTTTTGTCGTACAGTTTCCCAGGATTCCATTATCAACTCCCTCTATGAAGGTGGACAATCAAGGGTCTAGGGTCTAACTGTTCGTAAACAGCTGTGATACAGGTAAGTGATCATTCAGTTTCTATACACGTATTGACTTTTTTCTTTTTTGTCGTACAGTTTCCCAGGATTCCAATACCGACTCCCTCTATGAAGGTGGACAATCAAGGGTCTAGGGTCTGACTGTTGGTAAACAGCTGTGATACTGGTAAGTGGTTATTCAGTACATATACTGACTTTTTTTTCTTTTTTGTTGTACAGTTTCGCAGGATCCTGTTACCGACTCCCTCTCTGAAGGTGGACTATCAAGGGTCTAGGGTCTGACTGTTCGTAAACAGCTGTGATACAGGTAAGTGATCATTCAGTTTCTATACACGTATTGACTTTTTTTTCTTTTTTTTCATACAGTTTCCCAGGATTCCAATACCGACTCCCTCTCTGAAGGTGGACTATCAAGGGTCTAGGGTCTGAGTGCTTGTAAACAGCTGTGATAGTGGTAAGTGATCATTCAGTACATGTATTGACTTTTTTTTTCTTTTTTGTTGTACAGTTTCGCAGGATCCCATTACCGACTCCCTCTATGAAGGTGGACAATCAAGGGTCTAGGGTCTGACTGTTGGTAAACAGCTGTGATACTGGTAAGTGATTATTCAGTACATATACTGACTTTTTAGTGATCATTCAGTTTCTATACACGTATTGACTTTTTTTTTATTTTTGTCGTACAGTTTCGCAGGATCCTGTTACCGACTCCCTCTCTGAAGGTGGACTGTCAAGGGTCTAGGGTCTGAGTGTTCGACTCCCCCTCTGAAGGTGGAAATGACTAACAAGAGTCTATCCATTTGCTTCTCACTTCACAACTCTATATAGGTAAATACAGCTATATTCTGTCCATCTTCAGCTGTGTGAGGCTGAATGTTCGTAAACAGCTTTTATACAGGTAAGTGATTGTTCAGTTTCTATACATGTAGTGACTTTTTTTTTTTTTCTTTTTGTCGTTTCGCAGGATCCTGTTACCGACTCCCTCTCTGAAGGTGGACTATCAAGGGTCTAGGGTCTGAGTGTTCGTGAACAGCTGTGATACAGGTAAGTGATCATTCAGTACATGTATTGACTTTTTTTTTTCTTTTTTGTTGTACAGTTTCGCAGGATCCTGTGACCGACTCCCTCTCTGAAGGTGGACAATCAAGGGTCTAGGGTCTGACTGTTGGTAAACAGCTGTGATACTGGTAAGTGATCATTCAGTACATATACTGACTTTTTAGTGATCATTCAGTTTCTATACACGTATTGACTTTTTTTTCATTTTTGTCGTACAGTTTCCCAGGATTCTATTACCGACTCCCTCTCTAAAGGTGCACTATCAAGGGTCTAGGGTCTGACTGTTCGTGAACAGCTGTGATACAGGTAAGTGATCATGTACATGTATATACATCTATGAAGGTGGACAATCAAGGGTCTAGGGTCTAACTGTTCGTAAACAGCTGTGATACAGGTAAGTGATCATTCAGTACATGTATTGACTTTTTTTTTCTTTTTTGTCATACAGTTTCGCAGGATCCCATTACCGACTCCCTCTATGAAGGTGGACAATCAAGGGTCTAGGGTCTGACTGTTGGTAAACAGCTGTGATACTGGTAAGTGATTATTCAGTACATATACTGACTTTTTTTTCTTTTTTGTCGTACAGTTTCCCAGGATTCCATTACTGACTCCCTCTCTGAAGGTGGACTGTCTAGGGTCTGAGTGTTCTAAACAGCTGTGATACAGGTAAGTGATCATTCAGTACATGTATTGACTTTTTTTTTCTTTTTTGTTGTACAGTTTCGCAGGATCCCATTACCGACTCCCTTTATGAAGGTGGACAATCAAGGGTCTAGGGTCTGACTGTTCGTGAACAGCTGTGATACAGGTAAGTGATTATTCAGTACATATACTGACTTTTTATTCTTTTTTCTTGTACAGTTTCGCAGGATCTTGTTACCGACTCCCTCTCTGAAGGTGCACTATCAAGGGTCTAGGGTCTGACTGTTCGTGAACAGCTGTGATACAGGTAAGTGATCATGTACATGTATATACATCTATGAAGGTGGACAATCAAGGGTCTAGGGTCTAACTGTTCGTGAACAGCTGTGATACAGGTAAGTGATCATTCAGTTTCTATACACGTATTGACTTTTTTATTTTCTTTTTTGTCGTACAGTTTCCCAGGATCCCGTGAAGGTGGAAACGACTTACAAGGATTTCTCCATCTGCATCTCCATTCTCTACTATGACTGGCTGGCAGGTATTCTGTCCATCTTGAACTGTGTGAGTCTGACTGTTCGTAATAGCTTTGATACAGGTAAGTGATCATTCAGTTTCTATACATGTATTGACTTTTTTTTCTTTTTTGTCGTACTGTTTCCTAGGATCCCGTGACCGACTCCCTCTCTGAAGGTGGAAATGACTAACAAGAGTCTATCCATTTGCTTCTCACTTCACAACTCTATATAGGTAAATACAGCTATATTCTGTCCATCTTCAGCTGTGTAAGGCTGAATGTTCGTAAACAGCTGTTATACAGGTAAGTGATTGTTCAGTTTCTATACATGTATTGACTTTTTTTTTTCTTTTTGTCGTACAGTTTCCCAGGATTCCATTATCAACTCCCTCTATGAAGGTGGACAATCAAGGGTCTAGGGTCTAACTGTTCGTAAACAGCTGTGATACAGGTAAGTGATCATTCAGTTTCTATACACGTATTGACTTTTTTCTTTTTTGTCGTACAGTTTCCCAGGATTCCAATACCGACTCCCTCTATGAAGGTGGACAATCAAGGGTCTAGGGTCTGACTGTTGGTAAACAGCTGTGATACTGGTAAGTGGTTATTCAGTACATATACTGACTTTTTTTTCTTTTTTGTTGTACAGTTTCGCAGGATCCTGTTACCGACTCCCTCTCTGAAGGTGGACTATCAAGGGTCTAGGGTCTGACTGTTCGTAAACAGCTGTGATACAGGTAAGTGATCATTCAGTTTCTATACACGTATTGACTTTTTTTTCTTTTTTTTCATACAGTTTCCCAGGATTCCAATACCGACTCCCTCTCTGAAGGTGGACTATCAAGGGTCTAGGGTCTGAGTGCTTGTAAACAGCTGTGATAGTGGTAAGTGATCATTCAGTACATGTATTGACTTTTTTTTTCTTTTTTGTTGTACAGTTTCGCAGGATCCCATTACCGACTCCCTCTATGAAGGTGGACAATCAAGGGTCTAGGGTCTGACTGTTGGTAAACAGCTGTGATACTGGTAAGTGATTATTCAGTACATATACTGACTTTTTAGTGATCATTCAGTTTCTATACACGTATTGACTTTTTTTTTATTTTTGTCGTACAGTTTCGCAGGATCCTGTTACCGACTCCCTCTCTGAAGGTGGACTGTCAAGGGTCTAGGGTCTGAGTGTTCGTGAACAGCTGTGATACAGGTAAGTGATCATTCAGTACATGTATTGACTTTTTTTTTCTTTTTTGTTGTACAGTTTCGCAGAATCCTGTGACCGACTCCCTCTCTGAAGGTGGACAATCAAGGGTCTAGGGTCTGACTTTTGGTAAACAGCTGTGATACTGGTATGTGATTATTCAGTACATATACTGACTTTTTTTTCTTTTTTGTCGTACAGTTTCGCAGGATCCTGTTACCGACTCCCTCTCTGAAGGTGGACTATCAAGGGTCTAGGGTCTGAGTGTTCGTGAACAGCTGTGATACAGGTAACTGATCATTCAGTACATGTATTGACTTTTTTTTTCTTTTTTGTTGTACAGTTTCGCAGGATCCTGTGACAGACTCCCTCTATGAAGGTGGACAATCAAGGGTCTAGGGTCTGACTGTTGGTAAACAGCTGTGATACTGGTAAGTGATCATTCAGTACATATACTGACTTTTTAGTGATCATTCAGTTTCTATACACGTATTGACTTTTTTTTCATTTTTGTTGTACAGTTTCCCAGGATTCTATTACCGACTCCCTCTATGAAGGTGGACAATCAAGGGTCTAGGGTCTGACTGTTGGTAAACAGCTGTGATACTGGTAAGTGATTATTCAGTACATATACTAACTTTTTTTTCTTTTTTGTTGTACAGTTTTGCAGGATCCTGTTACCGACTCCCTCTATGAAGGTGGACTATCAAGGGTCTAGGGTCTGAGTGTTCGTAAACAGCTGTGATACAGGTAAGTGATCATTCAGTACATGTATTGACTTTTTTTTTTCTTTTTTGTCATACAGTTTCGCAGGATCCCATTACCGACTCCCTCTATGAAGGTGGACAATCAAGGGTCTAGGGTATGACTGTTGGTAAACAGCTGTGATACTGGTAAGTGATTATTCAGTACATATACTGACTTTTTTTTCTTTTTTGTCGTACAGTTTCGCTGGATCCTGTTACCGACTCCCTCTCTGAAGGTGGACTAACCAAGGTCTCTACATCTGCATCTCCATTTACAATTGTGACTGGCTGGCTGGTATTCTGGCCATCTTCAACTGTGTGAGGCTGACCGTTCGTAAATAGCTGTGACACAGGTAAGTGATCATTCACTTTCTATACACGTATTGACTTTTTTTTTCCGTTTTTGTCGTACAGTTACCCAGGATCCCGTGCCCGACTCCCTCTCTGAAGGTGGAAACGACTAACAAGGATTTTTACATCTGCATCTCCATTCTCTACTATGACTGACTGGCTGGCAGGTATTCTGTCCATCTTGAACTGTGTGAGGCTGACTGTTCGTAAAACAGCTGTTATATAGGTAAGTGATCATTCAGTTTCTATACATGTATTGACTTTTTTTTTTTTTCTTTTTTGTCGTACAGTTTCCTAGGATCCCGTGACCGACTCCCTCTTTGAAGGTGGAAACGACTAACAAGAGTCTATCCATTTTATTCTCACTTCACAACTCTATATAGGTAAATACAGCTATATTCTGTCCATTCTCAGCTGTGTGAGGCTGAATGTTCGTAAACAGCTATTATACAGGTAAGTGATTGTTCAGTTTCTATACATGTATTAACTTTTTTTTTTCTTTTTTCTCGTGCAGTTTCGCAAGATCCCATTACCGACTCCCTCTCTGAAGGTCGACTATCAAGGGTCTAGGGTCTGACTGTTGGTAAACAGCTGTGATACTGGTTAGTGATTATTCAGTACATATACTGACTTTTTAGTGATCATTCAGTTTCTATACACGTATTGACTTTTTTTTTATTTTTGTCGTACAGTTTCGCAGGATCCTGTTACCGACTCCCTCTCTGAAGGTGGACTGTCAAGGGTCTAGGGTCTGAGTGTTCGTGAACAGCTGTGATACAGGTAAGTGATCATTCAGTACATGTATTGACTTTTTTTTTCTTTTTTGTTGTACAGTTTCGCAGGATCCTGTGACCGACTCCCTCTCTGAAGGTGGACAATCAAGGGTCTAGGGTCTGACTGTTGGTAAACAGCTGTGATACTGGTAAGTGATCATTCAGTACATATACTGACTTTTTAGTGATCATTCAGTTTCTATACACGTATTGACTTTTTTTTTTATTTTTGTCGTACAGTTTCGCAGGATCCTGTTACCGACTCCCTCTCTGAAGGTGGACTGTCAAGGGTCTAGGGTCTGAGTGTTCGTGAACAGCTGTGATACAGGTAAGTGATCATTCAGTACATGTATTGACTTTTTTTTTCTTTTTTGTTGTACAGTTTCGCAGGATCCTGTGACCGACTCCCTCTCTGAAGGTGCACTATCAAGGGTCTAGGGTCTGACTGTTCGTGAACAGCTGTGATACAGGTAAGTGATCATTCAGTTTCTATACACGTATTGACTTTTTTTTTCTTTTTTTCTCGTACAATTTCCCAGGTTCCCGTGACCGACTCCCTCTATGAAGGTGGACAATCAAGGGTCTAGGGTCTGACTGTTGGTAAACAGCTGTGATACTGGTAAGTGATCATTCAGTACATATACTGACTTTTTAGTGATCATTCAGTTTCTATACACGTATTGACTTTTTTTTTCTTTTTTGTCGCACAGTTTCCCAGGATTCTATTACCGACTCCCTCTCTGAAGGTACACTATCAAGGGTCTAGGTTCTGACTGTTCGTGAACAGCTGTGATACAGATAAGTGATCATTCAGTTTCTATACACGTATTGACTTTTTTATTTTCTTTTTTGTCGTACAGTTTCCCAGGATCCTGTGAAGGTGGAAACGACTTTCAAGGATTTCTCCATCTGCATCTCCATTCTCTACTATGACTGGCTGGCAGGTATTCTGTCCATCTTGAACTGTGTGAGTCTGACTGTTCGTAATAGCTTTGATACAGGTAAGAGATCATTCAGTTTCTATACATGTTTTGACTTTTTTTCTTTTTTGTCGTACAGTTTCCCAGGATTCTATTACGGACTCCCTCTCTGAAGGTACACTATCAAGGGTCTAGGTTCTGACTGTTCGTGAACAGCTGTGATACAGGTAAGTGATCATTCAGTTTCTATACACGTATTGACTTTTTTTCTTTTTTGTCGTACAGTTTCGAGGGATCCCATTACCGACTCCCTCTATGAAGGTGGACAATCAAGGGTCTAGGGTCTGACTGTTGGTAAACAGCTGTGATACTGGTAAGTGATTATTCAGTACATATACTAACTTTTTTTTCTTTTTTGTTGTACAGTTTTGCAGGATCCTGTTACCGACTCCCTCTATGAAGGTGGACAATCAAGGGTCTAGGGTCTGAGTGTTCGTAAACAGCTGTGATACAGGTAAGTGATCATTCAGTACATGTATTGACTTTTTTTTTTCTTTTTTGTCATACAGTTTCGCAGGATCCCATCACCGACTCCCTCTATGAAGGTGGACAATCAAGGGTCTAGGGTATGACTGTTGGTAAACAGCTGTGATACTGGTAAGTGATTATTCAGTACATATACTGACTTTTTTTTCTTTTTTGTCGTACAGTTTCGCTGGATCCTGTTACCGACTCCCTCTCTGAAGGTGGACTAACCAAGGTCTCTACATCTGCATCTCCATTTACAATTGTGACTGGCTGGCTGGTATTCTGTCCATCTTCAATTGTGTGAGGCTGACCGTTCGTAAATAGCTGTGACACAGGTAAGTGATCATTCAGTTCCTATACACGTATTGACTTTTTTTCTTTTTTGTCGTACAGTTTCCCAGGATTCCAATACCGACTCCCTCTCTGAAGGTGGACTATCAAGGGTCTAGGGTCTGAGTGTTCGTGAACAGCTGTGATACAGGTAAGTGATCATTCAGTACATGTATTGACTTTTTTTTTTCTTTTTTGTCGTAGAGTTTCGCAGGATCCCATTACCGACTCCCTCTATGAAGGTGGACAATCAAGGGTCTAGGGTCTGACTGTTGGTAAACAGCTGTGATACTGGTAAGTGATTATTCAGTACATATACTAACTTTTTTTTTCTTTTTTGTTGTACAGTTTCGCAGGATCCTGTTACCGACTCCCTCTATGAAGGTGGACAATCAAGGGTCTAGGGTCTGACTATTGGTAAACAGCTGTGATACTGGTAAGTGATTATTCAGTACATATACTAACTTTTTTTTTCTTTTTTGTTGTACAGTTTTGCAGGATCCTGTTACCGACTCCCTCTATGAAGGTGGACAATCAAGGGTCTAGGGTCTGAGTGTTCATAAACAGCTGTGATACAGGTAAGTGATCATTCAGTACATGTATTGACTTTTTTTTTTCTTTTTTGTCGTACAGTTTCGCAGGATCCCATTACCGACTCCCTCTATGAAGGTGGACAATCAAGGGTCTAGGGTCTTACTGTTGGTAAACAGCTGTGATACTGGTAAGTGATCATTCAGTACATATACTGACTTTTTAGTGATCATTCAGTTTCTATACACGTATTGACTTTTTTTTTATTTTTGTCGTACAGTTTCGCTGGATCCTGTTACCGACTCCCTCTCTGAAGGTGCACTATCAAGGGTCTAGGGTCTGACTGTTCGTGAACAGCTGTGATACAGGTAAGTGATCATGTACATGTATATACATCTATGAAGGTGGACAATCAAGGGTCTAGGGTCTAACTGTTCGTAAACAGCTGTGATACAGGTAAGTGATCATTCAGTTTCTATACACGTATTGACTTTTTTTTTCTTTTTTTCTCGTACAATTTCCCAGGTTCCCGTGACCGACTCCCTCTATGAAGGTGGACAATCAAGGGTCTAGGGTCTGACTGTTGGTAAACAGCTGTGATACTGGTAAGTGATCATTCAGTACATATACTGACTTTTTAGTGATCATTCAGTTTCTATACACGTATTGACTTTTTTTTTCTTTTTTGTCGTACAGTTTCCCAGGATTCTATTACCGACTCCCTCTCTGAAGGTACACTATCAAGGGTCTAGGTTCTGACTGTTCGTGAACAGCTGTGATACAGATAAGTGATCATTCAGTTTCTATACACGTATTGACTTTTTTATTTTCTTTTTTGTCGTACAGTTTCCCAGGATCCTGTGAAGGTGGAAACGACTTTCAAGGATTTCTCCATCTGCATCTCCATTCTCTACTATGACTGGCTGGCAGGTATTCTGTCCATCTTGAACTGTGTGAGTCTGACTGTTCGTAATAGCTTTGATACAGGTAAGAGATCATTCAGTTTCTATACATGTTTTGACTTTTTTTCTTTTTTGTCGTACAGTTTCCCAGGATTCTATTACGGACTCCCTCTCTGAAGGTACACTATCAAGGGTCTAGGTTCTGACTGTTCGTGAACAGCTGTGATACAGGTAAGTGATCATTCAGTTTCTATACACGTATTGACTTTTTTTCTTTTTTGTCGTACAGTTTCGAGGGATCCCATTACCGACTCCCTCTATGAAGGTGGACAATCAAGGGTCTAGGGTCTGACTGTTGGTAAACAGCTGTGATACTGGTAAGTGATTATTCAGTACATATACTAACTTTTTTTTCTTTTTTGTTGTACAGTTTTGCAGGATCCTGTTACCGACTCCCTCTATGAAGGTGGACAATCAAGGGTCTAGGGTCTGAGTGTTCGTAAACAGCTGTGATACAGGTAAGTGATCATTCAGTACATGTATTGACTTTTTTTTTTCTTTTTTGTCATACAGTTTCGCAGGATCCCATTACCGACTCCCTCTATGAAGGTGGACAATCAAGGGTCTAGGGTATGACTGTTGGTAAACAGCTGTGATACTGGTAAGTGATTATTCAGTACATATACTGACTTTTTTTTTATTTTTGACGTACAGTTTCGCAGGATCCTGTTGCCGACTCCCTCTCTGAAGGTGCACTATCAAGGGTCTAGGGTCTGACTGTTCGTGAACAGCTGTGATACAGGTAAGTGATCATGTACATGTATATACATCTATGAAGGTGGACAATCAAGGGTCTAGGGTCTAACTGTTCGTAAACAGCTGTGATACTGGTAAGTGATCATTCAGTACATATACTGACTTTTTTTTCTTTTTTGTCGTACAGTTTCGCTAGATCCTGTTACCGACTCCCTCTCTGAAGGTGGACTAACCAAGGTCTCTACATCTGCATCTCCATTTACAATTGTGACTGGCTGGCTGGTATTCTGTCCATCTTCAATTGTGTGAGGCTGACTGTTTGTAAACAGCTGTTATATAGGTAAGTGATCATTCAGTTTCTATACATGTATTGACTTTTTTTTTTTTTTTTTTGTCGTGCAGTTTCGCAAGATCCCATTACCGACTCCCTCTCTGAAGGTCGACTATCAAGGGTCTAGGGTCTGACTGTTCGTAAACAGCTGTGATACAGGTAAGTGATCATTCAGTTTCTATACATGTATTGACTTTTTTTTCTTTTTTGTCATACAGTTTCCCAGGATCCCGTGACCGACTCCCTCTCTGAAGGTGGAAACGACTAACAAGGATTTCTCCATCTGCATCTCTATTCTCTACTATGACTGGCTGGCAGGTATTCTGTCCATCTTGAACTGTGTGAGGCTGACTGTCCGTAAACAGCTGTTATACAGGTAAGTGATCATTCAGTTTCTATACACATATTGTCTTTATTTTTCTTTTTTTGTCGTACAATTTCCCAGGATCCCGTGACCGACTCCCTCTATGAAGGTGGTCAATCAAGGGTCTAGGGTCTGACTGTTGGTAAACAGCTGTGATACTGGTAAGTGATCATTCAGTACATATACTGACTTTTTAGTGATCATTCAGTTTCTATACACGTATTGACTTTTTTTTCATTTTTGTCGTACAGTTTCCCAGGATTCTATTACCGACTCCCTTTCTGAAGGTGCACTATCAAGGGTCTAGGGTCTGACTGTTCGTGAACAGCTGTGATACAGGTAAGTGATCATGTACATGTATATACATCTATGAAGGTGGACAATCAAGGGTCTAGGGTCTAACTGTTCGTGAACAGCTGTGATACAGGTAAGTGATCATTCAGTTTCTATACACGTATTGACTTTTTTATTTTCTTTTTTGTCGTACAGTTTCCCAGGATCCCGTGAAGGTGGAAACGACTTACAAGGATTTCTCCATCTGCATCTCCATTCTCTACTAAGACTGGCTTGCAGGTATTCTGTCCATCTTGAACTGTGTGAGTCTGACTGTTCGTAATAGCTGTGATACAGATAAGTGATCATTCAGTTTCTATACATGTATTGACTTTTTTTTCTTTTTTGTCGTACTGTTTCCTAGGATCCCGTGACCGACTCCCTCTCTGAAGGTGGAAATGACTAACAAGAGTCTATCCATTTGCTTCTCACTTCACAACTCTATATAGGTAAATACAGCTATATTCTGTCCATCTTCAGCTGTGTGAGGCTGAATGTTCGTAAACAGCTGTTATAATGGTAAGTGATTGTTCAGTTTCCATACATGTATTGATTTTTTTTTTCTTTTTGTCGTACAGTTTCGAGGGATCCCATTACCGACTCCCTCTATGAAGGTGGACAATCAAGGGTCTAGGGTCTGAGTGTTCGTAAGCAGCTGTGATACAGGTAAGTGATCATTCAGTACATGTATTGACTTTTTTTTTCTTTTTTTGTCGTAGATTTTCGCAGGATCCCATTACCGACTCCCTCTATGAAGGTGGACAATCAAGGGTCTAGGGTCTGACTGTTGGTAAACAGCTGTGATACTGGTAAGTGATTATTCAGTACATATGCTAACTTTTTTTTTTCTTTTTTGTCGTACAGTTTCGCAGGATCCTGTTACCGACTCCCTCTATGAAGGTGGACAATCAAGGGTCTAGGGTCTGACTGTTCGTAAACAGCTGTGATTCAGGTAAGTGATCATTCAGTTTCTATACACGTATTGACTTTTTTTTTTTTTTTTTTGTCGTACACTTTCCCAGGATTCCATTATCAACTCCCTCTATGAAGGTGGACAATCAAGGGTCTAGGATCTGACTGTTCGTAAACAGCTGTGATTCAGGTAAGTGATCATTCAGTTTCTATACACGTATTGACTTTTTTTCTTTTTTGTCGTACAATTTCGAGGGATCCCATTACAGACTCCCTCTATGAAGGTGGAAATGACTAACAAGAGTCTATCCATTTGCTTCTCACTTCACAACTCTATATAGGTAAATACAGCTATATTCTGTCCATTCTCAGCTGTGTGAGGCTGAATGTTCGTAAACAGCTGTTATACAGGTAAGTGATTGTTCAGTTTCTATACATGTATTGACTTTTTTTTTTTCTTTTTGTCGTACAGTTTCCCAGGATTCCATTATCAACTCCCTCTATGAAGGTGGACTATCAAGGGTCTAGGGTCTGAGTGTTCGTAAACAGCTGTGATACAGGTAAGTGATTATTCAGTACATATACTGACTTTTTTTTATTTTTTGTTGTACAGTTTCGCAGGATCCCATTACCGACTCCCTCTATGAAGGTGGACAATCAAGGGTCTAGGGTCTGACTGTTGGTAAACAGCTGTGATACTGGTAAGTGATTATTCAGTACATATACTGACTTTTTAGTGATCATTCAGTTTCTATACACGTATTGAATTTTTTTTTATTTTTGTCGTACAGTTTCGCAGGATCCTGTTACCGACTCCCTCTCTGAAGGTGCACTATCAAGGGTCTAGGGTCTGACTGTTCGTGAACAGCTGTGATACAGGTAAGTGATCATGTACATGTATATACATCTATGAAGGTGGACAATCAAGGGTCTAGGGTCTAACTGTTCGTAAACAGCTGTGATACAGGTAAGTGATCATTCAGTTTCTATACATGTTTTGACTTTTTTTCTTTTTTGTCGTACAGTTTCCCAGGATTCTATTACCGACTCCCTCTCTGAAGGTACACTATCAAGGGTCTAGGTTCTGACTGTTCGTGAACAGCTGTGATACAGGTAAGTGATCATTCAGTTTCTATACACGTATTGACTTTTTTTCTTTTTTGTCGTACAGTTTCGAGGGATCCCATTACCGACTCCCTCTATGAAGGTGGACAATCAAGGGTCTAGGGTCTGACTGTTGGTAAACAGCTGGGATACTGGTAAGTGATTATTCAGTACATATACTGACTTTTTTTTTCTTTTTTGTTGTACAGTTTCGCAGGATCCTGTTACTGACTCCCTCTATGAAGGTGGACAATCAAGGGTCTAGGGTCTGACTGTTGGTAAACAGCTGGGATACTGGTAAGTGATCATTCAGTACATATACTGACTTTTTTTTCTTTTTTGTCGTACAGTTTCGCTGGATCCTGTTACCGACTCCCTCTCTGAAGGTGGACTAACCAAGGTCTCTACATCTGCATCTCCATTTACAATTGTGACTGGCTGGCTGGTATTCTGTCCATCTTCAATTGTGTGAGGCTGACTGTTTGTAAACAGCTGTTATATAGGTAAGTGATCATTCAGTTTCTATACATGTATTGACTTTTTTTTTTTTTTTTTTTGTCGTGCAGTTTCGCAAGATCCCATTACCGACTCCCTCTCTGAAGGTCGACTATCAAGGGTCTAGGGTCTGACTGTTCGTAAACAGCTGTGATACAGGTAAGTGATTATTCAGTTTCTATACATGTATTGACTTTTTTTTCTTTTTTGTCATACAGTTTCCCAGGATCCCGTGACCGACTCCCTCTCTGAAGGTGGAAACGACTAACAAGGATTTCTCCATCTGCATCTCTATTCTCTACTATGACTGGCTGGCAGGTATTCTGTCCATCTTGCACTGTGTGAGGCTGACTGTCCGTAAACAGCTGTTATACAGGTAAGTGATCATTCAGTTTCTATACACATATTGACTTTATTTTTCTTTTTTTGTCGTACAATTTCCCAGGATCCCGTGACCGACTCCCTCTATGAAGGTGGTCAATCAAGGGTCTAGGGTCTGACTGTTGGTAAACAGCTGTGATACTGGTAAGTGATTATTCAGTGCATATACTGACTTTATTTTCTTTTTTGTCGTACAGTTTCGCAGGATCCTGTTACCGACTCCCTCTATGAAGGTGGACAATCAAGGGTCTAGGGTCTGAGTGTTCGACTCCCCCTCTGAAGGTGGAAATGACTAACAAGAGTCTATCCATTTGCTTCTCACTTCACAACTCTATATAGGTAAATACAGCTATATTCTGTCCATCTTCAGCTGTGTGAGGCTGAATGTTCGTAAACAGCTTTTATACAGGTAAGTGATTGTTCAGTTTCTATACATGTAGTGACTTTTTTTTTTTTTCTTTTTGTCGTTTCGCAGGATCCTGTTACCGACTCCCTCTCTGAAGGTGGACTATCAAGGGTCTAGGGTCTGAGTGTTCGTGAACAGCTGTGATACAGGTAAGTGATCATTCAGTACATGTATTGACTTTTTTTTTTCTTTTTTGTTGTACAGTTTCGCAGGATCCTGTGACCGACTCCCTCTCTGAAGGTGGACAATCAAGGGTCTAGGGTCTGACTGTTGGTAAACAGCTGTGATACTGGTAAGTGATCATTCAGTACATATACTGACTTTTTAGTGATCATTCAGTTTCTATACACGTATTGACTTTTTTTTCATTTTTGTCGTACAGTTTCCCAGGATTCTATTACCGACTCCCTCTCTAAAGGTGCACTATCAAGGGTCTAGGGTCTGACTGTTCGTGAACAGCTGTGATACAGGTAAGTGATCATTCAGTACATGTATTGACTTTTTTTTTCTTTTTTGTCGTACAGTTTCGCAGGATCCCATTACCGACTCCCTCTATGAAGGTGGACAATCAAGGGTCTAGGGTCTGACTGTTGGTAAACAGCTGTGATACTGGTAAGTGATTATTCAGTACATATACTGACTTTTTTTTCTTTTTTGTCGTACAGTTTCGCTGGATCCTGTTACCGACTCCCTCTCTGAAGGTGGACTAACCAAGGTCTCTACATCTGCATCTCCATTTACAATTGTGACTGGCTGGCTGGTATTCTGGCCATCTTCAACTGTGTGAGGCTGACCGTTCGTAAATAGCTGTGACACAGGTAAGTGATCATTCACTTTCTATACACGTATTGACTTTTTTTTTCCGTTTTTGTCGTACAGTTACCCAGGATCCCGTGCCCGACTCCCTCTCTGAAGGTGGAAACGACTAACAAGGATTTTTACATCTGCATCTCCATTCTCTACTATGACTGACTGGCTGGCAGGTATTCTGTCCATCTTGAACTGTGTGAGGCTGACTGTTCGTAAACAGCTGTTATATAGGTAAGTGATCATTCAGTTTCTATACATGTATTGACTTTTTTTTTTTTCTTTTTTGTCGTACAGTTTCCTAGGATCCCGTGACCGACTCCCTCTCTGAAGGTGGAAACGACTAACAAGAGTCTATCCATTTTATTCTCACTTCACAACTCTATATAGGTAAATACAGCTATATTCTGTCCATTCTCAGCTGTGTGAGGCTGAATGTTCGTAAACAGCTATTATACAGGTAAGTGATTGTTCAGTTTCTATACATGTATTAACTTTTTTTTTTCTTTTTTCTCGTGCAGTTTCGCAAGATCCCATTACCGACTCCCTCTCTGAAGGTCGACTATCAAGGGTCTAGGGTCTGACTGTTCGTAAACAGCTGTGATACAGGTAAGTGATCATTCAGTTTCTATACATGTATTGACTTTTTTTTCTTTTTTGTCGTACAGTTTCCTAGGATCCCGTGACCGACTCCCTCTCTGAAGGTGGAAATGACTAACAAGAGTCTATCCATTTGCTTCTCACTTCACAACTCTATATAGGTAAATACAGCTATATTCTGTCCATCTTCAGCTGTGTGAGGCTGAATGTTCATAAACAGCTGTTATACAGGTAAGTGATTGTTCAGTTTCTATACATGTATTGACTTTTTTTTTTTCTTTTTGTCGTACAGTTTCCCAGGATTCCATTATCAACTCCCTCTATGAAGGTGGACTATCAAGGGTCTAGGGTCTGAGTGTTCGTAAACAGCTGTGATACAGGTAAGTGATTATTCAGTACATATACTGACTTTTTTTTATTTTTTGTTGTACAGTTTCGCAGGATCCCATTACCGACTCCCTCTATGAAGGTGGACAATCAAGGGTCTAGGGTCTGACTGTTGGTAAACAGCTGTGATACTGGTAAGTGATTATTCAGTACATATACTGACTTTTTAGTGATCATTCAGTTTCTATACACGTATTGACTTTTTTTTTATTTTTGTCATACAGTTTCGCAGGATCCTGTTACCGACTCCCTCTCTGAAGGTGGACTGTCAAGGGTCTAGGGTCTGAGTGTTCGTGAACAGCTGTGATACAGGTAAGTGATCATTCAGTACATGTATTGACTTTTTTTTTCTTTTTTGTTGTACAGTTTCGCAGGATCCTGTGACCGACTCCCTCTCTGAAGGTGGACAATCAAGGGTCTAGGGTCTGACTGTTGGTAAACAGCTGTGATACTGGTAAGTGATCATTCAGTACATATACTGACTTTTTAGTGATCATTCAGTTTCTATACACGTATTGACTTTTTTTTTTATTTTTGTCGTACAGTTTCGCAGGATCCTGTTACCGACTCCCTCTCTGAAGGTGCACTATCAAGGGTCTAGGGTCTGACTGTTCGTGAACAGCTGTGATACAGGTAAGTGATCATGTACATGTATATACATCTATGAAGGTGGACAATCAAGGGTCTAGGGTCTAACTGTTCGTAAACAGCTGTGATACAGGTAAGTGATCATTCAGTTTCTATACACGTATTGACTTTTTTTTTCTTTTTTTCTCGTACAATTTCCCAGGTTCCCATGACCGACTCCCTCTATGAAGGAGGACAATCAAGGGTCTAGGGTCTGACTGTTGGTAAACAGCTGTGATACTGGTAAGTGATCATTCAGTACATATACTGACTTTTTAGTGATCATTCAGTTTCTATACACGTATTGACTTTTTTTTTCTTTTTTGTCGTACAGTTTCCCAGGATTCTATTACCGACTCCCTCTCTGAAGGTACACTATCAAGGGTCTAGGTTCTGACTGTTCGTGAACAGCTGTGATACAGATAAGTGATCATTCAGTTTCTATACACGTATTGACTTTTTTATTTTCTTTTTTGTCGTACAGTTTCCCAGGATCCTGTGAAGGTGGAAACGACTTTCAAGGATTTCTCCATCTGCATCTCCATTCTCTACTATGACTGGCTGGCAGGTATTCTGTCCATCTTGAACTGTGTGAGTCTGACTGTTCGTAATAGCTTTGATACAGGTAAGAGATCATTCAGTTTCTATACATGTTTTGACTTTTTTTCTTTTTTGTCGTACAGTTTCCCAGGATTCTATTACGGACTCCCTCTCTGAAGGTACACTATCAAGGGTCTAGGTTCTGACTGTTCGTGAACAGCTGTGATACAGGTAAGTGATCATTCAGTTTCTATACACGTATTGACTTTTTTTCTTTTTTGTCGTACAGTTTCGAGGGATCCCATTACCGACTCCCTCTATGAAGGTGGACAATCAAGGGTCTAGGGTCTGACTGTTGGTAAACAGCTGTGATACTGGTAAGTGATTATTCAGTACATATACTAACTTTTTTTTCTTTTTTGTTGTACAGTTTTGCAGGATCCTGTTACCGACTCCCTCTATGAAGGTGGACAATCAAGGGTCTAGGGTCTGAGTGTTCGTAAACAGCTGTGATACAGGTAAGTGATCATTCAGTACATGTATTGACTTTTTTTTTTCTTTTTTGTCATACAGTTTCGCAGGATCCCATTACCGACTCCCTCTATGAAGGTGGACAATCAAGGGTCTAGGGTATGACTGTTGGTAAACAGCTGTGATACTGGTAAGTGATTATTCAGTACATATACTGACTTTTTTTTCTTTTTTGTCGTACAGTCTCGCTGGATCCTGTTACCGACTCCCTCTCTGAAGGTGGACTAACCAAGGTCTCTACATCTGCATCTCCATTTACAATTGTGACTGGCTGGCTGGTATTCTGTCCATCTTCAATTGTGTGAGGCTGACCGTTCGTAAATAGCTGTGACACAGGTAAGTGATCATTCACTTTCTATACACGTATTGACTTTTTTTTTCCGTTTTTGTCGTACAGTTACCCAGGATCCCGTGCCCGACTCCCTCTCTGAAGGTGGAAACGACTAACAAGGATTTTTACATCTGCATCTCCATTCTCTACTATGACTGACTGGCTGGCAGGTATTCTGTCCATCTTGAACTGTGTGAGGCTGACTGTTCGTAAACAGCTGTTATATAGGTAAGTGATCATTCAGTTTCTATACATGTATTGACTTTTTTTTTTTTTCTTTTTTGTCGTACAGTTTCCTAGGATCCCGTGACCGACTCCCTCTCTGAAGGTGGAAACGACTAACAAGAGTCTATCCATTTTATTCTCACTTCACAACTCTATATAGGTAAATACAGCTATATTCTGTCCATTCTCAGCTGTGTGAGGCTGAATGTTTGTAAACAGCTATTATACAGGTAAGTGATTGTTCAGTTTCTATACATGTATTAACTTTTTTTTTTCTTTTTTCTCGTGCAGTTTCGCAAGATCCCATTACCGACTCCCTCTCTGAAGGTCGACTATCAAGGGTCTAGGGTCTGACTGTTCGTAAACAGCTGTGATACAGGTAAGTGATCATTCAGTTTCTATACATGTATTGACTTTTTTTTCTTTTTTGTCGTACAGTTTCCTAGGATCCCGTGACCGACTCCCTCTCTGAAGGTGGAAATGACTAACAAGAGTCTATCCATTTGCTTCTCACTTCACAACTCTATATAGGTAAATACAGCTATATTCTGTCCATCTTCAGCTGTGTGAGGCTGAATGTTCGTAAACAGCTGTTATACAGGTAAGTGATTGTTCAGTTTCTATACATGTATTGTCTTTTTTTTTTATTTTTTGTTGTACAGTTTCGCAGGATCCCATTACCGACTCCCTCTATGAAGGTGGACAATCAAGGGTCTAGGGTCTGACTGTTGGTAAACAGCTGTGATACTGGTAAGTGATTATTCAGTACATATACTGACTTTTTAGTGATCATTCAGTTTCTATACACGTATTGACTTTTTTTTTATTTTTGTCGTACAGTTTCGCAGGATCCTGTTACCGACTCCCTCTCTGAAGGTGGACAATCAAGGGTCTAGGGTCTGACTGTTGGTAAACAGCTGTGATACTGGTAAGTGATTATTCAGTACATATACTAACTTTTTTTTCTTTTTTGTTGTACAGTTTTGCAGGATCCTGTTACCGACTCCCTCTATGAAGGTGGACAATCAAGGGTCTAGGGTCTGAGTGTTCGTAAACAGCTGTGATACAGGTAAGTGATCATTCAGTACATATACTGACTTTTTTTTCTTTTTTGTCGTACAGTTTCACTGGATCCTGTTACCGACTCCCTCTCTGAAGGTGGACTAACCAAGGTCTCTACATCTGCATCTCCATTTACAATTGTGACTGGCTGGCTGGTATTCTGTCCATCTTCAATTGTGTGAGGCTGACCGTTCGTAAATAGCTGTGACACAGGTAAGTGATCATTCACTTTCTATACACGTATTGACTTTTTTTTTCCTTTTTTGTCGTACAGTTACCCAGGATCCCGTGCCCGACTCCCTCTCTGAAGGTGGAAACGACTAACAAGGATTTTTACATCTGCATCTCCATTCTCTACTATGACTGACTGGCTGGCAGGTATTCTGTCCATCTTGAACTGTGTGAGGCTGACTGTTCGTAAACAGCTGTTATATAGGTAAGTGATCATTCAGTTTCTATACATGTATTGACTTTTTTTTCTTTTTTGTCGTACTGTTTCCTAGGATCCCGTGACCGACTCCCTCTCTGAAGGTGGAAATGACTAACAAGAGTCTATCCATTTGCTTCTCACTTCACAACTCTATATAGGTAAATACAGCTATATTCTGTCCATTCTCAGCTGTGTGAGGCTGAATGTTCGTAAACAGCTGTTATACAGGTAAGTGATTGTTCAGTTTCTATACATGTATTGACTTTTTTTTTCTTTTTGTCGTACAGTTTCCCAGGATTCCATTATCAACTCCCTCTATGAAGGTGGACTATCAAGGGTCTAGGGTCTGAGTGTTCGTAAACAGCTGTGATACAGGTAAGTGATTATTCAGTACATATACTGACTTTTTTTTATTTTTTGTTGTACAGTTTCGCAGGATCCCATTACCGACTCCCTCTATGAAGGTGGACAATCAAGGGTCTAGGGTCTGACTGTTGGTAAACAGCTGTGATACTGGTAAGTGATTATTCAGTACATATACTGACTTTTTAGTGATCATTCAGTTTCTATACACGTATTGAATTTTTTTTTATTTTTGTCGTACAGTTTCGCAGGATCCTGTTACCGACTCCCTCTCTGAAGGTGCACTATCAAGGGTCTAGGGTCTGACTGTTCGTGAACAGCTGTGATACAGGTAAGTGATCATGTACATGTATATACATCTATGAAGGTGGACAATCAAGGGTCTAGGGTCTAACTGTTCGTAAACAGCTGTGATACAGGTAAGTGATCATTCAGTTTCTATACATGTTTTGACTTTTTTTCTTTTTTGTCGTACAGTTTCCCAGGATTCTATTACCGACTCCCTCTCTGAAGGTACACTATCAAGGGTCTAGGTTCTGACTGTTCGTGAACAGCTGTGATACAGGTAAGTGATCATTCAGTTTCTATACACGTATTGACTTTTTTTCTTTTTTGTCGTACAGTTTCGAGGGATCCCATTACCGACTCCCTCTATGAAGGTGGACAATCAAGGGTCTAGGGTCTGACTGTTGGTAAACAGCTGGGATACTGGTAAGTGATTATTCAGTACATATACTGACTTTTTTTTTCTTTTTTGTTGTACAGTTTCGCAGGATCCTGTTACTGACTCCCTCTATGAAGGTGGACAATCAAGGGTCTAGGGTCTGACTGTTGGTAAACAGCTGGGATACTGGTAAGTGATCATTCAGTACATATACTGACTTTTTTTTCTTTTTTGTCGTACAGTTTCGCTGGATCCTGTTACCGACTCCCTCTCTGAAGGTGGACTAACCAAGGTCTCTACATCTGCATCTCCATTTACAATTGTGACTGGCTGGCTGGTATTCTGTCCATCTTCAATTGTGTGAGGCTGACTGTTTGTAAACAGCTGTTATATAGGTAAGTGATCATTCAGTTTCTATACATGTATTGACTTTTTTTTTTTTTTTTTTGTCGTGCAGTTTCGCAAGATCCCATTACCGACTCCCTCTCTGAAGGTCGACTATCAAGGGTCTAGGGTCTGACTGTTCGTAAACAGCTGTGATACAGGTAAGTGATTATTCAGTTTCTATACATGTATTGACTTTTTTTTCTTTTTTGTCATACAGTTTCCCAGGATCCCGTGACCGACTCCCTCTCTGAAGGTGGAAACGACTAACAAGGATTTCTCCATCTGCATCTCTATTCTCTACTATGACTGGCTGGCAGGTATTCTGTCCATCTTGAACTGTGTGAGGCTGACTGTCCGTAAACAGCTGTTATACAGGTAAGTGATCATTCAGTTTCTATACACATATTGACTTTATTTTTCTTTTTTTGTCGTACAATTTCCCAGGATCCCGTGACCGACTCCCTCTATGAAGGTGGTCAATCAAGGGTCTAGGGTCTGACTGTTGGTAAACAGCTGTGATACTGGTAAGTGATCATTCAGTACATATACTGACTTTTTAGTGATCATTCAGTTTCTATACATGTATTGACTTTTTTTTCATTTTTGTCGTACAGTTTCCCAGGATTCTATTACCGACTCCCTTTCTGAAGGTGCACTATCAAGGGTCTAGGGTCTGACTGTTCGTGAACAGCTGTGATACAGGTAAGTGATCATTCAGTTTCTATACACGTATTGACTTTTTTATTTTCTTTTTTGTCGTACAGTTTCCCAGGATCCCGTGAAGGTGGAAACGACTTACAAGGATTTCTCCATCTGCATCTCCATTCTCTACTAAGACTGGCTTGCAGGTATTCTGTCCATCTTGAACTGTGTGAGTCTGACTGTTCGTAATAGCTGTGATACAGATAAGTGATCATTCAGTTTCTATACATGTATTGACTTTTTTTTCTTTTTTGTCGTACTGTTTCCTAGGATCCCGTGACCGACTCCCTCTCTGAAGGTGGAAATGACTAACAAGAGTCTATCCATTTGCTTCTCACTTCACAACTCTGTATAGGTAAATACAGCTATATTCTGTCCATCTTCAGCTGTGTGAGGCTGAATGTTCGTAAACAGCTGTTATAATGGTAAGTGATTGTTCAGTTTCCATACATGTATTGATTTTTTTTTTCTTTTTGTCGTACAGTTTCGAGGGATCCCATTACCGACTCCCTCTATGAAGGTGGACAATCAAGGGTCTAGGGTCTGAGTGTTCGTAAGCAGCTGTGATACAGGTAAGTGATCATTCAGTACATGTATTGACTTTTTTTTTCTTTTTTTGTCGTAGATTTTCGCAGGATCCCATTACCGACTCCCTCTATGAAGGTGGACAATCAAGGGTCTAGGGTCTGACTGTTCGTAAACAGCTGTGATTCAAGTAAGTGATCATTCAGTTTCTATACACGTATTGACTTTTTTTTTTTTTTTTTTTTGTCGTACACTTTCCCAGGATTCCATTATCAACTCCCTCTATGAAGGTGGACAATCAAGGGTCTAGGATCTGACTGTTCGTAAACAGCTGTGATTCAGGTAAGTGATCATTCAGTTTCTATACACGTATTGACTTTTTTTCTTTTTTGTCGTACAATTTCGAGGGATCCCATTACAGACTCCCTCTATGAAGGTGGACAATCAAGGGTCTAGGGTCTGAGTGTTTGTGAACAGCTGTGATACTGTTGAGTGATCATTCAGTACATGTATTGACTTTTTTTTTTTTTTTTGTCGTACAGTTTCGAGGGATCCCATTACCGACTCCCTCTATGAAGGTGGACAATCAAGGGTCTAGGGTCTGACTGTTGGTAAACAGCTGTGATACTGGTAAGTGAATATTCAGTACATATACTAACTTTTTTTTTTTTCTTTTTTGTTGTACAGTTTTGCAGGATCCTGTTACCGACTCCCTCTATGAAGGTGGACAATCAAGGGTCTAGGGTCTGAGTGTTCGTAAGCAGCTGTGATACAGGTAAGTGATCATTCAGTACATGTATTGACTTTTTTTTTCTTTTTTTGTCGTAGATTTTCGCAGGATCCCATTACCGACTCCCTCTATGAAGGTGGACAATCAAGGGTCTAGGGTCTGACTGTTGGTAAACAGCTGTGATACTGGTAAGTGATTATTCAGTACATATACTAACTTTTTTTTTTCTTTTTTGTCGTACAGTTTCGCAGGATCCTTTTACCGACTCCCTCTATGAAGGTGGACAATCAAGGGTCTAGGGTCTGACTGTTCGTAAACAGCTGTGATTCAGGTAAGTGATCATACAGTTTCTATACACGTATTGACTTTTTTTTTTTTTTTTTTGTCGTACACTTTCCCAGGATTCCATTATCAACTCCCTCTATGAAGGTGGACAATCAAGGGTCTAGGATCTGAGTGTTTGTGAACAGCTGTGATACTGTTGAGTGATCATTCAGTACATGTATTGACTTTTTTTTTTTTTTTTTGTCGTACAGTTTCGAGGGATCCCATTACCGACTCCCTCTATGAAGGTGGACAATCAAGGGTCTAGGGTCTGACTGTTCGTAAACAGCTGTGATACAGGTAAGTGATCATTCAGTTTCTATACATGTATTTACTTTTTTTTCTTTTTTGTTGTACAGTTTCCCAGGATCCCGTGACCGACTCCCTCTCTGAAGGTGGAAACGACTAACAAGGATTTTTCCATCTGCATCTCCATTCTCTACTATGACTCTCTGGCTGGTATTCTGTCCATCTTCAACTGTGTGAGGCTGACTGTTCGCAAACAGCTTTGATACAGGTAAGTGATCATTCAGTTTCTATACATGTATTGACTTTTTTTTCTTTTTTGTCGTACAGTTTCCCAGGATCCCGTGACCGACTCCCTCTATGAAGGTGGACAATCAAGGGTCTAGGGTCTGACTGTTGGTAAACAGCTGTGATACTGGTAAGTGATTATTCAGTGCATATACTGACTTTATTTTCTTTTTTGTCGTACAGTTTCGCAGGATCCTGTTACCGACTCCCTCTATGAAGGTGGACAATCAAGGGTCTAGGGTCTGAGTGTTCGACTCCCCCTCTGAAGGTGGAAATGACTAACAAGAGTCTATCCATTTGCTTCTCACTTCACAACTCTATATAGGTAAATACAGCTATATTCTGTCCATCTTCAGCTGTGTGAGGCTGAATGTTCGTAAACAGCTTTTATACAGGTAAGTGATTGTTCAGTTTCTATACATGTAGTGACTTTTTTTTTTTTTCTTTTTGTCGTTTCGCAGGATCCTGTTACCGACTCCCTCTCTGAAGGTGGACTATCAAGGGTCTAGGGTCTGAGTGTTCGTGAACAGCTGTGATACAGGTAAGTGATCATTCAGTACATGTATTGACTTTTTTTTTTCTTTTTTGTTGTACAGTTTCGCAGGATCCTGTGACCGACTCCCTCTCTGAAGGTGGACAATCAAGGGTCTAGGGTCTGACTGTTGGTAAACAGCTGTGATACTGGTAAGTGATCATTCAGTACATATACTGACTTTTTAGTGATCATTCAGTTTCTATACACGTATTGACTTTTTTTTCATTTTTGTCGTACAGTTTCCCAGGATTCTATTACCGACTCCCTCTCTAAAGGTGCACTATCAAGGGTCTAGGGTCTGACTGTTCGTGAACAGCTGTGATACAGGTAAGTGATCATGTACATGTATATACATCTATGAAGGTGGACAATCAAGGGTCTAGGGTCTAACTGTTCGTAAACAGCTGTGATACAGGTAAGTGATCATTCAGTACATGTATTGACTTTTTTTTTCTTTTTTGTCGTACAGTTTCGCAGGATCCCATTACCGACTCCCTCTATGAAGGTGGACAATCAAGGGTCTAGGGTCTGACTGTTGGTAAACAGCTGTGATACTGGTAAGTGATTATTCAGTACATATACTGACTTTTTTTTCTTTTTTGTCGTACAGTTTCCCAGGATTCCATTACTGACTCCCTCTCTGAAGGTGGACTGTCTAGGGTCTGAGTGTTCTAAACAGCTGTGATACAGGTAAGTGATCATTCAGTACATGTATTGACTTTTTTTTTCTTTTTTGTTGTACAGTTTCGCAGGATCCCATTACCGACTCCCTTTATGAAGGTGGACAATCAAGGGTCTAAGGTCTAACTTTTGGTAAACAGCTGTGATACTGGTAAGTGATTATTCAGTACATATACTGACTTTTTTTTCTTTTTTCTTGTACAGTTTCGCAGGATCTTGTTACCGACTCCCTCTCTGAAGGTGCACTATCAAGGGTCTAGGGTCTGACTGTTCGTGAACAGCTGTGATACAGGTAAGTGATCATGTACATGTATATACATCTATGAAGGTGGACAATCAAGGGTCTAGGGTCTAACTGTTCGTGAACAGCTGTGATACAGGTAAGTGATCATTCAGTTTCTATACAGTTTTCTTTTTTGTCGTACAGTTTCCCAGGATCCCGTGAAGGTGGAAACGACTTACAAGGATTTCTCCATCTGCATCTCCATTCTCTACTATGACTGGCTGGCAGGTATTCTGTCCATCTTGAACTGTGTGAGTCTGACTGTTCGTAATAGCTTTGATACAGGTAAGTGATCATTCAGTTTCTATACATGTATTGACTTTTTTTTCTTTTTTGTCGTACTGTTTCCTAGGATCCCGTGACCGACTCCCTCTCTGAAGGTGGACTATCAAGGGTCTAGGGTCTGACTGTTGGTAAACAGCTGTGATACTGGTATGTGATTATTCAGTACATATACTGACTTTTTTTTCTTTTTTGTTGTACAGTTTCGCAGAATCCTGTGACCGACTCCCTCTCTGAAGGTGGACAATCAAGGGTCTAGGGTCTGACTGTTGGTAAACAGCTGTGATACTGGTATGTGATTATTCAGTACATATACTGACTTTTTTTTCTTTTTTGTTGTACAGTTTCGCAGGATCCTGTTACCAACTCCCTCTCTGAAGGTGGACTATCAAGGGTCTAGGGTCTGAGTGTTCGTGAACAGCTGTGATACAGGTAACTGATCATTCAGTACATGTATTGACTTTTTTTTTCTTTTTTGTTGTACAGTTTCGCAGGATCCTGTGACCGACTCCCTCTATGAAGGTGGACAATCAAGGGTCTAGGGTCTGACTGTTGGTAAACAGCTGTGATACTGGTAAGTGATCATTCAGTACATATACTGACTTTTTAGTGATCATTCAGTTTCTATACACGTATTGACTTTTTTTTCTTTTTTGTTGTACAGTTTCGCAGGATCCTGTTACCAACTCCCTCTCTGAAGGTGGACTATCAAGGGTCTAGGGTCTGAGTGTTCGTGAACAGCTGTGATACAGGTAAGTGATCATTCAGTACATGTATTGACTTTTTTTTTTCTTTTTTGTCGTAGAGTTTCGCAGGATCCCATTACCGACTCCCTCTATGAAGGTGGACAATTAAGGGTCTAGGGTCTGACTGTTGGTAAACAGCTGTGATACTGGTAAGTGATTATTCAGTACATATACTAACTTTTTTTTCTTGTTTGTTGTACAGTTTCGCAGGATCCTGTTACCGACTCCCTCTATGAAGGTGGACAATCAAGGGTCTAGGGTCTGACTGTTGGTAAACAGCTGTGATACTGGTAAGTGATTATTCAGTACATATACTAACTTTTTTTTCTTTTTTGTTGTACAGTTTTGCAGGATCCTGTTACCGACTCCCTCTATGAAGGTGGACTATCAAGGGTCTAGGGTCTGAGTGTTCGTAAACAGCTGTGATACAGGTAAGTGATCATTCAGTACATGTATTGACTTTTTTTTTTCTTTTTTGTCATACAGTTTCGCAGGATCCCATTACCGACTCCCTCTATGAAGGTGGACAATCAAGGGTCTAGGGTATGACTGTTGGTAAACAGCTGTGATACTGGTAAGTGATTATTCAGTACATATACTGACTTTTTTTTCTTTTTTGTCGTACAGTTTCGCTGGATCCTGTTACCGACTCCCTCTCTGAAGGTGGACTAACCAAGGTCTCTACATCTTCATCTCCATTTACAATTGTGACTGGCTGGCTGGTATTCTGGCCATCTTCAACTGTGTGAGGCTGACCGTTCGTAAATAGCTGTGACACAGGTAAGTGATCATTCACTTTCTATACACGTATTGACTTTTTTTTTCCGTTTTTGTCGTACAGTTACCCAGGATCCCGTGCCCGACTCCCTCTCTGAAGGTGGAAACGACTAACAAGGATTTTTACATCTGCATCTCCATTCTCTACTATGACTGACTGGCTGGCAGGTATTCTGTCCATCTTGAACTGTGTGAGGCTGACTGTTCGTAAACAGCTGTTATATAGGTAAGTGATCATTCAGTTTCTATACATGTATTGACTTTTTTTTTTTTTTTCTTTTTTGTCGTACAGTTTCCTAGGATCCCGTGACCGACTCCCTCTCTGAAGGTGGAAACGACTAACAAGAGTCTATCCATTTTATTCTCACTTCACAACTCTATATAGGTAAATACAGCTATATTCTGTCCATTCTCAGCTGTGTGAGGCTGAATGTTCGTAAACAGCTATTATACAGGTAAGTGATTGTTCAGTTTCTATACATGTATTAACTTTTTTTTTTCTTTTTTCTCGTGCAGTTTCGCAAGATCCCATTACCGACTCCCTCTCTGAAGGTCGACTATCAAGGGTCTAGGGTCTGACTGTTCGTAAACAGCTGTGATACAGGTAAGTGATCATTCAGTTTCTATACATGTATTGACTTTTTTTTTCTTTTTTGTCGTACAGTTTCCTAGGATCCCGTGACCGACTCCCTCTCTGAAGGTGGAAATGACTAACAAGAGTCTATCCATTTGCTTCTCACTTCACAACTCTATATAGGTAAATACAGCTATATTCTGTCCATCTTCAGCTGTGTGAGGCTGAATGTTCATAAACAGCTGTTATACAGGTAAGTGATTGTTCAGTTTCTATACATGTATTGACTTTTTTTTTTTCTTTTTGTCGTACAGTTTCCCAGGATTCCATTATCAACTCCCTCTATGAAGGTGGACTATCAAGGGTCTAGGGTCTGAGTGTTCGTAAACAGCTGTGATACAGGTAAGTGATTATTCAGTACATATACTGACTTTTTTTTATTTTTTGTTGTACAGTTTCGCAGGATCCCATTACCGACTCCCTCTATGAAGGTGGACAATCAAGGGTCTAGGGTCTGACTGTTGGTAAACAGCTGTGATACTGGTAAGTGATTATTCAGTACATATACTGACTTTTTAGTGATCATTCAGTTTCTATACACGTATTGACTTTTTTTTTATTTTTGTCATACAGTTTCGCAGGATCCTGTTACCGACTCCCTCTCTGAAGGTGGACTGTCAAGGGTCTAGGGTCTGAGTGTTCGTGAACAGCTGTGATACAGGTAAGTGATCATTCAGTACATGTATTGACTTTTTTTTTCTTTTTTGTTGTACAGTTTCGCAGGATCCTGTGACCGACTCCCTCTCTGAAGGTGGACAATCAAGGGTCTAGGGTCTGACTGTTGGTAAACAGCTGTGATACTGGTAAGTGATCATTCAGTACATATACTGACTTTTTAGTGATCATTCAGTTTCTATACACGTATTGACTTTTTTTTTTATTTTTGTCGTACAGTTTCGCAGGATCCTGTTACCGACTCCCTCTCTGAAGGTGCACTATCAAGGGTCTAGGGTCTGACTGTTCGTGAACAGCTGTGATACAGGTTAGTGATCATGTACATGTATATACATCTATGAAGGTGGACAATCAAGGGTCTAGGGTCTGACTGTTCGTGAACAGCTGTGATACAGATAAGTGATCATTCAGTTTCTATACACGTATTGACTTTTTTATTTTCTTTTTTGTCGTACAGTTTCCCAGGATCCTGTGAAGGTGGAAACGACTTTCAAGGATTTCTCCATCTGCATCTCCATTCTCTACTATGACTGGCTGGCAGGTATTCTGTCCATCTTGAACTGTGTGAGTCTGACTGTTCGTAATAGCTTTGATACAGGTAAGAGATCATTCAGTTTCTATACATGTATTGACTTTTTTTCTTTTTTGTCGTACAGTTTCCCAGGATTCTATTACGGACTCCCTCTCTGAAGGTACACTATCAAGGGTCTAGGTTCTGACTGTTCGTGAACAGCTGTGATACAGGTAAGTGATCATTCAGTTTCTATACACGTATTGACTTTTTTTTTATTTTTGTCGTACAGTTTCGCAGGATCCTGTTACCGACTCCCTCTCTGAAGGTGGACTGTCAAGGGTCTAGGGTCTGAGTGTTCGTGAACAGCTGTGATACAGGTAAGTGATCATTCAGTACATGTATTGACTTTTTTTTCTTTTTTATTGTACAGTTTCGCAGGATCCTGTGACCGACTCCCTCTCTGAAGGTGGACAATCAAGGGTCTAGGGTCTGACTGTTGGTAAACAGCTGTGATACTGGTAAGTGATCATTCAGTACATATACTGACTTTTTAGTGATCATTCAGTTTCTATACACGTATTGACTTTTTTTTTATTTTTGTCGTACAGTTTCGGAGGATCCTGTTGCCGACTCCCTCTCTGAAGGTGCACTATCAAGGGTCTAGGGTCTGACTGTTCGTGAACAGCTGTGATACAGGTAAGTGATCATGTACATGTATATACATCTATGAAGGTGGACAATCAAGGGTCTAGGGTCTAACTGTTCGTAAACAGCTGTGATACAGGTAAGTGATCATTCAGTTTCTATACACGTATTGACTTTTTTTTTCTTTTTTTCTCGTACAATTTCCCAGGTTTCCGTGACCGACTCCCTCTATGAAGGTGGACAATCAAGGGTCTAGGGTCTGACTGTTGGTAAACAGCTGTGATACTGGTAAGTGATCATTCAGTACATATACTGACTTTTTAGTAAACATTCAGTTTCTATACACGTATTGACTTTTTTTTTCTTTTTTGTCGTACAGTTTCCCAGGATTCTATTACCGACTCCCTCTCTGAAGGTACACTATCAAGGGTCTAGGTTCTGACTGTTCGTGAACAGCTGTGATACAGATAAGTGATCATTCAGTTTCTATACACATATTGACTTTTTTATTTTCTTTTTTGTCGTACAGTTTCCCAGGATCCTGTGAAGGTGGAAACGACTTACAAGGATTTCTCCATCTGCATCTCCATTCTCTACTATGACTGGCTGGCAGGTATTCTGTCCATCTTGAATTGTGTGAGTCTGACTGTTCGTAATAGCTTTGATACAGGTAAGAGATCATTCAGTTTCTATACATGTTTTGACTTTTTTTCTTTTTTGTCGTACAGTTTCCCAGGATTCTATTACGGACTCCCTCTCTGAAGGTACACTATCAAGGGTCTAGGTTCTGACTGTTCGTGAACAGCTGTGATACAGGTAAGTGATCATTCAGTTTCTATACACGTATTGACTTTTTTTTTTTTTTGTTGTACAGTTTCGAGGGATCCCATTACCGACTCCCTCTATGAAGGTGGACAATCAAGGGTCTAGGGTCTGACTGTTGGTAAACAGCTGTGATACTGGTAAGTGATTATTCAGTACATATACTAACTTTTTTTTCTTTTTTGTTGTACAGTTTTGCAGGATCCTGTTACCGACTCCCTCTCTGAAGGTGGACTAACCAAGGTCTCTACATCTGCATCTCCATTTACAATTGTGACTGGCTGGCTGGTATTCTGTCCATCTTCAATTGTGTGAGGCTGACCGTTCGTAAATAGCTGTGACACAGGTAAGTGATCATTCACTTTCTATACACGTATTGACTTTTTTTTTCCTTTTTTGTCGTACAGTTACCCAGGATCCAGTGCCCGACTCCCTCTCTGAAGGTGGAAACGACTAACAAGGATTTTTACATCTGCATCTCCATTCTCTACTATGACTGACTGGCTGGCAGGTATTCTGTCCATCTTGAACTGTGTGAGGCTGACTGTTCGTAAACAGCTGTTATATAGGTAAGTGATCATTCAGTTTCTATACATGTATTGACTTTTTTTTCTTTTTTGTCGTACTGTTTCCTAGGATCCCGTGACCGACTCCCTCTCTGAAGGTGGAAATGACTAACAAGAGTCTATCCATTTGCTTCTCACTTCACAACTCTATATAGGTAAATACAGCTATATTCTGTCCATTCTCAGCTGTGTGAGGCTGAATGTTCGTAAACAGCTGTTATACAGGTAAGTGATTGTTCAGTTTCTATACATGTATTGACTTTTTTTTTTTCTTTTTGTCGTACAGTTTCCCAGGATTCCATTATCAACTCCCTCTATGAAGGTGGACTATCAAGGGTCTAGGGTCTGAGTGTTCGTAAACAGCTGTGATACAGGTAAGTGATTATTCAGTACATATACTGACTTTTTTTTATTTTTTGTTGTACAGTTTCGCAGGATCCCATTACCGACTCCCTCTATGAAGGTGGACAATCAAGGGTCTAGGGTCTGACTGTTGGTAAACAGCTGTGATACTGGTAAGTGATTATTCAGTACATATACTGACTTTTTAGTGATCATTCAGTTTCTATACACGTATTGACTTTTTTTTTATTTTTGTCGTACAGTTTCGCAGGATCCTGTTACCGACTCCCTCTCTGAAGGTGGACTGTCAAGGGTCTAGGGTCTGAGTGTTCGTGAACAGCTGTGATACAGGTAAGTGATCATTCAGTACATGTATTGACTTTTTTTTTCTTTTTTGTTGTACAGTTTCGCAGGATCCTGTGACCGACTCCCTCTCTGAAGGTGGACAATCAAGGGTCTAAGGTCTGACTGTTGGTAAACAGCTGTGATACTGGTAAGTGATCATTCAGTACATATACTGACTTTTTAGTGATCATTCAGTTTCTATACACGTATTGACTTTTTTTTAATTTTTGTCGTACAGTTTCGCAGGATCCTGTTACCGACTCCCTCTCTGAAGGTGCACTATCAAGGGTCTAGGGTCTGACTGTTCGTGAACAGCTGTGATACAGGTAAGTGATCATGTACATGTATATACATCTATGAAGGTGGACAATCAAGGGTCTAGGGTCTAACTGTTCGTAAACAGCTGTGATACAGGTAAGTGATCATTCAGTTTCTATACATGTTTTGACTTTTTTTCTTTTTTGTCGTACAGTTTCCCAGGATTCTATTACCGACTCCCTCTCTGAAGGTACACTATCAAGGGTCTAGGTTCTGACTGTTCGTGAACAGCTGTGATACAGGTAAGTGATCATTCAGTTTCTATACACGTATTGACTTTTTTTCTTTTTTGTCGTACAGTTTCGAGGGATCCCATTACCGACTCCCTCTATGAAGGTGGACAATCAAGGGTCTAGGGTCTGACTGTTGGTAAACAGCTGGGATACTGGTAAGTGATCATTCAGTACATATACTGACTTTTTTTTTCTTTTTTGTTGTACAGTTTCGCAGGATCCTGTTACTGACTCCCTCTATGAAGGTGGACAATCAAGGGTCTAGGGTCTGACTGTTGGTAAACAGCTGGGATACTGGTAAGTGATCATTCAGTACATATACTGACTTTTTTTTCTTTTTTGTCGTACAGTTTCGCTGGATCCTGTTACCGACTCCCTCTCTGAAGGTGGACTAACCAAGGTCTCTACATCTGCATCTCCATTTACAATTGTGACTGGCTGGCTGGTATTCTGTCCATCTTCAATTGTGTGAGGCTGACTGTTTGTAAACAGCTGTTATATAGGTAAGTGATCATTCAGTTTCTATACATGTATTGACTTTTTTTTTTTTTTTTTTGTCGTGCAGTTTCGCAAGATCCCATTACCGACTCCCTCTCTGAAGGTCGACTATCAAGGGTCTAGGGTCTGACTGTTCGTAAACAGCTGTGATACAGGTAAGTGATTATTCAGTTTCTATACATGTATTGACTTTTTTTTCTTTTTTGTCATACAGTTTCCCAGGATCCCGTGACCGACTCCCACTCTGAAGGTGGAAACGACTAACAAGGATTTCTCCATCTGCATCTCTATTCTCTACTATGACTGGCTGGCAGGTATTCTGTCCATCTTGAACTGTGTGAGGCTGACTGTCCGTAAACAGCTGTTATACAGGTAAGTGATCATTCAGTTTCTATACACATATTGACTTTATTTTTCTTTTTTTGTCGTACAATTTCCCAGGATCCCGTGACCGACTCCCTCTATGAAGGTGGTCAATCAAGGGTCTAGGGTCTGACTGTTGGTAAACAGCTGTGATACTGGTAAGTGATCATTCAGTACATATACTGACTTTTTAGTGATCATTCAGTTTCTATACACGTATTGACTTTTTTTTCATTTTTGTCGTACAGTTTCCCAGGATTCTATTACCGACTCCCTTTCTGAAGGTGCACTATCAAGGGTCTAGGGTCTGACTGTTCGTGAACAGCTGTGATACAGGTAAGTGATCATGTACATGTATATACATCTATGAAGGTGGACAATCAAGGGTCTAGGGTCTAACTGTTCGTGAACAGCTGTGATACAGGTAAGTGATCATTCAGTTTCTATACACGTATTGACTTTTTTATTTTCTTTTTTGTCGTACAGTTTCCCAGGATCCCGTGAAGGTGGAAACGACTTACAAGGATTTCTCCATCTGCATCTCCATTCTCTACTAAGACTGGCTTGCAGGTATTCTGTCCATCTTGAACTGTGTGAGTCTGACTGTTCGTAATAGCTGTGATACAGATAAGTGATCATTCAGTTTCTATACATGTATTGACTTTTTTTTCTTTTTTGTCGTACTGTTTCCTAGGATCCCGTGACCGACTCCCTCTCTGAAGGTGGAAATGACTAACAAGAGTCTATCCATTTGCTTCTCACTTCACAACTCTATATAGGTAAATACAGCTATATTCTGTCCATCTTCAGCTGTGTGAGGCTGAATGTTCGTAAACAGCTGTTATACAGGTAAGTGATTGTTCAGTTTCTATACATGTATTGATTTTTTTTTTCTTTTTGTCGTACAGTTTCGAGGGATCCCATTACCGACTCCCTCTATGAAGGTGGACAATCAAGGGTCTAGGGTCTGAGTGTTCGTAAGCAGCTGTGATACAGGTAAGTGATCATTCAGTACATGTATTGACTTTTTTTTTCTTTTTTTGTCGTAGATTTTCGCAGGATCCCATTACCGACTCCCTCTTTGAAGGTGGACAATCAAGGGTCTAGGATCTGACTGTTCGTAAACAGCTGTGATTCAGGTAAGTGATCATTCAGTTTCTATACACGTATTGACTTTTTTTCTTTTTTGTCGTACAATTTCGAGGGATCCCATTACAGACTCCCTCTATGAAGGTGGACAATGAAGGGTCTAGGGTCTGAGTGTTTGTGAACAGCTGTGATACTGTTGAGTGATCATTCAGTACATGTATTGACTTTTTTTTTTTTTTTTTTTGTCGTACAGTTTCGAGGGATCCCATTACCGACTCCCTCTATGAAGGTGGACAATCAAGGGTCTAGGGTCTGACTGTTCGTAAACAGCTGTGATACAGGTAAGTGATCATTCAGTTTCTATACATGTATTTACTTTTTTTTCTTTTTTGTTGTACAGTTTCCCAGGATCCCGTGACCGACTCCCTCTCTGAAGGTGGAAACGACTAACAAGGATTTTTCCATCTGCATCTCCATTCTCTACTATGACTCTCTGGCTGGTATTCTGTCCATCTTCAACTGTGTGAGGCTGACTGTTCGCAAACAGCTTTGATACAGGTAAGTGATCATTCAGTTTCTATACATGTATTGACTTTTTTTTTCTTTTTTGTCGTACAGTTTCCCAGGATCCCGTGACCGACTCCCTCTATGAAGGTGGACAATCAAGGGTCTAGGGTCTGACTGTTGGTAAACAGCTGTGATACTGGTAAGTGATTATTCAGTGCATATACTGACTTTTTTTTTCTTTTTTGTTGTACAGTTTCGCAGGATCCTGTGACCGACTCCCTCTCTGAAGGTGGACAATCAAGGGTCTAGGGTCTGACTGTTGGTAAACAGCTGTGATACTGGTAAGTGATCATTCAGTACATATACTGGCTTTTTAGTGATCATTCAGTTTCTATACACGTATTGACTTTTTTTTCATTTTTCATCAAGGGTCTAGGGTCTGACTGTTTGTGAACAGCTTTGATACAGGTAAGTGATTATTCAGCTTCTATACTTGAATTGACTTTTTTTTCTTTTTTGTCGTACAGTTTCCCAGGATCCCGTGACCGACTCCCTCTCTGAAGGTGGAAACGACTAACAAGGATTTTTCCATCTGCATCTCCATTCCCTACTATGACTGGCTGGCTGGTATTCTGTCCATCTTCAACTGTGTGAGGCTGACTGTTTGTAAACAGCTGTTATACAGGTAAGTGATCATTCAGTTTCTATACACGTATTGACTTTTTTTTTTTTTTTCTTTTTTGTCGTACAGTTTCCCAGGATGCTGTGAAGGTGGAAACGACTAACAAGTATTTCTCCATCTGCATCTCCATTCTCTAATATGACTGGCTGGCAGGTTTTCTGTCCATCTTGAACTGTGTGAGTCTGACTGTTCGTAATAGCTTTGATACAGGTAAGTGAACATTCAGTACATGTATTGACTTTTTTTCTTTTTTTGTCGTAGATTTTCGCAAGATCCCATTACCGACTCCCTCTATGAAGGTGGACAATCAAGGGTCTAGGGTCTGACTGTTGGTAAACAGCTGTGATACTGGTAAGTGATTATTCAGTACATATACTAACTTTTTTTTTTCTTTTTTGTTGTACAGTTTTGCAGGATCCTGTTACCGACTCCCTCTATGAAGGTGGACAATCAAGGGTCTAGGGTCTGAGTGTTCGTAAGCAGCTGTGATACAGGTAAGTGATCATTCAGTACATGTATTGACTTTTTTTTTCTTTTTTTGTCGTAGATTTTCGCAGGATCCCATTACCGACTCCCTCTATGAAGGTGGACAATCAAGGGTCTAGGGTCTGACTGTTGGTAAACAGCTGTGATACTGGTAAGTGAATATTCAGTACATATACTAACTTTTTTTTTTCTTTTTTGTTGTACAGTTTTGCAGGATCCTGTTACCGACTCCCTCTATGAAGGTGGACAATCAAGGGTCTAGGGTCTGAGTGTTTGTAAGCAGCTGTGATACAGGTAAGTGATCATTCAGTACATGTATTGACTTTTTTTTTCTTTTTTTGTTGTAGATTTTCGCAGGATCCCATTACCGACTCCCTCTATGAAGGTGGACAATCAAGGGTCTAGGGTCTGACTGTTGGTAAACAGCTGTGATACTGGTAAGTGATTATTCAGTACATATACTAACTTTTTTTTTTCTTTTTTGTTGTACAGTTTTGCAGGATCCTGTTACCGACTCCCTCTATGAAGGTGGACAATCAAGGGTCTAGGGTCTGAGTGTTCGTAAGCAGCTGTGATACAGGTAAGTGATCATTCAGTACATGTATTGACTTTTTTTCTTTTTTTGTCGTAGATTTTCGCAGGATCCCATTACCGACTCCCTCTATGAAGGTGGACAATCAAGGGTCTAGGGTCTGACTGTTGGTAAACAGCTGTGATACTGGTAAGTGAATATTCAGTACATATACTAACTTTTTTTTTTCTTTTTTGTTGTACAGTTTTGCAGGATCCTGTTACCGACTCCCTCTATGAAGGTGGACAATCAAGGGTCTAGGGTCTGAGTGTTTGTAAGCAGCTGTGATACAGGTAAGTGATCATTCAGTACATGTATTGACTTTTTTTTTCTTTTTTTGTCGTAGATTTTCGCAGGATCCCATTACCGACTCCCTCTATGAAGGTGGACAATCAAGGGTCTAGGGTCTGACTGTTGGTAAACAGCTGTGATACTGGTAAGTGATTATTCAGTACATATACTAACTTTTTTTTTTCTTTTTTGTCGTACAGTTTCGCAGGATCCTTTTACCGACTCCCTCTATGAAGGTGGACAATCAAGGGTCTAGGGTCTGACTGTTCGTAAACAGCTGTGATTCAGGTAAGTGATCATACAGTTTCTATACACGTATTGACTTTTTTTTTTTTTTTTTTTGTCGTACACTTTCCCAGGATTCCATTATCAACTCCCTCTATGAAGGTGGACAATCAAGGGTCTAGGATCTGACTGTTCGTAAACAGCTGTGATTCAGGTAAGTGATCATACAGTTTCTATACACGTATTGACTTTTTTTTTTTCTTTTTTGTCGTACAGTTTCCCAGGATCCCGTGACCGACTCCCTCTCTGAAGGTGGACTATCAAGGGTCTAGGGTCTGACTGTTCGTAAACAGCTGTGATACAGGTAAGTGATTATTCAGCTTCTATACATGTATTGACTTTTTTTTTCTTTTTTGTCGTACACTTTCCCAGGATCCCGTGACCGACTCCCTCTCTGAAGGTGGAAACGACTAACAAGGATTTTTCCATCTGCATCTCCATTCCCTACTATGACTGGCTGGCTGGTATTCTGTCCATCTTGAACTGTGTGAGGCTGACTGTTTGTAAACAGCTGTTATACAGGTAAGTGATCATTCACTTTCTATACACGTATTGACTTTTTTTTTTTTTTCTTTTTTGTCGTAAAGTTTCCCAGGATGCTGTGAAGGTGGAAACGACTAACAAGGATTTCTCCATCTGCATCTCCATTCTCTAATATGACTGGCTGGCAGGTTTTCTGTCCATCTTGAACTGTGTGAGTCTGACTGTTCGTAATAGCTTTGATACAGGTAAGTGATCATTCAGTTTCTATACATGTATTGACTTTTTTTTCTTTTTTGTCGTACTGTTTCCTAGGATCCCGTCACCGACTCCCTCTCTGAAGGTGGAAATGACTAACAAGAGTCTATCCATTTGCTTCTCACTTCACAACTCTATATAGGTAAATACAGCTATATTCTGTCCATCTTCAGCTGTGTAAGGCTGAATGTTCGTAAACAGCTGTTATACAGGTAAGTGATTGTTCAGTTTCTATACATGTATTGACTTTTTTTCTTTTTGTCGTACAGTTTCCCAGGATTCCATTATCAACTCCCTCTATGAAGGTGGACAATCAAGGGTCTAGGGTCTAACTGTTCGTAAACAGCTGTGATACAGGTAAGTGATCATTCAGTTTCTATACACGTTTTGACTTTTTTTTTCTTTTTTGTTGTACAGTTTTGCAGGATCCTGTTACCGACTCCCTCTATGAAGGTGGACAATCAAGGGTCTAGGGTCTGAGTGTTCGTAAGCAGCTGTGATACAGGTAAGTGATCATTCAGTACATGTATTGACTTTTTTTCTTTTTTTGTCGTAGATTTTCGCAGGATCCCATTACCGACTCCCTCTATGAAGGTGGACAATCAAGGGTCTAGGGTCTGACTGTTGGTAAACAGCTGTGATACTGGTAAGTGAATATTCAGTACATATACTAACTTTTTTTTTTCTTTTTTGTTGTACAGTTTTGCAGGATCCTGTTACCGACTCCCTCTATGAAGGTGGACAATCAAGGGTCTAGGGTCTGAGTGTTTGTAAGCAGCTGTGATACAGGTAAGTGATCATTCAGTACATGTATTGACTTTTTTTTTCTTTTTTTGTCGTAGATTTTCGCAGGATCCCATTACCGACTCCCTCTATGAAGGTGGACAATCAAGGGTCTAGGGTCTGACTGTTGGTAAACAGCTGTGATACTGGTAAGTGATTATTCAGTACATATACTAACTTTTTTTTTTCTTTTTTGTCGTACAGTTTCGCAGGATCCTTTTACCGACTCCCTCTATGAAGGTGGACAATCAAGGGTCTAGGGTCTGACTGTTCGTAAACAGCTGTGATTCAGGTAAGTGATCATACAGTTTCTATACACGTATTGACTTTTTTTTTTTTTTTTTTGTCGTACACTTTCCCAGGATTCCATTATCAACTCCCTCTATGAAGGTGGACAATCAAGGGTCTAGGATCTGACTGTTCGTAAACAGCTGTGATTCAGGTAAGTGATCATACAGTTTCTATACACGTATTGACTTTTTTTTTTTTCTTTTTTGTCGTACAGTTTCCCAGGATCCCGTGACCGACTCCCTCTCTGAAGGTGGACTATCAAGGGTCTAGGGTCTGACTGTTCGTAAACAGCTGTGATACAGGTAAGTGATTATTCAGCTTCTATACATGTATTGACTTTTTTTTTCTTTTTTGTCGTACACTTTCCCAGGATCCCGTGACCGACTCCCTCTCTGAAGGTGGAAACGACTAACAAGGATTTTTCCATCTGCATCTCCATTCCCTACTATGACTGGCTGGCTGGTATTCTGTCCATCTTGAACTGTGTGAGGCTGACTGTTTGTAAACAGCTGTTATACAGGTAAGTGATCATTCACTTTCTATACACGTATTGACTTTTTTTTTTTTTTCTTTTTTGTCGTAAAGTTTCCCAGGATGCTGTGAAGGTGGAAACGACTAACAAGGATTTCTCCATCTGCATCTCCATTCTCTAATATGACTGGCTGGCAGGTTTTCTGTCCATCTTGAACTGTGTGAGTCTGACTGTTCGTAATAGCTTTGATACAGGTAAGTGATCATTCAGTTTCTATACATGTATTGACTTTTTTTTCTTTTTTGTCGTACTGTTTCCTAGGATCCCGTCACCGACTCCCTCTCTGAAGGTGGAAATGACTAACAAGAGTCTATCCATTTGCTTCTCACTTCACAACTCTATATAGGTAAATACAGCTATATTCTGTCCATCTTCAGCTGTGTAAGGCTGAATGTTCGTAAACAGCTGTTATACAGGTAAGTGATTGTTCAGTTTCTATACATGTATTGACTTTTTTTCTTTTTGTCGTACAGTTTCCCAGGATTCCATTATCAACTCCCTCTATGAAGGTGGACAATCAAGGGTCTAGGGTCTAACTGTTCGTAAACAGCTGTGATACAGGTAAGTGATCATTCAGTTTCTATACACGTTTTGACTTTTTTTTTCTTTTTTGTCGTACAGTTTCCCAGGATCCCGTGACCGACTCCCTCTATGAAGGTGGACAATCAAGGGTCTAGGGTCTGACTGTTGGTAAACAGCTGTGATACTGGTAAGTGATCATTCAGTACATATACTGACTTTTTAGTGATCATTCAGTTTCTATACACGTATTGACTTTTTTTTCATTTTTGTCGTACAGTTCCCCAGGATTCTATTACCGACTCCCTCTCTGAAGGTGCACTATCAAGGGTCTAGGGTCTGACTGTTCGTGAACAGCTGTGATACAGGTAAGTGATCATGTACATGTATATACATCTATGAAGGTGGACAATCAAGGGTCTAGGGTCTAACTGTTCGTAAACAGCTGTGATACAGGTAAGTGATCATTCAGTTTCTATACACGTATTGACTTTTTTCTTTTTTGTCGTACAGTTTCCCAGGATTCCAATACCGACTCCCTCTCTGAAGGTGGACTATCAAGGGTCTAGGGTCTGAGTGTTCGTAAACAGCTGTGATACAGGTAAGTGATCATTCAGTACATATATTGACTTTTTTTTTCTTTTTTGTCGTACAGTTTCGCAGGATCCCATTACCGACTCCCTCTATGAAGGTGGACAATCAAGGGTCTAGGGTCTGACTGTTGGTAAACAGCTGTGATACTGGTAAGTGGTTATTCAGTACATATACTGACTTTTTTTTCTTTTTTGTTGTACAGTTTCGCAGGATCCTGTTACCGACTCCCTCTCTGAAGGTGGACTATCAAGGGTCTAGGGTCTGAGTGTTCGTAAACAGCTGTGATACAGGTAAGTGATCATTCAGTACATATATTGACTTTTTTTTTCTTTTTTGTCGTACAGTTTCGCAGGATCCCATTACCGACTCCCTCTATGAAGGTGGACAATCAAGGGTCTAGGGTCTGACTGTTGATAAACAGCTGTGATACTGGTAAGTGATTATTCAGTACATATGTGATATCCGTGATATCAAAAGTACAAAAAAAGACAGACCAACCACACCTTTAGGTTGTCTTTAATTAACCAAGTGCTGGAACTCACAACAACACTGTTCTCTGGGCAGCTACCAGCTTCAACTGGTTTCTTCTTCTAAGACACTCACAGTAGCTCTACTCTAGTGCCCCCTACTGGTTCTCAAAAACATAACCATTTTACACATTCACATTACTACAACATATACTGACTTTTTTTTCTTTTTTGTCGTACAGTTTCGCTGGATCCTGTTACCGACTCCCTCTCTGAAGGTGGACTAACCAAGGTCTCTACATCTGCATCTCCATTTACAATTGTGACTGGCTGGCTGGTATTCTGTCCATCTTCAATTGTGTGAGGCTGACTGTTCGTAAATAGCTGTGACACAGGTAAGTGATCATTCACTTTCTATACACGTATTGACTTTTTTTTTTCTTTTTTGTCGTACAGTTTCCCAGGATCCCGTGACCGACTCCCTCTCTGAAGGTGGAAACGACTAACAAGGATTTTTACATCTGCATCTCCATTCTCTACTATGACTGACTGGCTGGTAGGTATTCTGTCCATCTTGAACTGTGTGAGGCTGACTGTTCGTAAACAGCTGTTATATAGGTAAGTGATCATTCAGTTTCTATACATGTATTGACTTTTTTTTTTTTTTTTTTGTGCAGTTTCGCAAGATCCCATTACCGACTCCCTCTCTGAAGGTCGACTATCAAGGGTCTAGGGTCTGACTGTTGGTAAACAGCTGTGATACTGGTAAGTGATCATTCAGTACATATACTGACTTTTTAGTGATCATTCAGTTTCTATACACGTATTGACTTTTTTTCATTTTTGTCATACAGTTTCCCAGGATTCTATTACCGACTCCCTTTCTGAAGGTGCACTATCAAGGGTCTAGGGTCTGACTGTTCGTGAACAGCTGTGATACAGGTAAGTGATCATGTACATGTATATACATCTATGAAGGTGGACAATCAAGGGTCTAGGGTCTAACTGTTCGTGAATAGCTGTGATACAGGTAAGTGATCATTCAGTTTCTATACACGTATTGACTTTTTTATTTTCTTTTTTGTCGTACAGTTTCCCAGGATCCCGTGAAGGTGGAAACGACTTACAAGGATTTCTCCATCTGCATCTCCATTCTCTACTATGACTGGCTTGCAGGTATTCTGTCCATCTTGAACTGTGTGAGTCTGACTGTTCGTAATAGCTGTGATACAGGTAAGTGATCATTCAGTTTCTATACATGTATTGACTTTTTTTTCTTTTTTGTCGTACTGTTTCCTAGGATCCCGTGACCGACTCCCTCTCTGAAGGTGGAAATGACTAACAAGAGTCTATCCATTTGCTTCTCACTTCACAACTCTATATAGGTAAATACAGCTATATTCTGTCCATCTTCAGCTGTGTGAGGCTGAATGTTCGTAAACAGCTGTTATACAGGTAAGTGATTGTTCAGTTTCTATACATGTATTGACTTTTTTTTTTTCTTTTTGTCGTACAGTTTCCCAGGATTCCATTATCAACTCCCTCTATGAAGGTGGACAATCAAGGGTCTAGGGTCTAACTGTTCGTAAACAGCTGTGATACAGGTAAGTGATCATTCAGTTTCTATACACGTTTTGACTTTTTTTCTTTTTTGTCGTACAGTTTCCCAGGATTCCATTACCGACTCCCTCTCTGAAGGTGGACTATCAAGGGTCTAGGGTCTGAGTGTTCGTGAACAGCTGTGATACAGGTAAGTGATCATTCAGTACATGTATTGACTTTTTTTTTCTTTTTTGTTGTACAGTTTCGCAGGATCCTGTGACCGACTCCCTCTCTGAAGGTGGACAATCAAGGGTCTAGGGTCTGACTGTTGGTAAACAGCTGTGATACTGGTAAGTGATGATTCAGTACATATACTGACTTTTTAGTGATCATTCAGTTTCTATACACGTATTGACTTTTTTTTTCATTTTTGTCGTACAGTTTCCCAGGATTCTATTACCGACTCCCTCTCTGAAGGTGCACTATCAAGGGTCTAGGGTCTTGACTGTTCGTGAACAGCTGTGATACAGGTAAGTGATCATGTACATGTATATACATCTATGAAGGTGGACAATCAAGGGTCTAGGGTCTAACTGTTCGTAAACAGCTGTGATACAGGTAAGTGATTATTCAGTACATATACTGACTTTTTTTTCTTTTTTGTTGTACAGTTTCGCAGGATCCTGTTACGGACTCCCTCTCTGAAGGTGGACTATCAAGGGTCTAGGGTCTGACTGTTCGTAAACAGCTGTGATACAGGTAAGTGATCATTCAGTTTCTATACACGTATTGACTTTTTTTTCTTTTTTTTCATACAGTTTCCCAGGATTCTATTACCGACTTCCTCTCTGAAGGTGTACTATCAAGGGTCTAGGGTCTGACTGTTTGTGAACAGCTTTGATACAGGTAAGTGATTATTCAGCTTCTATACATGTATTGACTTTTTTTTTTCTTTTTTGTCGTACACTTTCCCAGGATCCCGTGACCGACTCCCTCTATAAAGGTGGAAACGACTAACAAGGATTTTTCCATCTGCATCTCCATTCCCTACTATGACTGGCTGGCTGGTATTCTGTCCATCTTCAACTGTGTGAGGCTGACTGTTTGTAAACAGCTGTTATACAGGTAAGTGATCATTCAGTTTCTATACACGTATTGACTTTTTTTTTTTTTTTTCTTTTTTGTCGTACAGTTTCCCAGGATGCTGTGAAGGTGGAAACGACTAACAAGGATTTCTCCATCTGCATCTCCATTCTCTACTATGACTGGCTGGCAGGTATTCTGTCCATCTTGAACTGTGTGAGTCTGACTGTTCGTAATAGCTGTGATACAGGTAAGTGATCATTCAGTACATGTATTGACTTTTTTTTTCTTTTTTGTTGTACAGTTTCGCAGGATCCCATTACCGATTCCCTCTATGAAGTTGGACAATCAAGGGTCTAGGGTCTGACTGTTGGTAAACAGTTGTGATACTGGTAAGTGATTATTCAGTACATGTACTGACTTTTTTTTGCTTTTTTGTCGTGCAGTTTCCCAGGATTCCATTACTGACTCCCTCTCTGAAGGTGGACTATCAAGGGTTTAGTGTCTGAGTGTTCTAAACAGCTGTGATACAGGTAAGTGATCATTCAGTACATGTATTGACTTTTTTTTTCTTTTTTGTTGTACAGTTTTGCAGGATCCCATTACCGACTCCCTCTATGAAGGTGGACAATCAAGGGTCTAAGGTCTAACTTTTGGTAAACAGCTGTGATACTGGTAAGTGATTATTCAGTACATATACTGACTTTTTTTTCTTTTTTCTTGTACAGTTTCGCAGGATCTTGTTACCGACTCCCTCTCTGAAGGTGGACTATCAAGGGTCTAGGGTCTGAGTGTTCGTGAACAGCTGTGATACAGGTAAGTGATCATTCAGTACATGTATTGACTTTTTTTTTCTTTTTTGTTGTACAGTTTCGCAGGATCCTGTGACCGACTCCCTCTCTGAAGGTGGACAATCAAGGGTCTAGGGTCTGACTGTTGGTAAACAGCTGTGATACTGGTAAGTGATCATTCAGTACATATACTGACTTTTTAGTGATCATTCAGTTTCTATACACGTATTGACTTTTTTTTTCATTTTTGTCGTACAGTTTCCCAGGATTCTATTACCGACTCCCTCTCTGAAGGTGCACTATCAAGGGTCTAGGGTCTGACTGTTCGTGAACAGCTGTGATACAGGTAAGTGATCATGTACATGTATATACATCTATGAAGGTGGACAATCAAGGGTCTAGGGTCTAACTGTTCGTAAACAGCTGTGATACAGGTAAGTGATTATTCAGTACATATACTGACTTTTTTTTCTTTTTTGTTGTACAGTTTCGCAGGATCCTGTTACGGACTCCCTCTCTGAAGGTGGACTGTCTAGGGTCTGACTGTTGGTAAACAGCTGTGATACAGGTAAGTGATCATTCAGTTTCTATACACATATTGACTTTTTTTTCTTTTTTTTCATACAGTTTCCCAGGATTCTATTACCGACTTCCTCTCTGAAGGTGTACTATCAAGGGTCTAGGGTCTGACTGTTTGTGAACAGCTTTGATACAGGTAAGTGATTATTCAGCTTCTATACATGTATTGACTTTTTTTTTCTTTTTTGTCGTACACTTTCCCAGGATCCCGTGACCGACTCCCTCTATGAAGGTGGAAACGACTAACAAGGATTTTTCCATCTGCATCTCCATTCCCTACTATGACTGGCTGGCTGGTATTCTGTCCATCTTCAACTGTGTGAGGCTGAATGTTCGTAAACAGCTGTTATACAGGTAAGTGATTGTTCAGTTTCTATACATGTATTGACTTTTTTCTTTTTCTTTTTGTCGTACAGTTTCCCAGGATTCCATTATCAACTCCCTCTATGAAGGTGGACAATCAAGGGTCTAGGGTCTAACTGTTCGTAAACAGCTGTGATACAGGTAAGTGATCATTCAGTTTCTATACACGTTTTGACCTTTTTTCTTTTTTGTCGTACACTTTCCCAGGATTCCATTACCGACTCCCTCTCTGAAGGTGGACTATCAAGAGTCTAGGGTCTGAGTGTTCGTAAACAGCTGTGATACAGGTAAGTGATCATTCAGTACATGTATTGACTATTTTTTTTCTTTTTTGTTGTACAGTTTCGCAGGATCCTGTGACCGACTCCCTCTCTGAAGGTGGACTATCAAGGGTCTAGGGTCTGAGTGTTCGTGAACAGCTGTGATACAGGTAAGTGATCATTCAGTACATGTATTGACTTTTTTTTTCTTTTTTGTTGTACAGTTTCGCAGGATCCTGTGACCGACTCCCTCTCTGAAGGTGGACAATCAAGGGTCTAGGGTCTGACTGTTGGTAAACAGCTGTGATAGTGGTAAGTGATCATTCAGTACATATACTGACTTTTTAGTGATCATTCAGTTTCTATACACGTATTGACTTTTTTTTCATTTTTGTCGTACAGTTTCCCAGGATTCTATTACCGACTCCCTCTCTGAAGGTGCACTATCAAGGGTCTAGGGTCTGACTGTTCGTGAACAGCTATGATACAGGTAAGTGATCATTCAGTTTCTATACACGTATTGACTTTTTTTTTCTTTTTTTTCATACAGTTTCCCAGGATTCTATTACCGACTCTCTCTCTGAAGATGGACTATCAAGGGTCTAGGGTCTGAGTGTTCGTGAACAGCTGTGATACAGGTAAGTGATCATGTACATGTATATACATCTATGAAGGTGGACAATCAAGGGTCTAGGGTCTAACTGTTCGTAAACAGCTGTGATACAGGTAAGTGATCATTCAGTTTCTATACATGTATTGACTTTTTTCTTTTTTGTCGTACAGTTTCCCAGGATTCCAATACCGACTCCCTCTATGAAGGTGGACAATCATGGGTCTAGGGTCTGACTGTTGGTAAACAGCTGTGATACTGGTAAGTGGTTATTCAGTACATATACTGACTTTTTTTTCTTTTTTGTTGTACAGTTTCGCAGGATCCTGTTACCGACTCCCTCTCTGAAGGTGGACTATCAAGGGTCTAGGGTCTGACTGTTCGTAAACAGCTGTGATACAGGTAAGTGATCATTCAGTTTCTATACACGTATTGACTTTTTTTTCATTTTTTTCATACAGTTTCCCAGGATTCTATTACCGACTCCCTCTATGAAGGTGGACTATCAAGGGTCTAGGGTCTGAGTGTTCGTAAACAGCTGTGATAGTGGTAAGTGATCATTCAGTACATGTATTGACTTTTTTTTTCTTTTTTGTTGTACAGTTTCGCAGGATCCCATTACCGACTCCCTCTATGAAGGTGGACAATCAAGGGTCTAGGGTCTGACTGTAGGTAAACAGCTGTGATACTGGTAAGTGATTATTCAGTACATATACTGACTTTTTTTTCTTTTTTCTTGTACAGTTTCGCAGGATCTTGTTACCGACTCCCTCTCTGAAGGTGGACTATCAAGGGTCTAGGGTCTGAGTGTTCGTGAACAGCTGTGATACAGGTAAGTGATCATTCAGTACATGTATTGACTTTTTTTTTCTTTTTTGTTGTACAGTTTCGCAGGATCCCATTACCGACTCCCTCTATGAAGGTGGACAATCAAGGGTCTAGGGTCTGACTGTTGGTAAACAGCTGTGATACTGGTAAGTGATTATTCAGTACATATACTAACTTTTTTTTTTCTTTTTTGTTGTACAGTTTCGCAGGATCCTGTTACCGACTCCCTCTATGAAGGTGGACAATCAAGGGTCTAGGGTCTGACTATTGGTAAACAGCTGTGATACTGGTAAGTGATTATTCAGTACATATACTAACTTTTTTTTCTTTTTTGTTGTACAGTTTTGCAGGATCCTGTTACCGACTCCCTCTATGAAGGTGGACAATCAAGGGTCTAGGGTCTGAGTGTTCATAAACAGCTGTGATACAGGTAAGTGATCATTCAGTACATGTATTGACTTTTTTTTTTCTTTTTTGTCATACAGTTTCGCAGGATCCCATTACCGACTCCCTCTATGAAGGTGGACAATCAAGGGTCTAGGGTCTGACTGTTGGTAAACAGCTGTGATACTGGTAAGTGATTATTCAGTACATATGTGATATCCGTGATATCAAAAGTACAAAAAAAGACAGACCAACCACACCTTTAGGTTGTCTTTAATTAACCAAGTGCTGGAACTCACAACAACACTGTTCTCTGGGCAGCTACCAGCTTCAACTGGTTTCTTCTTCTAAGACACTCACAGTAGCTCTACTCTAGTGCCCCCTACTGGTTCTCAAAAACATAACCATTTTACACATTCACATTACTACATATTTCCCTCCTCTTAAAGAGTTCACTTAATGAAAAAACGAACAAAAAAAACATTTATAATACTGTTTCACAAAATGAATCTTTCGTTTTCCGTTTGCATTCAGTACAAAGTAGGTAGTCTTTTTTTTTTTTTTTTTTTTTTTTTTTAAACAACTATCACCTAAATCAGTAAATCAAACAAACAGCAATCTATTAACATTAACATAACAATTGCATTCTCTCTTGTTTTTTCATTTTCAGTTTTCTCTGTTTCTTTCTTTCTTTTTTTTTTTTTTTTTTTTTTTTTTACTGTTCGTAGTCCTGTAAGTGAGTAGGCTTCCTTACAGTCCTTTGTGAGCGACGCAATGTTGTTCCACAACTCTGAGAATTGTCAGTACTGACACTGACACTCACGGATTGTCCCTGCGGATTTGGAATCTCAGAGTCCTTGACAAAGTCCTTTGTCTGTTCCTTTTCTGAGATTTTGATGGTTTCAGCTATGTCTGTTTCTAGCAACAGTGGATTTGAAAGTCTGTCTGACACATTCATCTCTGAGATCTGACTGTTCTCAGCTCCAGCCAAAATCTGATCCACATGTCTTCGTACAATCTTGCCATCACCCAGTCTGACCTTGTAGGATACTGGACCCGTCACTTCTTCAATGAGTCCCCGAATCCATTTAGGACCATGGCTGAAATTCCTTGTCATTACCACAACTCCTTGTTCAAATTCTCGACCCTGGCGTTGCTTGTCGTGACTCTTCTTCTGTTTGCCCTGTTTCTCAATCACCCTCCTCTTTAAGTCTGGATGCACCAGGTCTAAGGTTGACCTAAGTTTTCTACCTTGTAACATCTCTGCAGGTGACTTCCCTGTTGTAGACTGCGGTGTAATCCTGTAACTGAACAACACTCGAGCCACTTTTGTAGAGATGCTGCCTTCTCCAGCTTTTTTCATCATGGTCTTGAACGTCTGAACTGCTCTTTCCGCAAGACCATTTGAGGAGGCATGGAAGGGAGCAGAAGTCACGTGTGTAATTCCATTCTTTGTCATGAATTCTTTAAACTCTGCACTCATAAAGCAAGCACCATTATCTGAAATTATCATTTCTGGTAGTCCTTGGATGCTAAAACTTTTGCGCAGACACTCAATGGTAACAGAAGAGGTAGCTGCATGTACAGGATAGACATCTAACCATTTGGAATGAGCATCAATGACTATGAGAAACATTTGTCCCATAAATGGTCCTGCATAGTCGATGTGCAATCGTCTCCATGGTTTGTCCGGCCACTCCCATGGGTGAAGTGGGGCTACAGCTGGACATTTTTGCATTTCCTGACACTTTGAACATCTTTTCACTGTAGCTTCAATATCCTGGTCAAGCTTTGGCCACCAGAAATAACTTCTGGCTAGGGCCTTCATTCGGGTAACTCCAGGATGGCATTGGTGTAGTTGGTTCAGGAGATCTTGGCGTCCCCTATTTGGCACCACCACACGTGCACCCCACAAGATGCAACCATCTTGGACACTCAGTTCATCTTTTCTCACAGCAAATGGCATAAACTGAGGATCCATCACCTGCTCTGGCCAGCCTCTCATTATGTATTCTCTGACCCTGGACAAAACAGTATCTTTGGTTGTCCACTTGCGCACATCACCATCAGACACCAGTGCTATTTCCTCCATCATTAGCACTCTGTCTTCCTGTTCCTTTACCACTTCTGAACATGGAAGTGGCAATCTGCTCAGAGCGTCAGCATTGCCATGGTCTTTGCCTGGCTTGTAGATAATGACATACTCATAAGCTCGCAAGGCTACTGACCACCGTTGTACTCTTGGCGATACCATCTGAGGAACAGCTTTCATTTCATTGAAAAGGGACAGAAGGGGCTTGTGATCAGTGCAAATGGTAAACTTTCTACCATACAAGTACTTGTGAAAGCGTTGCACTCCAAACATCACAGCAAGTCCTTCCTTGTCCAATTGCGAATAATTGCGCTCCGCTGGTGTTAGTGTTCGCGACATGAAACTAATGGGCCTTTCTTCCCCATTGGACATTCGATGTGACAACACAGCCCCAACCCCGTAGGGTGATGCATCACATGAGAGAATGAGATCCTTCTGACTGTCATAATGCACTAACACGTGCGATGACTGCATGAGCTTTTTAGATTTCTCAAAAGCAGCTTCTTGCTCCTTTCCCCAGTGCCAGTTGGTATCTTTTCTCAGTAGCTGATGTAGAGGAGCTAACAAAGTTGACAGATTTGGTAGAAATCTGTTGTAATAGTTTAACAATCCAAGATACGCCTTGAGCTCTGTCACATTTGTTGGTGAAGGTGCTTCCTGAATGGCCCTGACCTTATTCTGCAGTGGGTGCAGTCCTGTAGAATCCACTTTATGTCCCAGGAACTCTGCTTCTTTGCCCATGAACGAGCATTTGCTCCGTTTTAGCCGCAAGCCTGCTTCTTCTAACCTTGTTAGAACTTCACTTAGGGCTTTGAGGTGTTCCTGGTCATTCTTGCCCGTCAGTAGAATGTCATCAAGATACACTGCTACATTGGGGATTCCCTGCAGTAATCCCTCCATGATTCATTGGAAGATTGCAGGACTGGAGGAAACTCCAAAAGGAAGTCGATTCACTGCAAACAGACCCTTGTGCGTACTAATAGTGACATAAGGTTTGGATTCCTCATCTAGAGTCACTTGTTGATAGGCATGACTTAAGTCTAACTTGGTGAACTTCTCACCACCTGCCAACTTCTCAAAGAGATCCTCAACTCTTGGAATCGGATACTGCTCTAACTTGGATACTCGGTTGACCGTTAATTTGTAATCACCACAAATTCTCACTGACTTGTCCGGTTTTAAAACTGGAACAATAGGCGCTGCCCATTCTGAGAATTTCACAGGTTCTAGAATGTTTTCCTCTACTAGCCTACCTATCTCTGCCTCTACTTTCTGCTTCATTGCATAGGGAACGGGTCTTGGTTTGAAAAACCTTGGAACAGCTTCTTTGTCAACATGGATTTTTGCGGGAGGACCCTTCCATGTCCCCAATCCTTCCTTGAACACCATGTCATGCTGTGCCAGTACGTCCTGCACTGTCTGCGTAGTCGCAGTAAGTTGGTTTAAAGAACACCAGTCTACAGCCAGTTCTCTGATCCACCCACGCCCTAATAAATTTGGACCCTTACCTGCCACTACTACTACAGGTAGCTGTTTGACAATGTCCTTGTACACTACACTGACCTTTGCTACACCTAAGGTTTCTACTCTTTCTCCTGTGTACGTTTTGAGATTCACAGAACACTTGCCTAGTTCCGAAATGTTTTCCTTGCTTTCTAGTTTTGCATACTCTGCCTGCGTCAAAATTGTAACGCTACACCCAGTGTCTACTTCAAAGTTGACATTCAAGTCATTAACTTTGAGCTGAAGCTTGATTGGCTCTACTTTAGGAATGTTTGTCTCTTTTAAATTGTGCATTGTGAATATCTCTTCTGCTTCATTTTCTGAGTTGGAATTTTCACTGATGTGATTGGCTGACTGCTTGTTTTCCCTTTTTTCATACCTTTTCTTTCCTCCCCCTGTAGGCCTGGAGTGATCGACAGGTAACTTTGCTCTGCACCTTTTTTTAATGTGTCCCACTTTTTTACATTTGTGGCATTTTTCTTTTGCAAACCGGCACTCTGGCGCCATGTGTTCACCTCCACATCGGTAGCAAACAGTACGTGAGCGATTTCCATCTCGTGCTTTTGGTCCTGCAAAGAACTTGCACACCATCTCCCGCTTGTCTGCCACGACACTGTGAAACTTACTCTGTCCTTGAAGATCCTGAATATCTTTAGAAGCAGTCTCTATTGCTTGAGCAAGCTTCAGGGCTTTGTCATATGTTAGCTCAGGCTCCGCTAACAATCTACGCTGCATGCGATCATCTTCAATACCGCAAACAAGCCTGTCCCTCAACATTTCTGTCAGCTTATCTCCATAATTGCAGTGTTGAGCCAGTTCACGAAGTACAGCCACATATTCAGAAACACTCTCCTTTGGTTTCCTATTCCTTGAATTAAACTTGAAACGCTGTACTATCTCACTTGGCTTGGGGTTGTAATGCGCTTTCAGCAGTTCCACCAGCTCATCATAGGTTTTCTCCCCTGGTTTGGTAGGACTTAACAAGTTTCTCATGAGACTGTAGGTTTGACTTCCCACCGAGCTAAGAAGAATTGCACGTTTCTTAGCAGCATCTGTAATCTCATTTGCCTCGAAGAAATGTGATAACACCTCACAATACTCCTCCCAGGACTGATTTCCATTATCAAAAGGAGTGAGAGTTCCTACCATAGCTGCCATGCTCTGGATGTCTTGCAAAAAAAAAACCTTGCACAGTCCTCTTTTAAAAAAAAAAAAAAGGTCCAAAGAGCTGAATTATTGTCCACTGTTTCCTCGTCGCCAGATGTGATATCCGTGATATCAAAAGTACAAAAAAAGACAGACCAACCACACCTTTAGGTTGTCTTTAATTAACCAAGTGCTGGAACTCACAACAACACTGTTCTCTGGGCAGCTACCAGCTTCAACTGGTTTCTTCTTCTAAGACACTCACAGTAGCTCTACTCTAGTGCCCCCTACTGGTTCTCAAAAACATAACCATTTTACACATTCACATTACTACAACATATACTGACTTTTTTTTCTTTTTTGTCGTACAGTTTCGCTGGATCCTGTTACCGACTCCCTCTCTGAAGGTGGACTAACCAAGGTCTCTACATCTGCATCTCCATTTACAATTGTGACTGGCTGGCTGGTATTCTGTCCATCTTCAATTGTGTGAGGCTGACTGTTCGTAAATAGCTGTGACACAGGTAAGTGATCATTCACTTTCTATACACGTATTGACTTTTTTTTTTCTTTTTTGTCGTACAGTTTCCCAGGATCCCGTGACCGACTCCCTCTCTGAAGGTGGAAACGACTAACAAGGATTTTTACATCTGCATCTCCATTCTCTACTATGACTGACTGGCTGGTAGGTATTCTGTCCATCTTGAACTGTGTGAGGCTGACTGTTCGTAAACAGCTGTTATATAGGTAAGTGATCATTCAGTTTCTATACATGTATTGACTTTTTTTTTTTTTTTTTTTTTTTTTTTTTTTGTGCAGTTTCGCAAGATCCCATTACCGACTCCCTCTCTGAAGGTGGACTATCCAAGGTCTTTACATTTGCATCTCCATTTACAACTGTGACTGGCTGGCTGGTATTCTGTCCATCTTCAACTGTGTGAGGCTGACTGTCCGTAAACAGCTGTTATACAGGTAAGTGATCATTCAGTTTCTATACACGTATTGACTTTTTTCTTTTTTGTCATACAGTTTCCCAGGTTTCCATTACCGACTCCCTCTATGAAGGTGGACAATCAAGGGTCTAGGGTCTGACTGTTGGTAAACAGCTGTGATACTGGTAAGTGATTATTCAGTACATATACTGACTTTTTTTTCTTTTTTGTTGTACAGTTTCGCAGGATCCTGTGACCGACTCCCTCTCTGAAGGTGGACAATCAAGGGTCTAGGGTCTGAGTGTTCGTGAACAGCTGTGATACAGGTAAGTGATCATTCAGTACATGTATTGACTTTTTTTTTCTTTTTTGTTGTACAGTTTCGCAGGATCCTGTGACCGACTCCCTCTCTGAAGGTGGACAATCAAGGGTCTAGGGTCTGACTGTTGGTAAACAGCTGTGATACTGGTAAGTGATCATTCAGTACATATACTGACTTTTTAGTGATCATTCAGTTTCTATACACGTATTGACTTTTTTTTCTTTTTTGTCATACAGTTTCCCAGGATCCCGTGACCGACTCCCTCTCTGAAGGTGGAAACGTCTAACAAGGATTTCTCCATCTGCATCTCCATTCTCTACTATGACTGACTGGCTGGCAGGTATTCTGTCCGTCTTCAACTTTGTGATGCTGACTGTTGGTAAACAGCTGTGATACTGGTAAGTGATCATTCAGTACATGTATTGACTTTTTTTTTTTTTTCTTTTTTGTCGTACAGTTTCCTAGGATCCCGTGACCGACTCCCTCTCTGAAGGTGGAAACGACTAACAAGAGTCTATCCATTTTATTCTCACTTCACAACTCTATATAGGTAAATACAGCTATATTCTGTCCATTCTCAGCTGTGTGAGGCTGAATGATCGTAAACAGCTATTATACAGGTAAGTGATTGTTCAGTTTCTATACATGTATTGACTTTTTTTTTTTTTGTCGTACACTTTCCCAGGATTCCATTATCAACTCCCTCTATGAAGGTGGACAATCAAGGGTCTAGGGTCTGACTGTTCGTAAACAGCTGTGATACAGGTAAGTGATCATTCAGTTTCTATACACGTATTGACTTTTTTTCTTTTTTGTTGTACAGTTTCCCAGGATTCCAATACCGACTCCCTCTCTGAAGGTGGACTATCAAGGGTTTAGGGTCTGAGTGTTCGTAAACAGCTGTGATACAGGTAAGTGATCATTCAGTACATGTATTGACTTTTTTTTTCTTTTTTGTTGTACAGTTTCGCAGGATCCCATTACCGACTCCCTCTCTGAAGGTGGACTATCAAGGGTCTAGGGTCTGACTGTTTGTGAACAGCTTTGATACAGGTAAGTGATCATTCAGTTTCTATACACGTATTGACTTTTTTTTTTTTTTTTTTTTCTTTTTTGTCGTACAGTTTCCCAGGATGCTGTGAAGGTGGAAACGACTAACAAGGATTTCTCCATCTGCATCTCCATTCTCTACTATGACTGGCTGGCAGGTTTTCTGTCCATCTTGAACTGTGTGAGTCTGACTGTTCGTAATAGCTTTGATACAGGTAAGTGATCATTCAGTACATGTATTGACTTTTTTTTTCTTTTTTGTTGTACAGTTTCGCAGGATCCCATTACCGACTCCCTCTATGAAGGTGGACAATCAAGGGTCTAGGGTCTGACTGTTCGTGAACAGCTGTGATACAGGTAAGTGAACATTCAGTACATGTATTGACTTTTTTTTTCTTTTTTTGTCGTAGATTTTCGCAGGATCCCATTACCGACTCCCTCTATGAAGGTGGACAATCAAGGGTCTAGGGTCTGACTGTTGGTAAACAGCTGTGATACTGGTAAGTGATTATTCAGTACATATACTAACTTTTTTTTTTCTTTTTTGTTGTACAGTTTTGCAGGATCCTGTTACCGACTCCCTCTATGAAGGTGGACAATCAAGGGTCTAGGGTCTGAGTGTTCGTAAACAGCTGTGATACAGGTAAGTGATCATTCAGTACATATACTGACTTTTTAGTGATCATTCAGTTTCTATACACGTATTGACTTTTTTTTCTTTTTTGTCGTACAGTTTCCCAGGATTCTATTACTGACTCCCTCTCTGAAGGTGCACTATCAAGGGTCTAGGGTCTGACTGTTCGTGAACAGCTGTGATACACGTAAGTGATCATTCAGTTTCTATACACGTATTGACTTTTTTTTATTATTTTTTGTCGTACAGTTTCCCAGGATCCCGTGAAGGTGGAAACGACTAACAAGGATTTCTGCATCTGCATCTCCATTCTCTACTATAACTGGCTGGCAGGTATTCTGTCCATCTTGAACTGTGTTAGGCTGACTGTCCGTAAACAGCTGTTATACAGGTAAGTGATCATTCAGTACATGTATTGACTTTTTTTTTCTTTTTTCTCGTACAGTTTCCCAGGATCCCGTGACCGACTCCCTTTCTGAAGGTGGACTATCCAAGGTCTTTACATTTGCATCTCCATTTACAACTGTGACTGGCTGGCTGGTATTCTGTCCATCTTCAACTGTGTGAGGCTGACTGTCCGTAAACAGCTGTTATACAGGTAAGTGATCATTCAGTTTCTATACACGTATTGACTTTTTTCTTTTTTGTCATACAGTTTCCCAGGTTTCCATTACCGACTCCCTCTATGAAGGTGGACAATCAAGGGTCTAGGGTCTGACTGTTGGTAAACAGCTGTGATACTGGTAAGTGGTTATTCAGTACATATACTGACTTTTTTTTCTTTTTTGTTGTACAGTTTCGCAGGATCCTGTTACCGACTCCCTCTATGAAGGTGGACAATCAAGGGTCTAGGATCTGACTGTTCGTAAACAGCAGTAATTCAGGTAAGTGATCATTCAGTTTCTATACACGTATTGACTTTTTTTCTTTTTTGTCGTACAATTTCGAGGGATCCCATTACAGACTCCCTCTATGAAGGTGGACAATCAAGGGTCTAGGGTCTGAGTGTTTGTGAACAGCTGTGATACTGTTAAGTGATCATTCAGTACATGTATTGACTTTTTTTTTTTTTTTTTGTCGTACAGTTTCGAGGGATCCCATTACCGACTCCCTCTATGAAGGTGGACAATCAAGGGTCTAGGGTCTGAGTGTTCGCAAACAGCTGTGATACAGGTAAGTGATCATTCAGTTTCTATACATGTATTTACTTTTTTTTCTTTTTTGTTGTACAGTTTCCCAGGATCCCGTGACCGACTCCCTCTCTGAAGGTGGAAACGACTAACAAGGATTTTTCCATCTGCATCTCCATTCTCTACTATGACTCTCTGGCTGGTATTCTGTCCATCTTCAACTGTGTGAGGCTGACTGTTCGCAAACAGCTTTGATACAGGTAAGTGAACATTCAGTTTCTATACATGTATTGACTTTTTTTTCTTTTTTGTCGTACAGTTTCCCAGGATCCCGTGACCGACTCCCTCTATGAAGGTGGACAATCAAGGGTCTAGGGTCTGACTGTTGGTAAACAGCTGTGATACTGGTAAGTGATTATTCAGTGCATATACTGACTTTATTTTCTTTTTTGTCATACAATTTCCCAGGATCCCATTACCGACTCCCTCTATGAAGGTGGACTTTCAAGGGTCTAGGGTCTGACTGTTCGTAAAAAGCTGTGATACTGGTAAGTGATCATTCAGTACATGTATTGACTTTTTTTTTCTTTTTTGTCGTACAGTTTCCCAGGATCCCGTGACCGACTCCCTCTCTGAAGGTGGACTATCAAGGGTCTAGGGTCTGACTGTTCGTAAACAGCTGTGATACAGGTAAGTGATTATTCAGCTTCTATACATGTATTGACTTTTTTTTTCTTTTTTGTCGTACACTTTCCCAGGATCCCGTGACCGACTCCCTCTCTGAAGGTGGAAACGACTAACAAGGATTTTTCCATCTGCATCTCCATTCCCTACTATCACTGGCTGGCTAGTATTCTGTCCATCTTGAACTGTGTGAGGCTGACTGTTTGTAAACAGCTGTTATACAGGTAAGTGATCATTCAGTTTCTATACACGTATTGACTTTTTTTTTTTTTTCTTTTTTGTCGTACAGTTTCCCAGGATGCTGTGAAGGTGGAAACGACTAACAAGGATTTCTCCATCTGCATCTCCATTCTCTACTATGACTGGCTGGCAGGTATTCTGTCCATCTTGAACTGTGTGAGTCTGACTGTTCGTAATAGCTTTGATACAGGTAAGTGATCATTCAGTTTCTATACATGTATTGACTTTTTTTTCTTTTTTGTCGTACTGTTTCCTAGGATCCCGTGACCGACTCCCTCTCTGAAGGTGGAAATGACTAACAAGAGTCTATCCATTTGCTTCTCACTTCACAACTCTATATAGGTAAATACAGCTATATTCTGTCCATCTTCAGCTGTGTAAGGCTGAATGTTCGTAAACAGCTGTTATACAGGTAAGTGATTGTTCAGTTTCTATACATGTATTGACTTTTTTTCTTTTTGTCGTACAGTTTCCCAGGATTCCATTATCAACTCCCTCTATGAAGGTGGAAAATCAAGGGTCTAGGGTCTAACTGTTCGTAAACAGCTGTGATACAGGTAAGTGATCATTCAGTTTCTATACACGTTTTGACTTTTTTTCTTTTTTGTCGTACAGTTTCCCAGGATTCCATTACCGACTCCCTCTCTGAAGGTGGACTATCAAGAGTCTAGTGTCTGAGTGTTCGTAAACAGTTGTGATACAGGTAAGTGATCATTCAGTACATGTATTGACTTTTTTTTTCTTTTTTGTTGTACAGTTTCGCAGGATCCTGTGACCGACTCCCTCTCTGAAGGTGGACAATCAAGGGTCTAGGGTCTGACTGTTGGTAAACAGCTGTGATACTGGTAAGTGATCATTCAGTACATATACTGACTTTTTAGTGATCATTCAGTTTCTATACACGTATTGACTTTTTTTTCATTTTTGTCGTACAGTTCCCCAGGATTCTATTACCGACTCCCTCTCTGAAGGTGCACTATCAAGGGTCTAGGGTCTGACTGTTCGTGAACAGCTGTGATACAGGTAAGTGATCATGTACATGTATATACATCTATGAAGGTGGACAATCAAGGGTCTAGGGTCTAACTGTTCGTAAACAGCTGTGATACAGGTAAGTGATCATTCAGTTTCTATACACGTATTGACTTTTTTCTTTTTTGTCGTACAGTTTCCCAGGATTCCAATACCGACTCCCTCTCTGAAGGTGGACTATCAAGGGTCTAGGGTCTGAGTGTTCGTAAACAGCTGTGATACAGGTAAGTGATCATTCAGTACATATATTGACTTTTTTTTTCTTTTTTGTCGTACAGTTTCGCAGGATCCCATTACCGACTCCCTCTATGAAGGTGCACAATCAAGGGTCTAGGGTCTGACTGTTGGTAAACAGCTGTGATACTGGTAAGTGGTTATTCAGTACATATACTGACTTTTTTTTCTTTTTTCTTGTACAGTTTCGCAGGATCTTGTTACCGACTCCCTCTCTGAAGGTGGACTATCAAGGGTCTAGGGTCGGAGTGTTCTAAACAGCTGTGATACAGGTAAGTGATCATTCAGTACATGTATTGACTTTTTTTTTTCTTTTTTGTCGTAGAGTTTCGCAGGATCCCATTACCGACTCCCTCTATGAAGGTGGACAATCAAGGGTCTAGGGTCTGACTGTTGGTAAACAGCTGTGATACTGGTAAGTGATTATTCAGTACATATACTAACTTTTTTTTTCTTTTTTGTTGTACAGTTTCGCAGGATCCTGTTACCGACTCCCTCTATGAAGGTGGACAATCAAGGGTCTAGGGTCTGACTATTGGTAAACAGCTGTGATACTGGTAAGTGATTATTCAGTACATATACTAACTTTTTTTTTCTTTTTTGTTGTACAGTTTTGCAGGATCCTGTTACCGACTCCCTCTATGAAGGTGGACAATCAAGGGTCTAGGGTCTGAGTGTTCATAAACAGCTGTGATACAGGTAAGTGATCATTCAGTACATGTATTGACTTTTTTTTTTCTTTTTTGTCGTACAGTTTCGCAGGATCCCATTACCGACTCCCTCTATGAAGGTGGACAATCAAGGGTCTAGGGTCTGACTGTTGATAAACAGCTGTGATACTGGTAAGTGATTATTCAGTACATATGTGATATATCCGTGATATCAAAAGTACAAAAAAAGACAGACCAACCACACCTTTAGGTTGTCTTTAATTAACCAAGTGCTGGAACTCACAACAACACTGTTCTCTGGGCAGCTACCAGCTTCAACTGGTTTCTTCTTCTAAGACACTCACAGTAGCTCTACTCTAGTGCCCCCTACTGGTTCTCAAAAACATAACCATTTTACACATTCACATTACTACAACATATACTGACTTTTTTTTCTTTTTTGTCGTACAGTTTCGCTGGATCCTGTTACCGACTCCCTCTCTGAAGGTGGACTAACCAAGGTCTCTACATCTGCATCTCCATTTACAATTGTGACTGGCTGGCTGGTATTCTGTCCATCTTCAATTGTGTGAGGCTGACTGTTCGTAAATAGCTGTGACACAGGTAAGTGATCATTCACTTTCTATACACGTATTGACTTTTTTTTTTCTTTTTTGTCGTACAGTTTCCCAGGGTCCCGTGACCGACTCCCTCTCTGAAGGTGGAAACGACTAACAAGGATTTTTACATCTGCATCTCCATTCTCTACTATGACTGACTGGCTGGTAGGTATTCTGTCCATCTTGAACTGTGTGAGGCTGACTGTTCGTAAACAGCTGTTATACAGGTAAGTGATCATTCAGTTTCTATACATGTATTGACTTTTTTTTTTGTTTTTTTTGTGCAGTTTCGCAAGATCCCATTACCGACTCCCTCTCTGAAGGTCGACTATCAAGGGTCTAGGGTCTGACTGTTGGTAAACAGCTGTGATACTGGTAAGTGATCATTCAGTACATATACTGACTTTTTAGTGATCATTCAGTTTCTATACACGTATTGACTTTTTTTTCATTTTTGTCGTACAGTTCCCCAGGATTCTATTACCGACTCCCTCTCTGAAGGTGCACTATCAAGGGTCTAGGGTCTGACTGTTCGTGAACAGCTGTGATACAGGTAAGTGATCATGTACATGTATATACATCTATGAAGGTGGACAATCAAGGGTCTAGGGTCTAACTGTTCGTAAACAGCTGTGATACAGGTAAGTGATCATTCAGTTTCTATACACGTATTGACTTTTTTCTTTTTTGTCGTACAGTTTCCCAGGATTCCAATACCGACTCCCTCTCTGAAGGTGGACTATCAAGGGTCTAGGGTCTGAGTGTTCGTAAACAGCTGTGATACAGGTAAGTGATCATTCAGTACATATATTGACTTTTTTTTTCTTTTTTGTCGTACAGTTTCGCAGGATCCCATTACCGACTCCCTCTATGAAGGTGCACAATCAAGGGTCTAGGGTCTGACTGTTGGTAAACAGCTGTGATACTGGTAAGTGGTTATTCAGTACATATACTGACTTTTTTTTCTTTTTTCTTGTACAGTTTCGCAGGATCTTGTTACCGACTCCCTCTCTGAAGGTGGACTATCAAGGGTCTAGGGTCGGAGTGTTCTAAACAGCTGTGATACAGGTAAGTGATCATTCAGTACATGTATTGACTTTTTTTTTTCTTTTTTGTCGTAGAGTTTCGCAGGATCCCATTACCGACTCCCTCTATGAAGGTGGACAATCAAGGGTCTAGGGTCTGACTGTTGGTAAACAGCTGTGATACTGGTAAGTGATTATTCAGTACATATACTAACTTTTTTTTTCTTTTTTGTTGTACAGTTTCGCAGGATCCTGTTACCGACTCCCTCTATGAAGGTGGACAATCAAGGGTCTAGGGTCTGACTATTGGTAAACAGCTGTGATACTGGTAAGTGATTATTCAGTACATATACTAACTTTTTTTTTCTTTTTTGTTGTACAGTTTTGCAGGATCCTGTTACCGACTCCCTCTATGAAGGTGGACAATCAAGGGTCTAGGGTCTGAGTGTTCATAAACAGCTGTGATACAGGTAAGTGATCATTCAGTACATGTATTGACTTTTTTTTTTCTTTTTTGTCGTACAGTTTCGCAGGATCCCATTACCGACTCCCTCTATGAAGGTGGACAATCAAGGGTCTAGGGTCTGACTGTTGATAAACAGCTGTGATACTGGTAAGTGATTATTCAGTACATATGTGATATATCCGTGATATCAAAAGTACAAAAAAAGACAGACCAACCACACCTTTAGGTTGTCTTTAATTAACCAAGTGCTGGAACTCACAACAACACTGTTCTCTGGGCAGCTACCAGCTTCAACTGGTTTCTTCTTCTAAGACACTCACAGTAGCTCTACTCTAGTGCCCCCTACTGGTTCTCAAAAACATAACCATTTTACACATTCACATTACTACAACATATACTGACTTTTTTTTCTTTTTTGTCGTACAGTTTCGCTGGATCCTGTTACCGACTCCCTCTCTGAAGGTGGACTAACCAAGGTCTCTACATCTGCATCTCCATTTACAATTGTGACTGGCTGGCTGGTATTCTGTCCATCTTCAATTGTGTGAGGCTGACTGTTCGTAAATAGCTGTGACACAGGTAAGTGATCATTCACTTTCTATACACGTATTGACTTTTTTTTTTCTTTTTTGTCGTACAGTTTCCCAGGATCCCGTGACCGACTCCCTCTCTGAAGGTGGAAACGACTAACAAGGATTTTTACATCTGCATCTCCATTCTCTACTATGACTGACTGGCTGGTAGGTATTCTGTCCATCTTGAACTGTGTGAGGCTGACTGTTCGTAAACAGCTGTTATACAGGTAAGTGATCATTCAGTTTCTATACATGTATTGACTTTTTTTTTTGTTTTTTTTGTGCAGTTTCGCAAGATCCCATTACCGACTCCCTCTCTGAAGGTCGACTATCAAGGGTCTAGGGTCTGACTGTTGGTAAACAGCTGTGATACTGGTAAGTGATCATTCAGTACATATACTGACTTTTTAGTGATCATTCAGTTTCTATACACGTATTGACTTTTTTTTCATTTTTGTCGTACAGTTTCCCAGGATTCTATTACCGACTCCCTTTCTGAAGGTGCACTATCAAGGGTCTAGGGTCTGACTGTTCGTGAACAGCTGTGATACAGGTAAGTGATCATGTACATGTATATACATCTATGAAGGTGGACAATCAAGGGTCTAGGGTCTAACTGTTCGTGAACAGCTGTGATACAGGTAAGTGATCATTCAGTTTCTATACACGTATTGACTTTTTTATTTTCTTTTTTGTCGTACTGTTTCCTAGGATCCCGTGACCGACTCCCTCTCTGAAGGTGGAAATGACTAACAAGAGTCTATCCATTTGCTTCTCACTTCACAACTCTATATAGGTAAATACAGCTATATTCTGTCCATCTTCAGCTGTGTGAGGCTGAATGTTCGTAAACAGCTTTTATACAGGTAAGTGATTGTTCAGTTTCTATACATGTAGTGACTTTTTTTTTTTTTCTTTTTGTCGTTTCGCAGGATCCTGTTACCGACTCCCTCTCTGAAGGTGGACTATCAAGGGTCTAGGGTCTGAGTGTTCGTGAACAGCTGTGATACAGGTAAGTGATCATTCAGTACATATACTGACTTTTTAGTGATCATTCAGTTTCTATACACGTATTGACTTTTTTTTCATTTTTGTCGTACAGTTTCCCAGGATTCTATTACCGACTCCCTCTCTAAAGGTGCACTATCAAGGGTCTAGGGTCTGACTGTTCGTGAACAGCTGTGATACAGGTAAGTGATCATGTACATGTATATACATCTATGAAGGTGGACAATCAAGGGTCTAGGGTCTGACTGTTGGTAAACAGCTGTGATACTGGTAAGTGATTATTCAGTACATATACTGACTTTTTTTTCTTTTTTGTCGTACAGTTTCCCAGGATTCCATTACTGACTCCCTCTCTGAAGGTGGACTGTATAGGGTCTGAGTGTTCTAAACAGCTGTGATACAGGTAAGTGATCATTCAGTACATGTATTGACTTTTTTTTTCTTTTTTGTTGTACAGTTTCGCAGGATCCCATTACCGACTCCCTTTATGAAGGTGGACAATCAAGGGTCTAAGGTCTAACTTTTGGTAAACAGCTGTGATACTGGTAAGTGATTATTCAGTACATATACTGACTTTTTTTTCTTTTTTCTTGTACAGTTTCGCAGGATCTTGTTACCGACTCCCTCTCTGAAGGTGGACTATCAAGCGTCTAGGGTCTGACTATTGGTAAACAGCTGTGATACAGGTAAGTGATCATGTACATGTATATACATCTATGAAGGTGGACAATCAAGGGTCTAGGGTCTAACTGTTCGTGAACAGCTGTGATACAGGTAAGTGATCATTCAGTTTCTATACACGTATTGACTTTTTTATTTTCTTTTTTGTCGTACAGTTTCCCAGGATCCCGTGACCGACTCCCTCTATGAAGGTGGAAACGACTAACAAGGATTTTTCCATCTGCATCTCCATTCCCTACTATGACTGGCTGGCTGGTATTCTGTCCATCTTCAACTGTGTGAGGCTGACTGTTTGTAAACAGCTGTTATACAGGTAAGTGATCATTCAGTTTCTATACACGTATTGACTTTTTTTTTTTTTTCTTTTTTGTCGTACAGTTTCCCAGGATGCTGTGAAGGTGGAAACGACTAACAAGGATTTCTCCATCTGCATCTCCATTCTCTACTATGACTGGCTGGCAGGTATTCTGTCCATCTTGAACTGTGTGAGTCTGACTGTTCGTAATAGCTGTGATACAGGTAAGTGATCATTCAGTACATGTATTGACTTTTTTTTTCTTTTTTGTTGTACAGTTTCGCAGGATCCCATTACCGACTCCCTCTATGAAGGTGGACAATCAAGGGTCTAGGGTCTGACTATTGGTAAACAGCTGTGATACAGGTAAGTGATCATTCAGTACATGTATTGACTTTTTTTTTTTTTTTTGTCGTACAGTTTCCCAGGATTCCATTACCGACTCCCTCTCTGAAGGTGGACTATCAAGAGTCTAGGGTCTGAGTGTTCGTAAACAGCTGTGATACAGGTAAGTGATCATTCAGTACATGTATTGACTATTTTTTTTCTTTTTTGTTGTACAGTTTCGTAGGATCCTGTGACCGACTCCCTCTCTGAAGGTGGACTATCAAGGGTCTAGGGTCTGAGTGTTCGTGAACAGCTGTGATACAGGTAAGTGATCATTCAGTACATGTATTGACTTTTTTTTTTCTTTTTTGTCGTAGAGTTTCGCAGGATCCCATTACCGACTCCCTCTATGAAGGTGGACAATCAAGGGTCTAGGGTCTGACTGTTGGTAAACAGCTGTGATACTGGTAAGTGATTATTCAGTACATATACTAACTTTTTTTTTCTTTTTTGTTGTACAGTTTCGCAGGATCCTGTTACCGACTCCCTCTATGAAGGTGGACAATCAAGGGTCTAGGGTCTGACTATTGGTAAACAGCTGTTGTACAGGTAAGTGATCATTCAGTACATGTATTGACTTTTTTTTTTCTTTTTTGTCGTACAGTTTCGCAGGATCCCATTACCGACTCCCTCTATGAAGGTGGACAATCAAGGGTCTAGGGTCTGACTATTGGTAAACAGCTGTGATACAGGTAAGTGATCATTCAGTACATGTATTGACTTTTTTTTTTCTTTTTTGTCGTACAGTTTCGCAGGATCCCATTACCGACTCCCTCTATGAAGGTGGACAATCAAGGGTCTAGGGTCTGACTGTTGATAAACAGCTGTGATACTGGTAAGTGATTATTCAGTACATATGTGATATCCGTGATATCAAAAGTACAAAAAAAGACAGACCAACCACACCTTTAGGTTGTCTTTAATTAACCAAGTGCTGGAACTCACAACAACACTGTTCTCTGGGCAGCTACCAGCTTCAACTGGTTTCTTCTTCTAAGACACTCACAGTAGCTCTACTCTAGTGCCCCCTACTGGTTCTCAAAAACATAACCATTTTACACATTCACATTACTACATATTTCCCTCCTCTTAAAGAGTTCACTTAATGAAAAAACGAACAAAAAAAACATTTATAATACTGTTTCACAAAATGAATCTTTCGTTTTCCGTTTGCATTCAGTACAAAGTAGGTAGTCTTTTTTTTATTTTTTTTTATTTTTTATTTTTTTTTTAAACAACTATCACCTAAATCAGTAAAGCAAACAAACAGCAATCTATTAACATTAACATAACAATTGCATTCTCTCTTGTTTTTTCATTTTCAGTTTTCTCTGTTTCTTTCTTTCTTTTTTTTTTTTTTTTTTTTTTTACTGTTCGTAGTCCTGTAAGTGAGTAGGCTTCCTTACAGTCCTTTGTGAGCGACGCAATGTTGTTCCACAACTCTGAGAATTGTCAGTACTGACACTGACACTCACGGATTGTCCCTGCGGATTTGGAATCTCAGAGTCCTTGACAAAGTCCTTTGTCTGTTCCTTTTCTGAGATTTTGATGGTTTCAGCTATGTCTGTTTCTAGCAACAGTGGATTTGAAAGTCTGTCTGACACATTCATCTCTGAGATCTGACTGTTCTCAGCTCCAGCCAAAATCTGATCCACATGTCTTCGTACAATCTTGCCATCACCCAGTCTGACCTTGTAGGATACTGGACCCGTCACTTCTTCAATGAGTCCCCGAATCCATTTAGGACCATGGCTGAAATTCCTTGTCATTACCACAACTCCTTGTTCAAATTCTCGACCCTGGCGTTGCTTGTCGTGACTCTTCTTCTGTTTGCCCTGTTTCTCAATCACCCTCCTCTTTAAGTCTGGATGCACCAGGTCTAAGGTTGACCTAAGTTTTCTACCTTGTAACATCTCTGCAGGTGACTTCCCTGTTGTAGACTGCGGTGTAATCCTGTAACTGAACAACACTCGAGCCACTTTTGTAGAGATGCTGCCTTCTCCAGCTTTTTTCATCATGGTCTTGAACGTCTGAACTGCTCTTTCCGCAAGACCATTTGAGGAGGCATGGAAGGGAGCAGAAGTCACGTGTGTAATTCCATTCTTTGTCATGAATTCTTTAAACTCTGCACTCATAAAGCAAGCACCATTATCTGAAATTATCATTTCTGGTAGTCCTTGGATGCTAAAACTTTTGCGCAGACACTCAATGGTAACAGAAGAGGTAGCTGCATGTACAGGATAGACATCTAACCATTTGGAATGAGCATCAATGACTATGAGAAACATTTGTCCCATAAATGGTCCTGCATAGTCGATGTGCAATCGTCTCCATGGTTTGTCCGGCCACTCCCATGGGTGAAGTGGGGCTACAGCTGGACATTTTTGCATTTCCTGACACTTTGAACATCTTTTCACTGTAGCTTCAATATCCTGGTCAAGCTTTGGCCACCAGAAATAACTTCTGGCTAGGGCCTTCATTCGGGTAACTCCAGGATGGCATTGGTGTAGTTGGTTCAGGAGATCTTGGCGTCCCCTATTTGGCACCACCACACGTGCACCCCACAAGATGCAACCATCTTGGACACTCAGTTCATCTTTTCTCACAGCAAATGGCATAAACTGAGGATCCATCACCTGCTCTGGCCAGCCTCTCATTATGTATTCTCTGACCCTGGACAAAACAGTATCTTTGGTTGTCCACTTGCGCACATCACCATCAGACACCAGTGCTATTTCCTCCATCATTAGCACTCTGTCTTCCTGTTCCTTTACCACTTCTGAACATGGAAGTGGCAATCTGCTCAGAGCGTCAGCATTGCCATGGTCTTTGCCTGGCTTGTAGATAATGACATACTCATAAGCTCGCAAGGCTACTGACCACCGTTGTACTCTTGGCGATACCATCTGAGGAACAGCTTTCATTTCATTGAAAAGGGACAGAAGGGGCTTGTGATCAGTGCAAATGGTAAACTTTCTACCATACAAGTACTTGTGAAAGCGTTGCACTCCAAACATCACAGCAAGTCCTTCCTTGTCCAATTGCGAATAATTGCGCTCCGCTGGTGTTAGTGTTCGCGACATGAAACTAATGGGCCTTTCTTCCCCATTGGACATTCGATGTGACAACACAGCCCCAACCCCGTAGGGTGATGCATCACATGAGAGAATGAGATCCTTCTGACTGTCATAATGCACTAACACGTGCGATGACTGCATGAGCTTTTTAGATTTCTCAAAAGCAGCTTCTTGCTCCTTTCCCCAGTGCCAGTTGGTATCTTTTCTCAGTAGCTGATGTAGAGGAGCTAACAAAGTTGACAGATTTGGTAGAAATCTGTTGTAATAGTTTAACAATCCAAGATACGCCTTGAGCTCTGTCACATTTGTTGGTGAAGGTGCTTCCTGAATGGCCCTGACCTTATTCTGCAGTGGGTGCAGTCCTGTAGAATCCACTTTATGTCCCAGGAACTCTGCTTCTTTGCCCATGAACGAGCATTTGCTCCGTTTTAGCCGCAAGCCTGCTTCTTCTAACCTTGTTAGAACTTCACTTAGGGCTTTGAGGTGTTCCTGGTCATTCTTGCCCGTCAGTAGAATGTCATCAAGATACACTGCTACATTGGGGATTCCCTGCAGTAATCCCTCCATGATTCATTGGAAGATTGCAGGACTGGAGGAAACTCCAAAAGGAAGTCGATTCACTGCAAACAGACCCTTGTGCGTACTAATAGTGACATAAGGTTTGGATTCCTCATCTAGAGTCACTTGTTGATAGGCATGACTTAAGTCTAACTTGGTGAACTTCTCACCACCTGCCAACTTCTCAAAGAGATCCTCAACTCTTGGAATCGGATACTGCTCTAACTTGGATACTCGGTTGACCGTTAATTTGTAATCACCACAAATTCTCACTGACTTGTCCGGTTTTAAAACTGGAACAATAGGCGCTGCCCATTCTGAGAATTTCACAGGTTCTAGAATGTTTTCCTCTACTAGCCTATCTATCTCTGCCTCTACTTTCTGCTTCATTGCATAGGGAACGGGTCTTGGTTTGAAAAACCTTGGAACAGCTTCTTTGTCAACATGGATTTTTGCGGGAGGACCCTTCCATGTCCCCAATCCTTCCTTGAACACCATGTCATGCTGTGCCAGTACGTCCTGCACTGTCTGCGTAGTCGCAGTAAGTTGGTTTAAAGAACACCAGTCTACAGCCAGTTCTCTGATCCACCCACGCCCTAATAAATTTGGACCCTTACCTGCCACTACTACTACAGGTAGCTGTTTGACAATGTCCTTGTACACTACACTGACCTTTGCTACACCTAAGGTTTCTACTCTTTCTCCTGTGTACGTTTTGAGATTCACAGAACACTTGCCTAGTTCCGAAATGTTTTCCTTGCTTTCTAGTTTTGCATACTCTGCCTGCGTCAAAATTGTAACACTACACCCAGTGTCTACTTCAAAGTTGACATTCAAGTCATTAACTTTGAGCTGAAGCTTGATTGGCTCTACTTTAGGAATGTTTGTCTCTTTTAAATTGTGCATTGTGAATATCTCTTCTGCTTCATTTTCTGAGTTGGAATTTTCACTGATGTGATTGGCTGACTGCTTGTTTTCCCTTTTTTCATACCTTTTCTTTCCTCCCCCTGTAGGCCTGGAGTGATCGACAGGTAACTTTGCTCTGCACCTTTTTTTAATGTGTCCCACTTTTTTACATTTGTGGCATTTTTCTTTTGCAAACCGGCACTCTGGCGCCATGTGTTCACCTCCACATCGGTAGCAAACAGTACGTGAGCAGTTTCCATCTCGTGCTTTTGGTCCTGCAAAGAACTTGCACACCATCTCCCGCTTGTCTGCCACGACACTGTGAAACTTACTCTGTCCTTGAAGATCCTGAATATCTTTAGAAGCAGTCTCTATTGCTTGAGCAAGCTTCAGGGCTTTGTCATATGTTAGCTCAGGCTCCGCTAACAATCTACGCTGCATGCGATCATCTTCAATACCGCAAACAAGCCTGTCCCTCAACATTTCTGTCAGCTTATCTCCATAATTGCAGTGTTGAGCCAGTTCACGAAGTACAGCCACATATTCAGAAACACTCTCCTTTGGTTTCCTATTCCTTGAATTAAACTTGAAACGCTGTACTATCTCACTTGGCTTGGGGTTGTAATGCGCTTTCAGCAGTTCCACCAGCTCATCATAGGTTTTCTCCCCTGGTTTGGTAGGACTTAACAAGTTTCTCATGAGACTGTAGGTTTGACTTCCCACCGAGCTAAGAAGAATTGCACGTTTCTTAGCAGCATCTGTAATCTCATTTGCCTCGAAGAAATGTGATAACACCTCACAATACTCCTCCCAGGACTGATTTCCATTATCAAAAGGAGTGAGAGTTCCTACCATAGCTGCCATGCTCTGGATGTCTTGCAAAAAAAAAACCTTGCACAGTCCTCTTTTAAAAAAAAAAAAAAGGTCCAAAGAGCTGAATTATTGTCCACTGTTTCCTCGTCGCCAGATGTGATATCCGTGATATCAAAAGTACAAAAAAAGACAGACCAACCACACCTTTAGGTTGTCTTTAATTAACCAAGTGCTGGAACTCACAACAACACTGTTCTCTGGGCAGCTACCAGCTTCAACTGGTTTCTTCTTCTAAGACACTCACAGTAGCTCTACTCTAGTGCCCCCTACTGGTTCTCAAAAACATAACCATTTTACACATTCACATTACTACAAAGACCACTTGAACAAGACAAGATACCAGCTAACAGGATCACACCACAAACACATAGCGCTTAAATTCACAGCAACTACAGGCTGGAGCGAGGCTCCTTAAATGCTCCCAGTCCCACATAAACACAATCAACACAAACGAGGCAGAAGTCCTTTTATGAGCCTGTGGACGGCGCCCCAGGGAAGGGCGCAATAAGGAGGGCTGACACCATCCCAGAGAATATTCCTGCCTTGTGCCAAAAAATTCCAGAAGGAAGAAAATAGATTATGAAACAAGCGTTTTTTCTTTTTCCTAATTTTGTCTCTGTATTCATGTTTTCTATTCAAACAATCCACATGTTTTTGCTCACATAAGCAGTGTGTGAGGGTTGCAGACTCTAATTTTTTGGCCTCCCAGTCAGAGCTTATCAAACCTAATGCTGAGCGTGACCTAGTAGTGTATACTGGTCAGTGCCTAAATTTGAACGGGTCCCATCAATAAGCTTTGAAACCTGAACACAAGAAGTACAGTTTTTTGGCAGTTATTCAGCAGTTTCTTATTTTTTAAATCTACATTCCACCTTAACTGACATAACAGCTACATTCTGGCACTAGTACAATACTACAGCATCATTTAAGGTGGAACAGAAATTTATATAAGAAGCCAACATCTATCTCACATGTAGGGTAGCCTCCAATATGTGCTGTGCTACTCACCTCCAGCTGCATTCCTCCACGCAGCAAAACTCAGTGGGGAAATGTGAGATTTGACAAGTTGTGTAGTGTACCTCAGGCTTAATAAGCTCATTTTTAGATTTTAATAAAGATTAAAAATAGCATTGTTAAAATGTACAGTATTAAAATGTGCACCTTAATCACTTAAGAGCCAGTGGTTGTTTGGGGACAACAAGTAAATATTAAACCTGTGGGCTACACTTATACTGTTAATTATTGATGCAGTCCACAGCTAAAAAGGTAAAAGTAGTCATTGTCACACAAAAACCTTATATCTTCATTTTGTCGTCTTACACTTTATGACATAATGTGAATCTAACATTGTTCTTCACATAGTATCAGAATCTCATGATAAATGGATCAATAGAAATGCTCCAAAATGATTTTTGAAAGTTAAGAAGATTTTTTCACCCTTATGTAAAGTTTTTTGGAGATATAAGATATCAGTGCACAATCTGTCACTGCTGTTCCCTGCTGTTCCCTGCTTTCGACACCAGAGGTTCTCCTCACCATGGTCTTACTGAAGCACTAAACCTGCTTTGCTAGTTCAGACCATGTCTTCAGCTTATGAATACAGAGGAGGAGGAGATGAGTCAGTGGACAGTGGGCTCTCCCTCCTTTGATGGTTTTAACATTAGGGTGAGTAGCAATGGCGTTCACAGCCCTTTTAATCCTGGCTCTGAAATTAAATGTGTGCATTATAGAAAAAAAACACTTGCTTTTTTAGCTTTTTTGGCATTCATTTGGGATGGATTACACAATATACACAAATGTCTCAATTTGCCAAAGGTTCTGCTTGAGAAATAATAATATAGGACTGGTTTCAGTGTTTACCTGCTCAAGTTTGCAAAGATCTCGCTCCAGAGCTCCTCTTTTCTCAAGGTTTCTCTCGCTCTCAATTTTCTTCTTTAGAATCATCAGTGGGACTTCACGGGATGGGGTAAGATGTGTTGGTGCAAAAGAGTTTGCTTTATGAGCATGTTCTGCCTGAGTTTCTGGGTCTGGACAACCCAAGAAGTCCCCAATGGCCAGTTTGCTGAGCTCCTGGACATTGAGAATAAAAGAAGCAGTTCAGGTGATTCAATTTTACAGTAGGTTTTACTGTAGGATTTTTTAGATTCGATTCAGTTCAAATGAATTAGGATACTTTTTGTATGGTGAGAACCTTTGCAAGTACTTACTGTGTTTCCATAATGACAGGGGGTAGATTCTGTCACATTGCATCTCAAATACTGAAACTGGTCCTGGAAGGTTGTTCTGGTCAGGTCAGACTTTTTGAAAAAGAAATGTCAATGAAAACCCTGTAAATAAAAAAGTCCTTATACTGTGTTGTGCCATCAGCTGTAACAGTACTACCACTCAACTTAGGATCTTATGTTCAGGGCTCAGCGGTCTAATGTGCTGCCACTCTCGAGCCATGCTTTGCCATCAGCAGCCAGAGCCCAGGAAAGCACAACTGGCTGTGCTCTCTCTAGGAGGGTAGATGGTGCTCTCTCCCCTCATCACTCTTAAGCGATGTTGGCTGGCACAGGTGTCTGTTAGCTGATACGATGAGACTGGGGATCCAGCGCTTTCCTCCAAGTGTGTCAGCTGTCCGGCAATGATCACAATTGGCAGTGGTTTTATATATATATATATATATATATATATATATATATATATATATATATATATATATATTACTATTTTTAGTCTTCCAAGTGGATCAGAAGTCTAATATCATACCACTATGGCCCAGGGGTCGCAAGTTAAAATCCTGAGCCATGCTTTGCCATCAGCGTCCGGAGTCCATGTGGTACTGTAATAGGAACCACCGCTGTATCAAGAAATGAGCAGGTGAAATTTCTTCCCTCCATCAACTGTCCATCGAACATCTTTATGATAAACTAGAATGGAAATTGTGAGCCAGGCCCTCTTGTTCACCCCACAAATGCTCTAACTGATACATGGGCAAAACGTCCCACAGGTATCCAGTGTGCTATCACAGTGGTAGCGATGTCGGACAAGGTCGAAAGGCAGTAACTGGTGTGCGATTTTGAGTCAATAGGTATGTCTTTGCACCACTTTCCTTTACAATAATAGCTCAAACAAGGAGTCTCAAGCTCAGCTTACCTTAGATTACAGTTACATTTAAGGCATTTAGCAGACGCTCTTCTCCAGAGCGACTTACAAAAGTGCTTTACTGTTTACTCAAGAAGAACCTCAGCATGTTTTAATAGACTGAAATTCAAAGATCCTCTAATCTAACACTCTACTAAACACAAGTCAGTATGGAGACCATAATACTCTTCGCCTAAGTACTCTCGGAAGAGAAGGGTCTTCAGTCTGGAAACATCGGATCAGCATCTCCTTTACTTCAGCCTCTCTTATTGGAGCACAAGACTGTCAATAAGGACATTGTCCTCTTCTGTGTGAAATGAAAAAGCCATCTACCATCGATAAAGTCTAAAGTAAACAGCTTACGTTTATGTTTTTTGGGAGATGTTCAATCATGGATCCAGAGAAACAGCTTTCCATGTAAATCACCATCTGCAGTGTTGTACAGGACAATGTCAATAGCATTACTTTCAGAAATGAAAGACTGGGCATGTTGTGTTCCTACTGACCTTTGAGAACTGGTGGCATCTAGGCATCTTAGTTATGGTGTCAACAAGGTTATACGCATGAAGCTGAGATGAGGTAAAGCATGTTAGATGCTGATTTTAAATGTATAAAATTCTGAAAATTAGGAAAACAGGAATACAGCTTACTGTATCATTGGGAAAGGCAAACAGTCCTTTACCCCCATGATCCGAAAGGTATACAAAAATGTTGTTATTTTTACCCCTGTTGATGAAAACAGGTAGACAGTTTATTATTATCATTATTATTATTATTATTATTATTATTATTATTATGTATGTATTTATTTTGTTGTTATTATTTTTACATTTAATAATCAGATGCTTCAAGAGGTGTCAAGTCACAAAGTACAAATACTTCATTATGTTTAATTTTGGTTATATTTACTTTACTGGAGTAATTAATTTTTAGTTCTACTCCTCACATTTTTACCCAATCATCTAAACTTTCTCCTCCTTACATTTTAAAAACAGCCTCGTTACTCCTATTTCATTTTCTTTAGTTTTCATTCCGGCTCATCATCCTTCAAAAAACAAAAAAACAAAAAAACCAAAAAAAATAAAAAACCCCATATCCAGACTTTTGGCACCATTACAAAACTTCTAGACAACGACTCCTCATATTTTCCTCCATGAAGCACATGTTAATGCTCAGTAGAGCACAGAGATGCTCCTTTAATAGAATTGATATTACTAAAATGCTTCATTTTCAATGGGCAGATCTGCAGCAGAAACAGGAGCCTAGTGCAGCCCCACATTTTTCAACATCAACATTTTAATAGAACATTCTCCTCATTATGGCTTTTAGAGAAATGGGTTTTTGGGGAGGGGGATGGGTGGTAGTGCACTATAGACCCCTGTGGTGCGGCCTAAGCGTTTGGTCTTTGTTTTCCTTCCATTACTTTTTCTTTTCTACTTGAAGTCGTTCTGAAACCAGTACTTTTACACTTTTACTGGAGTAAAGCTTAAGTTGAATCTTCAACTTTTGTAGAAGTTTTTTAAAAACCTAGTATCTCCAATTCTCCAATAACACTTGTGTCAATACTTTTGACATATTTGGACGTTTAGTCGTTTAGTGTTTATACAGTTGAGAAATTACCTTTTTAAGACTTTTTTTGGTCCCCGTCTGTTTCTTAACACGTGCTTCATCTCCACAGAGAACAGCCAGAAAATTGCTGGTTGATACATCCTGTACAGAGCAAAGTGAATTACTTGGATTGATTAAATGTAATTATCTCATGCAATGGGGCAAAAAGTATTTAGTCAGCCACTAAGTGTATAGTTCTCTTACTTAGAAAGATGAGAGAGGTCTGTAATTTTCATTATATGTACACTTCAACTATGAGAGACAAAATGAGAAAACAAATCCAGGAAATGTTTTAAGAATTTATTTGTAAATTATGGTGGAAAATAAGTATTTGGTCACCCACAAACAAGCAAGATTTCTGGCTCTCACAGACCTGTAATTTCTTCTTTAAGAGGCTTCTCTGTCCTCCACTCGGTACCTGTATTAATGGCACCTGTTTGAACTTGTTAACAATATAAAAGACACCTGCCCACAACCTCAAACAGTCAGACTCAAATTTAATCCAGATCCAGAAGAGGATTGGGGGAATATCATGTTATCTGATGAAACCAAAATAGAACTTTTTGGGAAAAACTCAACTTGTTGTGTTTGGAGGAGAGTGAATGCTGAGTTGCATCCAAAGAACACCATACCAACTGTGAAGCATGGGGGTGGCAACATCATGCTTTGGGGCTGTTTTTCTGCTCAGGGGACAGGACGACTGGTCCGTGTGAAGGGAAGAATGAACGGGGCCATGTATTGTGAGATTTTAAGCCAAAACCTCCTTCCATCAGTGAGAGCATTGAAGATGGAACGTGGCTGGGCCTTCCAGCATGACAATGATCCCAAACACACAGCTCAGACAACGAAGGAGTGGCTCTGTAAAAAGCATTTTAAAGTCCTGGTATGGCCTAGCCAGTCTCCAGACCTCAACCCCACAGAAAATTTGTGGAAGGAGTTGAAAGTCTGTGTTGCCCGCCGACAGCCCCAAAACATCACTGCTCTAGAGGAGATCTGCATGGAGGAATGGGCCCAAATACCAGCTACAGTGTGTGCAAACCTGGTGAAGACTTACAGGAAACGTTTGACCTCTGTCATTGACAACAAAGGGTATGTTACAGAGTATTGCGTTAAACTACTGTTATTGACCAAGTACTTATTTTCCACCATTATTTACAAATAAATTCTTTAAAAATCCTACAATGTGATTTCCTGGATTTTTTTTTCTCATTTTCTCTCTCATAGTTAATGTGTACCTATGATGAAAATTACAGACCTCTCTAATCTTTCTAGGTAGGAGAACTTGCACAATCAGTGGCTGACTTAATACGTTTTGGTCCCATTGTAGTATGCATTGGTATAATGCAAATCTGAAAAAATACTTACATGTCCGGTGTAGTCTTTCAGGACTCCTGGATAAACGTTTGGGCCATCAGGCTCGTTGATGATTTCTCCTGGATTTGGGTTCCTGTTGATAGGAGCAAAAAAAAAAAAAGCTTCAATAATTATTTCAACTCTGTAACTCCGTAACACATACAACTGCAAATTACTTGAAACATCATTTGTAAAATATATCAAATCTATATTAAATATATATTAATAGAAATGTAAATGTCTAAATGAAAAAGTTATAACTGTCACGGTTTGACATTGGAGACATTGGAGACTATTTATTAATAAACAAAAATCTAAAGCATGAAACTGAACACACCCACAAGGACATGCACACGACTAGACAAGGGACGACTGAAACAAAGAGGTACTTATACAGAGGATAACAAGGAACATCTGGGAGTGACAAGGGGGCGTGGTTACAAAGGAGACACTGGTGGAAGCACTAATGGACAGGCGTGGCTAGGACAGACAAGACACAAACAGAGCCTTGGGAGCTTGGGAGCACATGGCAACACAAAACAAACGCAGACATGACAATAACATCCCCACATGTATTCCTTATAACTTAAAATGGCTAAAAGATAAAGGGTTAACCATTAGAAATTAGCCGTTCCACTGTCCACTAAATCATCTACAAAAAGTGGAACAACTGACCTTTATGGCCAGATCAGGACATCCCAGCAAATTCACCCCAGAGCAGACCTGAAGATGAGTAAAGAAGTCTCCAACAATCTTAAAATGTCATCAAATCTAGCATCTATCATCAGAAAGATACCGAACAAGCTTGTTTTTCTTTGACAGGAAAGGGATTCCTCACCTCCCATGAAAATCATCACTGATCAAGTGTTCTGATATCTTTTTAAACCTCTTCCTAGACCCCTCTGCATCTTCACCCTTCTTTCTGAAGGCCTCAGAGAACTCTCTGGATCTGGCCATAATGGTGATCTTCTTCACCACTCACTTCAACCATCAAGATCAGACCAGACTAAACATCTGAGGTTTAAATAAAACTCCAGACTCCTCCAGAATAATCCTCTCCAACCATGTTCTGATCATCTGCAGCTGATGTTCTGCACCTAAGTCTGATTCTACACATTTGAAAGAATAATAAATGTGGGGGGTTCGTACCTTTTTCCTCAAAGAAAAATAAATTGATATTAATTCCATTTTATAAACAATTTTAAAAGACATATCCCTCACAGTTATATTCTATTATTTAGTATATTACAACCTTTACAGTTTTGTGGCTCTTATAATTAGTACATTAGACCCTTACAGTTAGTTCTGTTACTAGTATTTTAAACCCTCACAGTTCTTTTATTCAGTATATTAAATTTTCACAGTTATTAAGTTGTACTATTTAGTATATTAGGATATACATTATGTATTAAAAATATATACTATATGGATAAACCCCTTAACAAACCTTACAGTTGTCCTTAATGTGAAGCTTTAAAATTAATTAAAAGGAAAAGAGAGAAAAAAGCATTAAAATCCACAATTTAAATGTATTCTTTATTTTTATTCAGTTAAATTTGAATAGATAGATACTCTTTATTCATACCTGATATCTGTCGGTTGTCCACTCTCCGGAATCAGGAGCTGGAAGAACAGTCTTGCTCTGTGTCTCACCCTTGACCAGATTGTACAAGACTGAAACTAACCAGGCCTGCTTTAGATATCAGCATGATCAGCATCAGGGGGGCTGAACCTCCCCACTACACAAATTTACTTTCAGTTTCATTCAGCATCATCCCATATAAATCATTTCAGATGTGGAAAAATAGCCAAGAAGACGTGACAGTCATATAATAAACATGAACACTTTGCCATCATCATGCCATCATCATCACCATCATCTGGTGCCTGTTTGAGATATTAATATTGTCATAGAGAGAAACTGCAGACTCACTCTGTCAAGATTTTTCTTTCATTTTTCACTTATATAGAATAACCCTACAGAAATAGTTCAGATCAGTTTATTCTAGAGCAGCATCTTTTATATTCTGAACTGTAGCTGATTTATGAATATTAGCCTCCTGGACAATAAATTAGTTACCTTGCGTGTTTAAGGCAGTAAAAACTTTAGGGTCCTGTAGATGGCGCTGCACAAGGATGAGCAGGCTATGAAAACCTGCAACGGGGTTCCCGGATTGAGAAGAGGTGGTACAGGAAATTCTCATTAGAATTGTGGCCGAAAGACAAAGCTGATGGACAGGGATCGCTGGAGGGTTTCACGGCTAGAGAATGAAAATTGATTCACTTCACAGAATCGCTTTTAAATGCAGACAATGCAGGTCCTTCACCACCAATTTCTGAAAGGAAACTGCATACCATGAACATATAAAGCAGAGTGGCATGCAAGAGGCCTTTGCTCATTTCAGTTTAAGAATGAGGAGTATGAGGAGAATTCCCTGTAGACTGGGATTTTTGCCACTGCTGGTAGACCCATATGACCGTATGCTTCCTACAGCTTCCATACACCTGCAGATTCAGCTACTTATTTTCAGCTACTACTACTTTGTGAACACCATTTACTCTCAAACTTGTCCCCCATCTCTATCACCCTTCCCTGATGTACTTCAGCTGCTGACAACCAGCAAAAACTAATAACCAGGCCTGCTTCAGATATCAGCATGAGATATAGGATATCAGATATAAGCACCTTGCATGTTTAAGGTGGTAGGAAGCTCCTGCAGATGGTGCTTTACATCCTTCGAGCTACAGGTCTTTACTGTGATCTTTCAATTTACTTTGCAAACTCCTTGATTTAAAGAAGCATGAAGCCTTGAGGTATTTGAGGTGTTGATGACCAGTTATGTTTCACGACTTGTTCCAAACCTGAGTCCATCATGCAAATTTCTGCTTTACAATATCTGGAGAATTCGACATCACATTTTTAAACATCAACTAAAGACCCACTTTTAGCACTAATATCACATCTATTAAAGCTTTCATTGCATTTACAGCAATACCTACATATTGCACTGCTCATGTTTGTCTCCACAGGGTTTCAGACAGTTTAGTTATCTCTACATTCAGGTTCTAGGAATTGTGCATTTCTTGGAAATTGTTCATATAAGGTATTGTGCGGCTCATTCCTGGCAATGCCATGGCTCAAAACTGCCTTTAACTCAGGGTCTATCGACACTAGCTTTGGGAGATAATTAAGCACTTTTGTAAGTTCTCTGGATGAGAGCATCTGCTGAATTCCCTGACCCAGTAGTTTAAAAGATGGAAGTGGCAGAAAAACACTTGATTGTCTTTTGCTTTCAGTTTTCTGCTTAACAGCTTTTCCTACTTTTGCTGTTATCCTTCTAAACAGTCACTGTAACAGGGGTTACGGCCAGCCCGTAGAAAACTGCAACAAATGAAGTTGAAGCTCAGAAAATAGCTCTATTAAAGAGCTTTTAAAAATCAGATTTCGAGGTCATCTATCTATATCTATAGTCTCCACGCTCTGCAACAAAGACCACAGAGAGAGAGAGAAACACAAGAGAGATAACGACCTCTCCAATAACAGTGGTCAGATGGTCAATAGTACAACAATCTCCTGGAAGCCAAGATCTACTATCACTCCAGGGATTCTACCCTGAATCTGAGCAAGCACATCACCGCTGAGCTCAAGTCCCTTATAAATCAGCAAGTTTCATATTTACACCAGGTGCATCCCCTAATCACTATTCCACTAGTGGCCAGCAGAGGGCACACAGAACACATGCTTATACTTAGAGTCTTTAAACTTAGAGGTATCTTTTAATTTTGAGTCTATTCAAACTAACTGAGGTTATTCTTGGGTAAATAGCAAAGCACGTTTGTAAGTCACTCTGGAAAAGAGCATTTGCTAAATGCCGTAAATGTAAATGCTTAAGGTTAATTTTACATAATTTCAAATGTGTTTCCTCTGTTTGGTCAGTTGAAAGACCAGTGCAATGAGCTCTAAAGCTCATATATTCATTAAAGGCACAGGAATGTCAAGGGGATAAAACGTCTTGTCACCAGAAAGGCACATGCTTGTACAATTTGCTCTGTGATAAACCTGAAAGGTTTAAGGCTGCATGAGAACTGTAATATAGATATATAACTGCTGTTTAACAGAAGTATAGAATGGGCCAATGTTTGCTGGGTTGGATAAACGTAATGTAACACATGTTCACAGTCAGTGATGGTCATGTGTTTATAATACATATATCTAAAAGGTTCCTTCTTTCAAACATTAGAGTTATTATTAGCAGTGCTAGAATAAAATAGTACAGTGTATTTCAAATGCACAAACATTGCAGTCAGAATCTGGGGCTGTTTTAGACATCAGAATTATTAATAGTATCAACTTAAAGGAGAGAAACTGCAGACTCACGCTGTACAACCTTACTTTCACTTTCACTCATATATGATCATCCCACATTCAGTAACAGCATCTCTATCTCTCTCTCTCTCATATATATATATATATATATATATATACACACACACACACACACACACACTGAGGAAAAAAAGTATTTAGTCAGTCACCAATTGTGCAAGTTCTCCCACTTAAAAAGATGCGAGAGGCCTGTAATTTACATCATAGGTAGATCTTAACTATGAGAGACATAATGAGAAAAAATAATTCTGAAAATCACATTGTCTGATTTTTAAATAATTTATTGGCGAATAATGGTGTAAAATAAGTATTTGGTCAATAATAAAAGTTCATCTCAATACTTTGTTATATATCCTTTGTTGGCAATGACAGAGGTCAAACGTTTTCTGTAAGTCTTCACAAGGTTGGCACACACCGTTGCTGGTATGTTGGCCCATTCCTCCGTGCAGATCTCCTCTAGAGCAGTGATGTTTTGGGGCTGTCGGTGGGGAACACTGACTTTCAACTCCCTCTTTTCTATAGGGTTGAGATCTGGAGACTGGCTAGGCCACTCCAGGACCTTGAAATGCTTCTTACGAAGCCACTCCTTTGTTGCCCTGGCAGTGTGCTTGGGATCGTTGTCATGGTGAAAGACCCAGCCACGTTTCATCTTCAATGCCCTTGCTGATGGAAGGAGGTTTGCACTCAAAATCTCACAATACATGGCCCCATTCATTCTTTCATGTACACGGACCAGTCGTCCTAGTCCCTTTGCAGAGAATCAGCCCCAAAGCATGATGTTGCCACTCCCATGCTTCACAGTTGGTATGGTGTTCTTTGGATGAAACTTAGCATTCACTCTCCTCCAAACACAACCAGTTGTGTTTGGCACGGCAAGATCTGAGTCCCTGGCGGCGTAGTGTGTTACTGACGATAGCCTTTGTAACGTTGGTCCCAGCTTTCTGCAGGTCATTCACTAGGCAGAACCCACTCTGTGCATGAACTTGATGAGACTCCACTGAACTCTGCCTGCAAGGCACCTTTTACCACCCTGTATCCTGTCATTATTTTAAATGTTTTTTTTAATAATGCAACACCATTAAACATTTTTGATAATGTAATAGCAGTGATGTGTGAAGATTAAGACACACCTAGGGCTGGGCCTAAATGTCCAAATATTATATTAAAGGACCATAAACTCTTTAAGATATATGTAAATGAGCTTTGTTCTAATTAGCTGTTTCTCTTAAGTTTAAGCACTTAACTATGGAGTGAAGCATTTGTCAAGTTCTATCAGATGTATGAAGTGGAGAATTTAGAATTTAATTTCAGGTCATTTCTCCTGTGTGGGGTGAAACTTTTGGCGTTCTCGGTCAGGTACTTTAAACTACAGGATGTGGGAAAATGAACATTTTATTTTAGGTCTTTTCAACTGTGTGAAATTCTGTTTCAGGTACTTTAAGCTAGATACAGTGGGGTATGAAATGTTTGATTTCTGATATTTACAGTATTTTTAGGATTACATTTCAGGGGGGTGAATCATGTTATCTGAAAAATGGGCTACGCTAATCCTCTTACAGAATCCATAGGGGGCGCTACAAACTGTGCAATGCTGTTGTATCCCGTATTCAGAGCTATGCTACTGAATTCTGTATGAGAAGTAGCAGAACTTTCCTACAGACCACAGTAACAGAACCCTGTTCTACCAGAATAGAGTAGCGTAACAATGTCTTACAGAACACAGTAGCCTGAAACTGTTCATTCACAACAGAGTAGCATAACGCTTTCTTTCAGAAGACATTAGAATCATTATTTTGATATAGAATACAGTACCAGTACTCTTTCAACCAGAACACAGTAGCATAACACTACACAACCAGCATAGAGGAGCATAACTCACACAGAATACAGTATTCAATTCAAATGAATTTTATTTATACAGCACTTTCACAACAAATGTGGTCACACAGCAGCTTTACAGAGATCCGGGTCCAAGCCTCTTCTGAGCAAGCCAGTGGCAACAGTTGCAAGGAAAAACTCCCTCAGATCGAAAGGAAGAAACCTTGAGACTCAAAAAGGGAACCCACCCTCCTCTGGTCAACACCGGATAGCACAATGAAAAGCAGAACAGGAATAATCCGGATCCGGTTCCGGTCGGCGGCGCGTTAACACGCAGCGGCCACTCTTGGTCCGAGAAATGGTGCTCCGCCGTGTACATACCGCCTAGCGCTAGCGCTAATGCTAATGCTAAGGAGGCACTGTGGGAACTGCACGGGGGCATCAGCGATCTGCAGACCAAACATCCAGACGGACTGTTCATTGTCGCCGGAGATTTCAACCATGCAAATCTCCAGTCAGTCCTCCCTAAATTCCATCAACATGTGGACTTTGCCACGAGAGGAGCGAACGCGCTGGACCTTGTTTACACAAACATCCCCAGCGCGAACCGGGCCGAGCCCCGCCCCCACCTCGCGTTCTCGGACCACATGTCTGTGTGGCTGACTCCAGCATACACACCCCTCATCAGACGCTCCAGACCAGTTCAGAAGCAGGTGAGAACCTGGCCGGCAGGAGCCATCTCTGCCCTTCAGGACTGTTTTGAGTGCACTGCATGGGACATGTTTAGGGAGGCTGCGACTGAAGGCGACTCTGTTAACTTGGAGGAGTACACAGCATCAGTCACTGGCTACATCAGTAAGTGTATTGATGATGTCACTGTCTCCAAGACCATCACCACACGCCCAAATCAGAAGCCGTGGATGACTCCTGAGGTGCGTGCGCTACTGAGGACCCGCGACTCGGCCTTCAGAGTGGGTGACAAGGCGGCCCTAAGGAAAGCAAGAGCCAAATTGTCACGAGCCATCCGAGAGGCAAAGCGCGCACATGCCCAGAGAATCCACAACCACTTTAAGGACACCGGTGACACACGGCGCATGTGGCAGGGCATCCAGGAAATCACAAACTACAGGACAATGCCACCGTCCTGTGACAGTGATGCCTTCCTTCCAGATGCGCTGAACGACTTTTATGCACGGTTTGAGGCACAGAACAACACGTTGGTGAGAAAGACCACACCCAAGCCGGACGAACAGGTGTTGTGCCTGACTGCAGTGGACGTGAGGAAAACTCTGCGCAGAGTCAACCCACGAAAAGCTGCAGGACCAGACAACATCCCCGGCAGAGTGCTCAGAGAGTGTGCAGACCAGTTGACAGATGTTCTCACGGACATCTTCAACGTCTCCCTGCGCAGCTCCACTGTCCCAACGTGCCTCAAGACCACCACCATCGTCCCCGTGCCGAAGAAGTCCACGGTGTCCTGCCTCAATGACTACCGTCCCATAGCTCTCACGCCCATCATCATGAAGTGCTTCGAGAGGTTAGTCATGAGGAACATCAAGAACCAACTGCCCTCTTCATTGGACCCCCTGCAATTTGCATATCGTCCCAACCGCTCCACGGACGATGCCATCACCACCACCCTTCATCTCTCCCTTACCCACCTGGAGAAGAAGGACACCTACGTCAGAATGCTGTTCATAGACTTCAGTTCAGCATTCAACACCATCATCCCACAGAACCTCACGAGGAAGTTAAGCCTGCTGGGCCTCAACACCCCCCTCTGCAACTGGATCCTGGACTTCCTGACAGGGAGGCCCCAGTTAGTCCGGTTCGGGGACAGCAGCTCCAGCACCATCACCATGAACACTGGGGCACCTCAGGGCAGTGTACTGAGTCCTCTGCTGTTCACCCTGCTGACTCATGACTGTGTTGCGAAACACAGTTCTAACAGCATCATAAAGTTCGCCAATGATACAACTGTGCTGGGTCTCATCAGCAAAGGCGACGAGTCAGCATACAGAGAGGAGGTGCAGCAGCTGACAGACTGGTGTACAGTCAACAACCTTCACTGGAATGTAGAGAAGACCAAGGAAATGGTTGTTGACTTCAGGAAATCAAGACCGGACCACTCTCCGCTTAACATCAACGGCTCCTCTGTGGAGATCGTTAAGAGCACCAAGTTCCTTGGTGTCCACCTAGCGGAGAACCTCACCTGGTCCCTGAACACCAGCTCTACAGCCAAGAAAGCCCAACAGCGTCTCTACTTCCTCCGGAAGCTGAGAAAGGCCCGTCTCCCTCCACCCATCCTCACCCTCTTCTATAGGGGAACCATAGAGAGCATCCTAAGCAGCTGCATCACTGCCTGGTTTGGGACCTGCACAGCCTCTGACCGCAAGTCCCTCCAACGCATTGTGAGGACAGCTGAGAAGATCATCGGAGTCTCTCTCCCCTCCGTCATGGACATTTACACCACCCGCTGCATCCGCAAAGCAACCAGCATTGTGGATGACTCCACCCACCCTTCACACAGTCTGTTCTCCCTCCTGCCATCAGGAAGAAGGTACCGCAGCATCCGGTCCAACACGACCAGACTCTGCAATAGCTTCTTCCCCCAAGCCATCAGACTCCTCAACACAACTCAACTCCTGAACTGATATCTTACACTCTCCCTCTCTCTCTCTCTCTCTCTCTCTCCCTCTCTCTCTCTTTCCAACCATTTATCCCAGGTAACATGGGAAGCATTTTTTGCACAAGCATTTGCACTGATAACTTTACTACCTCACTGGACTCTATTTATCGCACATTGCACAACTTGCACACGACAGTCATTATTTATTATCCTCTGTCTGTACTGTGTTGTCTGTCCGCACTTGTTTGTTTGTGTTTTGTATGCACTGTCTATGTTGCACCATGGTCCTGGAGGAACGTTGTTTCGTTTCACTGCGTACTCTGTATGTAGTTGAAATGACAATAAACCCACTTGACTTGACTTGACTTGAAACATGGAATTAAGGGAATATGGCCAACGTGCCGTCAAGCCATAAAAAGATGAAAACAGGAGTGAAATGAAGTCCATGTAGGTACACAGTCACAAGCACAGCCATGCCGTGAGGTGAGGATAACTCCATTCGAGGCCCCAAAACCGGATAGCAGTCAGGAGGGTGGTGGAGAGAGCCAGGTCTGCCGATGGAACAGTTGAAACTGGGCATCTCAACACATGGAAACGAGAGAAAAAACACAAATGCACTCGCACCAGCAGGAGGCAGCTCAGCACATGGGGAAAAGAAGAAATAATGAAGAAAAGGTTTAGGTTTATGTATGAATATGAACAGCACCGTAACACTGTTCGAGCACAACAAAGCAGCAAAACTAATTATACAGAACACAGCAGCATCATTTTCATGCAAAACAAGCAGAGCACAGCAGCCCAACACCATTCAAGAAGAACATAACAGCGTAACAATTTTGATGCAGGACACAGCAGCCCAACATGGTAAAAGCAGAACACAGTAGTGAAATATCGTTCAAGCAGGACACAGCAGCGAAATACAAATCAAGCACAACAAAGCAGCAAAACTAATTATACAGAACTCAGCAGCATCATTTTCATGTAAAACAAGCAGGACACAGCAGCCCAACATGGTTCAAGCAGGACACAGCAGCACAACAAATGTCATGCAGGACACAGCAGCATAATTAAACACAACACAGCTGCGTAACAATTTTGATGCAGAACACAAGCAAGACACAGCAGCCCAACACGGTTCAAGCAGAACACAAGCAAGTGGCACAGCTGCAGCCACCTTTAGCACTGTGATTGCAAGGCAATCTCGTCGAAAATTGGAGACTGTGGGTGCAAAAGTTACCGGTTTCTTACCGAGAGGGGGATTGTTGAGGAGTACAATGCGCCACCTTTCTGCACATTGCTGGGGAAGATGCAGTGAAGGTCTACAACATGTTACAATTCAGTGAGGAAAATAAATAAATAAATATGAAAAGGTTTAGGTTTATATATGAATATGAACAGCACTGTAACACTGCTCAAGCACAACAAAGCAACAAAACAAATTATACAGAACACAGCAGTGTAACCATTTATATGCAAAACACAAGCAAGACAGCAGCCCAACACCGTTCAAGCGGAACACAGCAGCAAAATATGGTTCAAGCAGAACACAAGCAGGACACAGCAGACCAACAATGTTCACACAGAACACAAGCAAGTGGCACAGCAGCAAAATATCGTTCAAGCAGAAGACAGCAGAGTAACAATTTTGATGCAGGACACAGCAGCCCAACATGGTAAAAGCAGAACACAGTAGTGAAAAGTTGTTCAAGCAGAAAACAGCAGCGTAACAATTTTGATGAAAAACACAAGCAGGACAGAGCAGCGAAATACCAATCAAGCAGAACACAGCAGCACAATTAATATACAGAACAAGGTTAAGTGACACTGTTCAAGCAGAACGGTCATGCAAAACACAAGCAGGACACAGCAGCCCAACACTGTTCAAACAGGACACAAAAAAGTGGCACAGCAGCAAAATATCGTTCAAGCAGGACACAGCAGCGTAACAATTTTTAGGCAGAACACAAGCAGGACACAGCAGCAAAAACTATTTTTAGGCAGAACACAAGCAGGACACAGCATCTCAACACGGTTCAAGCAGAACACAAGTAAGTGGCACAGCTGCAGCCACCTTTAGCACTGTGCTTGCAAGACAATCTTGTAAAAAATTGGAGACTGTGGGTGCAAAAGTATTACCTGTGTCTTACAGAGAGTGGGATTGTTGAGGAGTCTGAAAAAGTACAATGTGCCACCTTTCCACACGTCGCTGGGGAAGATGCAGTGAAGGTCTACAACATGATTAATTCAGTGAGGAAGAAACTGAAACAAGAAAATGTGCTGAAAAACAAGTTCAGGGATTACTGAGAGTCAAAAAAGAACCTACCCGATGTTCACCATTTGTTCTTCACGAGAGCTCAGGACCCAGCTGAACGCACTGAGGCGTACGGGAGGAATTCGGGGACCAGAAACTGCAGGTTTCAGCAAAGTACTCACACATTCTGGCCACTGTATGTCACCGTTGGGAAAGCTACCACCTCACCTGTGAACACAAAAGCCAAAAATGCTAAACTGAATTTCACATACTGTTGACTGATGTACCAGCAATACTAGGACATGAGACATGGGAGATGTTAGGTGTGGTTAAAAGAGTGCATGGAATCAACGTATTCTGAAAGATATTGATCTGTTCACTGTTCTTGGATTCCTACCAGGACATCACCAAATTCAAATAGATCCCATGGTCTCACCAGTGATTCATCCACCAAGAAAAGTCCCGATTGCCCTGAAAGACATCAATCATTGATGAGCTACACAAAAATGGAGAAAAGGGGTGTAATCACCAAACAACATGAGCTGAATAACTGGGTAAACAGCATGGTCACAGTGGTGAGCATTTTGGCAGATCAAACGTCATGAAAGTTCCAAGCTCTGCACATTGAACATACCCACTGAAAGATACAGATACAGTGTCCTCAGCTTCAGAGGTATTCCAAAGGTCAATTGCAGACTATTAAAGGCCTGGAAGGTGTGGTCATCGTTCGGAACGTAATCTTAATCTGGGGTGAAACGGTCAAGGAAACATGGCGGCAGACTCGTCCAAGTGCTGAAAAGGGAAAGACAGTGGAACCTGAAACGCAACAAAAACAAGTGCAAGATCAGGTCAACACAAATCCAGTACATGGCCATATGCTCTCTCTGCAGAAGGTCTCAATCTAGATAGAGATAAAATGAGAGCTGTAACACACACGCCTACACCAGAAAACAAGCAGGCACTCATGAGATTAATGGGCATGATTCAGTACCTTTCCAAGTTTATTCCCAACCTGTCTGAAGTCAGCGCACCTCTCAGAAAACTGCTCGAGCAGGACACTTCATGGCACTCCGTGGCAAGACGAGCACAAAGCTATAAAAAACTGAAATCTCTGCTGATAAATGCTCCCACACTAAAGCTCTATGATGTAAAAATACCTGGTACACCATCTGTAGATGCGAGGTCAGAAGGCCTCAGAGCAGCAGTTCTGCAGGAGGGAAAGCCAGTGGCTAAATTACATTCTGAAAGGCAACAGCAAATGATCCAGAGATGCAGCTACTACACACAAGGACCATGGATGGATGGCCCAATGAGAAAAATCCAAACATACTGAACATTCAAAGAAAAGCAAAATACAGAATCAAGACAAGCTGCAGAGAAGACAACTCACAGCAGAACAGCTATCATGACAGACAGACAAAGAGCCCACCAAGCATATACATGTAGGACAAGGTGAGAATTCAGAGAGGGCAACCTGCTATCATGACCAGCCACGATTCTTCGCAGTCCAGACGCTAGATGGAAGAACCTACAGAAGAAACAGAAAACAGTTCAAGTTACTGTCCTTCTCCAGATGTGGTTATGAACAGAAACAGAAACAGAAACAAATGTCCTGTTTATGGACAAGTGTGCCAATCCTGTAACAGCAAAATCACTTTACCAAAAATGTGTAAAAAACAAAACAATCAGAGTAGAATGAGGAAAAAAAACAAATCATGCAGTTGAACAAAAAGGCAGAGCAGGAAGATTTCTACACTGGAACAGTTGAAATCAGAAAAAAACAGAATATTAGATAATCATCGACACTGTCACAACAAAAGTGAACAGAATAACTGGACTGAAAATAAAACAAGAACTTTGCATTCAGCACCAGTGCCCAACTTGAAGACAATGTCATCACAGCACAGAACTACAAATCAGATTTGAAACAAAACTCAAAAATCAACTCAAAAAAAAGATTGAATTTCACATTGTTGACGGTGATGTACCAGCAATACTAGTATGTGAGACATGTGAGACGTTAGGTGTGGTTTAAAGATGGAAGAACCTTTAGGAGAAACAGAAAACACCTCCTCTGGACGACTGAAAAACAGTTCCCATCAGCATCACCCAATATTGTTGCTGATTCCTGTGTTGAGCTGCAGGTCAGTGAATCAGGTCCACCTGCAGAAACTGGTACTGCAAAACAATCAGACTTACCTGAGACACATCTGAGAGAGGCATTCTTCACAAGGTCAGGAAGACAAGTGAAAACACCAGCAAGATAAAAGGACTGAATCTGGAACACACATACAGTACACATTTACAATATTCACACACACATTCAGAGGACACGGTTCAAGCTCCTGTCCATCTGCTGACTGAATTTAAGGTTCCTGTCCTTTATTGCAGCGTAGATTTGTTTAGGTTATTCTGCAATGTCAAGCTATTCTCATTCTTTTATATGCAAGAAAAAAAAGAAAGAAAAAAACAAAAACAAATTATAGTGTGGGAATGTCACCTATGTTATGTACCAAAGAGGCAGCCGTAGGTAACGATCAAGCATGTCAACCAAACACAATGAAGTGTACCACTGAGTCGTCCTTTACACTGAGGGACTGGTTAGCAGTAATGTTCGAGGAGCCCTCAGCTTTTCTCTGGCCTGTTGAAAGCACTGATGCGTACACCACAGACCTGAAGAAGGCAAAAGACCATGAATTCAGTGAGTTGCATGACTCGTTAATCAGAGACAGGACTGTTTGTGGTATTAGTGAAGACCTTGTGGGCAAGGTTGCTGAGAGAAACAGATCAGACATAGACAAAGACCATGAATATCTGCTGTGCAAATAAAAAGACAGAGCAAGAAGAATTCTTCACTGGAACAGTTGAAATCAGAAAAACAGAATATTGGACAAACATCAACAGTCACACCAAAGTGAAAAGAATAACTGGACTGAAAATAAAACAAGAACATTGTTTTCAAGTTGGACACTGGTGCTGAATGCAAGGTCGTCTCAGGAAATTGGGGGGGGGGGGGAATCACAGACTTTTTAGAAGGGTTACAGCAGGACAGGTTAGGAAAGAGCAGCCAAACACAAATGTACTCACACCAGCAGGGGGCAGCTCAGCACATGGAGAAAAGAAAAAAAATGAAGGAAACAAAAATAATGAAGAAAATGTTTAGGTTTATGTATGAATATGAACAGCACTGGAACACTGCTCAAGCACAACAAAGCAGCAAAACAAATTATACAGAACACAGCAGCATCATTTTCATGCAAAACAAGCAGGACACAGCAGCCCAACATGGTTCAAGCAGGTAATCCAGTACATGGGCATATTCTCTCTCTGCAGAAGGTCTCAATCTAGATAGAGATACAGTGAGAGCTGTAACACACATACCTACACCAGAAAACAAGCAGGCACTCATGAGATTAATGGGCATGATTCAGTACCTTTCCAAGTTTATTCCCAACCTGTCTGAAGTTGGCGCACCTCTCAGAAAACTCCTCGAGCAGGACACTCCATGGCACTCCCTGGCAAGTCGAGCACAAAGCTATAAAAAAAACCCTGAAATCTCTGCTGATAAATGCTCCCACACTAAAGCTCTATGATGTAAAAATACCTGGTACACCATCTGTAGATGCGAGCTCAGAAGGCTTCAGAGCAGCAGTTCTGCAGGAGGGAAAGCCAGTGGCTAAATTACATTCTGAAAGGAAACAGCAAAGATCACACAAGGACAAGGACCATGGAAGGATGGCCCAATGAGAAAAATCCAAACATACTGAACATTCAAAGAAGAAAAGCAAAATACAGATACAAGACAAGCTGCAGAGAAGACAACTCAAGCAGATCAGCTATTATGACAGACAGACAAAGAGCCCACCAAGCATATACATGTGGGACAAGGTGAGAAGTCAGAGAGGGTAACCTGCTATCATGACCAACCACGATTCTTCACAATCCAGACGCCAGATGGAAGAACCTATAGAAGAAACAGAAAACAGAACACACATTCACAGGACACGGTTCAAGTTCCTGTCCTTCTCCAGATGTGGTTATGAACAGAAACAGAAACAATGTCCTGCCTATGGCAAAGTGTGCAAATCCTGTAACATCAAAATAACTTTACCAAAAATGTGTAAAACAAAACAGAGCAGAATGAGGGAAAAAAATGCAGTTTAACAAAAGACAGAGCAGGAAGATTTTCTTAACAGTTGAAATCAGAAACAGAATATTACACAAACATCGACACAAAAGTGTCTTCAAGTTGGGCACTGGTGCTAAATGCAAAGTTCTTGTTTTATTTTCAGTCAGAACACACACACAGTACACATTTACAATATTCACACACATTCAGAGGACACGGTTCAAGCTCCTGTCCATCTGCATCACCCAATGTTGTTGCAGATTCCTGTGTCGAGCCGCAGGTCAGTGAATTTGGTCCACCTGCAGAAACTGGTACTGCGAAACAATCTGACTTACCTGAGGCACATGCAAGAGAAGCATACGGAGAGGCTTCTTCCACAGACCTGAAAAAGGTGAAAGACCATGAATTCAGTGATTTGCATGACTTGTTAATCAGAGACAAGAGTGCTTTTGGTATTAGGGAAGACCTATTGTGGGCAAGGTTGCTGAGAGAAACAGATGGGACATAGACAAAGGCCATGAATATCTGCTGTGGAAATGAGGGGACATCAAGTGAAGTGAAAAAAAAGTGCTCAATGAAATACAAAACAGAACGACAGAAACAAAACAAACAGTTGGGTTTGAACACAAGAGCAAATCCAAACTAGCTAAAAATGAACAAGCAACAGAAGCAAGCTGCTCCAGATGTGGTTATGAACAGAAACAGAAACAAAGTCCTGCTTATGGCCAAGTGTGTAAATCCTGCAACAGAAAATCACTTTACCAAAAATGTGTAAAACAAAACAATCAGAGCAGAATGAGGAAAAAAAAAAAAATCATGCAGTTGAACAAAAAGACAGAGCAGGAAGATTTCTTCACTGTAACAGTTGAAATCAGAAAAACAGAATATTAGACAAACATCAACACTGTCACAACAAAAGTGAAAAGAATAACTGGACTGAAAATCTTGAAATAAACAACAAGAACATTGTTTTCAAGTTGGACACTGGTGGAAATGTCTACAAGTCACTCAGATTTAAAACAAAACTCCAGAATTCAGCTTGAAAACCGCTCACATATTCTAGACACTGCATGTTACCGTTAGGAAAGCTAACGCTCACCTGTGAACACAAAAGCCACAAAATGTAAGATTGAATTTCACATTGTTGACAGTGATGTACCAGCAATACTAGAAAGTGAGACATGATGGAAGAACCTATAGGAGAAACAGAAAACACCTCCTCAGGACGACTGAAACAGTTCCCATCAGCATCACCCAATGTTGTTGCAGATTCCTGTGTCGAGCCGCAGGTCAGTGAATCTGGTCAACCTGCAGAAACTGGTACTGCAAAACAATCTGACTTACCTGAGTCACATCCGAGAGAGGCATTCTTCACAAGGTCAGGAAGACAAGTGAAAACACCAGCAAGATACAAGGACTGAATCTGGAACACACATACAGTACACATTTACAATATTCACACACACATTCAGAGGACACGGTTCAAGCTCCTGTCCATCTGCTGACTGAATTTAAAGTTACTGTCATTTACTGCAGCTTAGATTTGTTTAGGTTATTCTGCAACGTCAAGCTATTCTCATAAATATGGTGTTAAATGTACAGTTCATTTAGTTCAGTTCAGAGACTTCGTCTCATTTCCCTTGAGTTTTAAAGCATTACGGTCCGACAGTGTTTGTATGAACGGTGTTGAGAGTCCTGCACAGCCCAAATCCTCCTCATTTATAGTTCTATTCATATTAAGAAAGAGAACAAAAATAGATCAATTCAAGTGTTGGGATTTTACATGTTCTGTAGCTAAGAGGCAGCCCTAGCTAAGAATCACGCAGCTCCCCCAAAAGTACTAAAGTGTGAGTGTAGCACAGAGTCGTCCTTCCTCCATACTTTACACTGAGGAGCTGAAGCGGTTAGCAGAGGGAAAAACGGCCGTGGTGGTCGAGGAGCTCCTCGGCTTTTCCGGGGTCACGCAGACGCCGCCAGTCCCTCTCCGGTGCGGGAGTGGAGACGACGACTCTCGGTGTCTGTCGCGCCGGTAGTGCTGGAGCTCAGACGCCGCGTTGGAGGAGTCACGGGTCAAGCTGGACGACTTCCTTGCAGAGCGGCTGGAAAGCTGGTTTCTCCGCGGTCGCCATGTTTCTCGAGGCTACAGAGAAAAACGCAAAGGCCGGTTAGTGAGACAGAGGACTGTACAGTAACACAGACAGCACAAGCACTACAACAACTGCCTAAGATGAAGAAGACAAAGCTCACATTACGGACTATAAAGCAGGATGGCCGGTCGAAGCTCTGTGTGGAATCACGGCTCGAGCTTTGAAAGCAGGGCCGCATCGAAACAGCAGCTCAGAGTCTCCTCCAAATACCTACGATCACGTGATCGCCGGAAACGAAGCTTCCTTACGTCACTGGAACGCAATCGCGGTTCAATGCGCGTGAGTTTCCGGTCCCGCTGTAGACGAGCTGCATATCATCTGAAATATGTACTTAAATAAAACGTAAATACAGAACATGTGTGAATCTGCTTCACTTTCATCATCAAATTATTGACATTCCTCAGCATTCAAGGTTTTTTACTGGAGACGATGTGAAATGACCTGAATAAAAACATTTTACAGCTCTATTTCTGTGTTCAACAGATGTACAGTCTACATGCACATTCAACAGTGCTGTTTCTCCTTAATCTAATAGTGTCAAACATGCTGTTTTAAATAGGAACAGAACAAAGCAATTACACACTCAGATCACAGACATTTCATTAAAAGAAGAAACACAGGCCGACATCACTGGATGCTCCTCTGGGTTCAGTTTGGACAAAGCTTATGAACACAAGTGAATCAGGCAGTGGTGGTGTAGTATTGTATTTGTACAACAGGTGGCGCAGTAGAGCTGTGAAGCTGAGCAGCATCCAACCACTTTTCCCTCATTTCTGCATGAAAGGGTTGATTGATTACAGACTCATTTCTGTGATAAAGGATCTGCCATGTTTTTAGACTTTTATAAAGCCTCAGTTCAGCAGAGCTTTATTTTATTAAGTAATTATTATATATTTTCTTTATATTATCTGACAGTAACACACTATATGTCCAAATGTTTTTGGACACCATTTTTTAATCAATGCATTCAGCAATCAGTTGCACCCATTGCTGACACTGTCCCTGTAATGCAGTATTGCCAATAGAATAGGACTCTCTGGAACAGATAAACATGAACCTATCGGCTCCATGCCTAATGCCAATCGTGGGCTAGAAGGGTATAAAGCCTCCAGCATTGAGCTGAGGAGAGGTGGAACTGTGTTCTCTGGAATGATGGCGCTCATGATGTCCTTTACTTCTAGGGTGAGCTGGGGAAACTTTAAGCTTTGAGTTGGAGATGAGGTTGGGTGATTATCCAATATTCTGACCTCACCAATGCTCTTCTTGCTAAATGCATTCCTCACAGCAATGCTCCAAAATCTAGCAGAAAGTCTTCCATGGCAGGAGAAACAGTTACTCCAACAAAAGCAGGCTAAACTCCTTTTTAATACTCTTGAGTTTAAAAGAAATAACAAATAAGCAGGTGTCCAAATACTTTTGTCATATAGTGTTTTTCTTAGAAATGCTGAATTCTTTTGTTGAAGAGACTCTGGTCAGTTCTGAGAGCAGCAGGTCTAAACTTAAACCTGGACTAAATACAGAGAGAAGTTTAAAATTTTACTTTGAGTAGAAACAAATAAACATCCAGAACACATCAGTAATGCAGAACAGCTCTTCATTCAGGCTCTTTTCCTGAACATGATATTAATAATATAAACTTTACAGCTGTTTGGAAAAGATGAAGCATTAAGGAGGAGTCTAAAGAAAGTGTAGAAATGAAGACGCTGCTCAGCACTGATGTGAGTATTAATGATAAACTGATTAGTCGTGTGCTTCTCTGTGGATGAGTTGTGATGAAAAGGAGGATCTCAGCCCGTTCTCTTCCTACAATAGAAAAAACACACACACACACACACACACACACGTTAAACACTTCATACACTTCCATCTCCAACTATGAGGGTTTATTTAGGGTGTATTCTACACACTGCACACTAACATGTTTCTATAAACCAACAATGGGGCAGAAATGAAAATATTGCAGCACTGATATTAAAAAGTACCACAAGTGTTTGAGCAGCATGAGTGTAGAGCTTTTACACTGACTGCATTTTAAACTGAAGGTCACACTGATGGTCAATAAGAGGAAATATCTCACATACTTTAAAAATGAATCTTAGTCTAGATACAGGAGAGGAAACCTCGGTCTCCTGGTTTAAAAACTGTATGTTGAGGAGTTTAGTCAGTTGTGGATAAATGCTGCGTCAGCATGTTCAGAAACTTAAAACAGCATGTTAGCGTGAGGGTTGTTGTGAAAAAGGTTTCTTGGATCTCAGGCTCTGATCGCTGTGGCCTCCCAGAGATCAAACTCCCTCTCTCTCAATGATAGTAGACTATTAGCCCACTTCTTGTTCTGTGCACACCCTGCTATGGTGTTGTGTTCTTCCTTTGCCTAGAGAGGTGTAATGTAGAGCACAAAGACTCCTTTAGGGGGAGCTGCGAGGCGTCATACAGCCTCATGTCCTGTGTCTTCTCGCTCTCGAGAGAATATGCTTCCTGAAACACTCGGGGATTGAAAGGACGTGAGACGAATATGCAGCATGGCATCTCTCGACTCCAGCAGCACTGGACAGCTCCCTCTGGGAGAGCAGAGGAGAAGGCTTGTTGAGTGTCTCCATCTAGTGGCTGAAGCTGGAAGTAGAAGAGGCTCTGGTGGACAGTGTTAGGTTAGGTGGAAGTGGTGTGTTCTGGTTTGGTGTCGGGTTTCTGTTATGGGGAAGACTGCTGTTTACGTTGTGTGGTTGTACTGGAAAGGATGAATGATCAACAATAACAGTCAAAAGTTTGGACACACCTGGTCGAATGTGTGCTGATCATTAATTAAACGTTTGATGCTAGGATGACCGTATTTTTCTTTTCAAAAAAGAGGACACTCGGGACAAATGGGTACCCACCGCAGGACGCAATCAACCAGCTGTCTCTAAACTTTTGACTGGTACTTCGTTTAAGTTTTTTTTTCTGTTTCTAATTTCTAATAAAGTACTTTGCTTGGTTCCTTCAGCATATTGTAGTTGTACTGTAAATATACAGTATAATGAGGTATGTCTCAACAGTCAGGGTTCCCCAAAGATATTCTAGCTAATCCAGATCAGTTTTATTTAAAAAAGCAAGCAGGAAATGTCTGATGAGCTGAGGGAATTAAGACTTCGCCGTACTGCGTGAGGTAAGATACAGTGTGTGAATGTGGTGGAGAGAGTTGAGGAGTGGTCCGATGACGTGGCCAGATTTTTTAACTCTGCGCTGTCTTCTTTCTTCTGTACCACATAATGTGGGGGGTCTCTCTCTCTCTCTCTCTCTCTATTTATATCTCCTTTGCCTTCATTACCCTCCACCTCTCCTTCTCTGCCCTGTGGTAACGGATGTATGGGACTATGTTGTAGGTAAAGGCCCAGAGACCATCTTTGCGGGCCAGAACCTGAATGATAATGAATGAGCGATTAGACGGTGTTGTGTTGCTGCGTATTTTCTAACTGAACTGACGGTTAGAATCAGTGTAGGTACCGAACCCAAGCACAGATTTTTACCTTTGAAGATTTTCTATTCTAAAATGATGAATCCTCCTGGGGTGGTGAAGCTGATCAACAACACATTTAGTTCTTATAAATGTCAGTAGGGGAATTTCTCTGAAGACTGTTCTCTGATGAGGGCTGGTAGCTGGATTGGTTCTTGAGAGGACCTGATGCTCCCTGAAACTGAAGTTCAAAATGGAAAGCTGTGTATTAGACATCTCTCCTGTTGTGAAAGACATTTGTGTCACGTAGAAGACATGAACCTTCTTAGGGCCTTTATTCCTTCACCTCTTAAACTCCCAGACTTTGACATTCTAAGGATTATTATTCAGCAAGGACATGGAATACAGCACACACTGCCCAAATCCTTCTAAAGGTAGAGGAGTGAGGAATGAGTTCCTGTGGAGTTTCAGAGGTTAAAAGGGTTCATGATGTTCACCACAGTTTAAACAAACACTGAAAGTTACCTGGAATCGTACTGGACATCTTCTCTAACTGGCTACAAGAGGTATAGTCTTCCTTGTCCTCAGGATCTGCTTGAGAGACAACATGACAGATTATCTAGAACATGTCAAGTGATGTGGATAACATCAAATACCTCAGAGTTTGATGCTAGTTAATAATAATAATAATAATAATAATAATCTGAAGGGGAGTTGAAGCCTCGGTCTCCTGGTTTCCTGCATCACTGTGGGAGCAACGGTTCTAGCTCAACAACGACCCACGGAGCAGGACTTTCCTAATTGAACCCAGCCAGTAGGTCAACACTTAGATCCATGCTTGAGGGCTACAAGGGGTGTACCCTTGTTGACTTTGTCAGGATCTGTGGGAGGGACACAATAAAAAAAAAGATTAAACAACAAATATATTTATTTACTCACCACTCAGCTCACATACCTTAAACTTTAGCCTCCTGGTTCTTTGCTTCATGGTGGACTGTGTGAGTACAGCTTCTGCCTCCACCACTGCCCCACAGAGCACATCCTCACAAGCCTGCTGGGAACACGAAGAAGCAGAAACTTCTGCAGAGGAAGCAGAATGATGAGCATCCTGCTGGGAAAAAGAGAAGGTGTTGTGCACCACAGAGTTTGTCCTGAAAAACGTCTTCAGCTTTCTTCCAAGTGTCCTGGAGGCTCGGTTCTACAACATAATCCTTAGCTGCCCTTTCAACTGTAGCACAAAGTGGACATTACATGAAATGTATAAAAATATTTAGTTTAGTAAAAATCTTTGATATTTAATATGCTGTAACTATAGTAATGGAGGACTTTGAGCTCACTGTGTGTGTATCTGTTTTAAAGTTATAACAATGTTTTATAGGAATAATTGATTCTGTATTATTACCAAAACTGAAGTTTGACCTGGTCATCAGCAGTCAGCAGCACATTTTCACTTTTGTGGTCACGAGTGAGAAAGTCCTGCTGGTGCAGATAGATCGTGGCACTGAGGAGCTGGAAGAACCCGGTTTTGGCTGGTTGATGAGGATATTGAAATGTCATGGATGTGAATGATGTGAGAGAGGATCCCTACTAGAGAATATCAAGTTCCCGGGGCAGGAAATCAGAATCCTCATCCGAGTTCATCACCATATGCAATATTTTTAGAGTCACTTGGTTTGGGTACTGTTTGGACCACGTTTTGGCATCCATGGGGATGTTGTGGCTGAGACGACATCAGCCTTGGACAGCCAAGCACCACGGCCAGCCAGTTTAATCAAGGCGATGGCGTGGTCCACAGTGGCATAGCTGAGACGGAAATCCGACTCAGAAAGAGGTTTGTTTACCTCCTAAGGAGGAGAGATACAGAGTTACAAAATTCAGCCTTACATGAACTGTACATTTGACACCATATTTATGAGAATAACTTGACATTGCAGAATAACCTAAACAAACCTAAGATGCAGTAAATGACAGTAACTTTTTTTTTTTCAGTAAGTCTGATTGTTTTGCAGTACCAGTTTCTGCAGGTGGACCAGATTCACTGACCTGTGGCTCGACACAGGAATCTGTAACAACATTGGGTGATGCTGATGGGAACTGTTTCAGTCGTCCTGAGGAGGTGTTTTCTGTTTCTCCTATAGGTTCTTCCATCATGTCTCACTTTCTAGTATTGCTGGTACATCACTGTCAACAATGTGAAATTCAATCTTACATTTTTGGCTTTTGTGTTAACAGGTGATTGTTAGCTTTTCCAACTGTGACATGCAGTGGCCAGAATATGTGAGTGGTTTTCAAGCTGACATCTGGGGTTTTGTTTCAAATCTGAGTGACTTGTAGACATTTCCTGAGATGACCTTGCATTCAGCACCAGTGTCCAACTTGAAAACAATGTTCTTGTTTATTTCAAGATTTTCAGTCCAGTTATTCTTTTCACTTTTGTTGTGACAGTGTTTATGTTTGTCTAATATTCTGTTTTTCTGATTTCAACTGTTCCAATGAAGAAATCTTCCTGCTGTGTCTTTTGTTCAACTGCATGATTTTGCTTTTTCTCATTCTGCTTTGATTTTTGTTTTACACATTTTTGGTAAAGTGACTTTCTGTTGCAAGATTTACACACTTGGCCATAAGCAGGACATTGTTTCTGTTTATGTTCATAACCACATCTGGAGCAGCTTGCTTCTGTTGCTTGTTAATTTTTAGCTAGTTTGGATTTGCTCTTCTGTTCAAACCCAACTGTTTGTTTTGTTTCTGTCATTCTGTTTTGTATTTCATTGAGCACTTTTTTTTCACTTCACTTGATGTCCCTTCATTTGCACAGCAGATATTCATGGCCTTTGTGGTATTAGGGACGACCAATTTTGGGCAAGGTTGCTGAGAGAAACAGATCGGACATAGACAAACGCTCCTGTCTCTGATTAACAAGTCATGCAACTCACTGAATTCATGGTCTTTTGCTTTCTTCAGGTCTGTGGTGTACATCAGTGCTTTCAACAGGCCAGAGTAAAGCTGAGGGCTCCTCGAACATCACTGCTAACCGGTCCCTCAGTGTAAAGTATGGACTAAGTACGACTCAGTGGTACACTTGATTGTGTTTGGTTGACATGCTTGATCGTTATCTACGGCTGCCTCTTTGGTACACAACATAGATGACATCCCACACAATATATATTTTTTTCTTGCATATATAAGAATGAGAATAGCTTGACATTGCAGAACCTAAACAAATCTAAGCTGCAGTAAATGACAGTAACTTTAAATTCAGTCAGCAGATGGACAGGAGCTTGAACCGTGTCCTCTGAATGTGTGTGTGAATATTCTATATGTGTACTGTGTGTGTGTTCCAGATTCAGTCCTTGTATCTTGCTGGTGTTTTCACTTGTCTTCCTGACCTTGTGAAGAATGCCTCTCTCTGATGTGTCTCAGGTAAGTCAGATTGTTTTGCAGTACCAGTTTCTACAGGTGGACCGGATTCTCTGACCTGCAGCTCGACACAGGAATCTGCAACAACATTGGGTGATTCTGATGGGAACTCTTTCAGTCGTCCTGAGGAGGTGTTTTCTGTTTCTCCTATAGGTTCTTCCATCATGTCTCATGTTCTAGTATTGCTGGTACATCACTGTCAACAATGTGAAATTCAATCTTGCATTTTTGATTTGAGTTTTGTTTCAAATCTGATTTGTAGATCTGTGCTGTGATGACGTTGAAAAAAAAAAACTGGACTGAAAATAAAACGAACTTCGCATTCAGCACCAGTGCTCAACTTGAAGACGCTTTTGTTGTGACAGTGTTTATGTTTGTGTAATATTCTGTTTTCTGGTTTCAACTGTTCCAATGAAGAAATCTTCCTGCTCTGTCTTTTGTTCAACTGCATGCTTTTTTTTTCCCTCATTCTGCTTTGATTTGTTTTGTTGGACACTTTCTTTGGTAAAGTGATTTTCTGTTACAGGATTTGCACACTTGGCCATAGGCAGGACAGTGTTTCTGCTTCTGTTCAAAACCACATCTGGAGATGGACAGGAACTTGAATAGGTTCTTCCATCTGGCGTCTGGACTGTGAAGAATCGTGGCTTTTGTGTTCACAGGTGAGTGGTAGCTTTCCCAACGGTGACATGCGGTGGCCAGAATACATGAGTACTTTTGCTGAATTCTGCAAATTCTGTTTCTGGTCCCCAAATTCCTCCCGTACGCCTCAGTGCTTTCAGCTGGATCCTGAGCTCTCGTGAAGAACAAATGGTGAACATCGGGTAGGTTCTTTCTTGACTCTCAGTAATCCCTGAACTTTTTTCAGCACATTTCTTGTTTCAGTTTCTTTCTCTCTAAACTGTATCATGTTGTAGACCTTCACTGCATCTTCCCCAGCGACGTGCGGAAAGGTGGCGCATTGTACTTTTTCAGACTCCTCAACAATCCCACTCTCTGTAAGAAACAGGTAAAACTTTTGCACCCACAGTCTCCAATTTTCGACGAGATGTGCTAAAGGTGGCTGCAGCTGTTCCACTTGCTTGTGTCCTGCTTGGACCATGTTACACTGCTGTGTTCTGTTTAACTATGCTGCTATTTCCTGCTTGAACAGTGTCACTTAACCTTGTTCTGTATAATAATTTTGCTCCTCTGTCTTGCTTGTGTTTTGCATATAAATGGTTACACTGCTGTGTTTTATATAAATTGTTTTGCTGCTTTGTTGTGCTTGAGCGGTGTTACAGTGCTGTTCATATTCATATATAAACCTTAAAATGTTTCTTCATAATTTTTATTTATTTTCCTCACTGAATTGTAACATGTTGTAGACCTTCACTGCATCTTCCCCAGCGACGTGCAGAAAGGTGGCGCATTGGACTCCTCAACAATCCCACTCTCTGTAAGAAACAGGTAAAACTTTTGCATCCACAGTCTCCAATTTTCAACGAGATTGCTGAAGGTGGCTGCAGCTGTGCCACTTGCTTGTGTCCTGCTTGTTTTACATGAAAATGATGCTGCTGTGTTCTGTATTATTTGTTTTGCTGCTTTGTTGTGCTTGAGCAGTGTTACGGTGCTGTTGATATTCATACATAAACCTAAACCTTTTCTTCATTATTTTTGTTTCCTTCATTTCTTCTTTCCCCCCATGTGCTGAGCTGCCCCCTGTTGTCTGCTGGTGCGAGTGCATTTGTTTGGCTGCTCTTTCCTAACCTGTCCTGCTGTAACCCTTCTAAAAAGTGTGTGTAAATGTGTACTGTATGTGTGTTCCAGATTCAGTCCTTGTATCTTGCTGGTGTTTTCACTTGTCTTCCTGACCTTGTGAAGAATGCCTCTCTCTGATGTGTCTCAGGTAAGTCAGATTGTTTTGCAGTACCAGTTTCTGCAGGTGGACCAGATTCACTGACCTGCAGCTCAAACAGGAATCTGCAAAAAAAATTGGTGATGCTGATGGGAACTCTTTCAGTCGTCCTGAGGAGGTGTTTTCTGTTTCTCCTATAGGTTCTTCCATCATGTCTCATGTTCTAGTGTTGCTGGTACATCACTTTAAACAATGTGAAATTTAATCATGCATTTTTGGGTTTTGTGTTCACAGGTGAGCGTTAGCTTTCCTAATGGTGAAATACAGTGGCTAGAATATGTGAGTGGTTTTCAAGCTGAATTCTGGAGTGACTTGTAGACATTTCCTGAGATGACCTTGCATTCAGCACCAGTGTCCAACTTGAAAACAATGTTATTGTTTATTTCAAGATTTTCAGTCCAGTTATTTGTTTCACTTTTGTTGTGACAGTGTTGATGTTTGTCTAATATTCTGCTTTTCTGATTTCAACTGTTCTAATGAAGAAATCTTCCTGCTCTGTCTTTTTATTTGCACAGCAGATATTCATGGTCTTTGTCAATGTCTGATCTGTTTCTCTCAGCAACCTTGCCCACAAGGTCTTCCCTAATACCACAAACACTCCTGTCTCTGATTAATGAGTCATGCAACTCACTGAAATCATGGTCTTTTGCTTTCTTCAGGTCAGTGGTGTACGCATCAGTGCTTTCAACAGGCCAGAGAAAAGCTGAGGGCTCCTCGAACATCACTGCTGACCGGTCCCTCAGTGTAAAGTATGGACTAAGGACGACTCAGTGGTACACTTCATTGTGTTTGGTTGACATGCTTGATTGTTATCTACGGCTGCCTCTTTGGTACACAACATAAGTGACATCCCCACACAATATATATTTTTTTTCTTGCATATATAAGAATGAGAATAGCTTGACATTGCAGAATAACCTAAACAAATCTAGGATGCAGTAAATGACAGTAACTTTAAATTCAGTCAGCAGATGGACAGGAGCTTGAACCGTGTCCTCTGAATGTGTGTGTGAATATTGTATGTGTTCCAGATTCAGTCCTTGTATCTTGCTGCTGTTTTCCCTTGTCTTCCTGACCTTGTGAAGAATGCCTCTCTCTGATGTCTCAGGTAAGTCTGATTGTTTTGCAGTACCAGTTTCTGCAGGTGGACCAGATTCACTGACCTGCAGCTCGACACAGGAATCAACATTGGGTGATTCTGATGGGAACTGTTTTTCAGTCGTCCTGAGGAGGTGTTTTCTGTTTCTCCTATAGGTTCTTCCATCATGTCTACGTTCTAGTATTTCTGGTACATCACTGTCAACAATGTGAAATTTAATCTTACATTTTTTGATTTGTTTCAAATCTGATTTGTAGATCTGTGCTGTGATGACATTGTCTTCAAGTTGGGCACTGGTGCTGAATGCAAAGTTCTTGTTTTATTTTCAGTCCAGTTATTCTATTCACTTTTGTTGACTGTGTTTGTTTGTCTAATATTCTGTTCCAGTGAAGAAATCTTCCTGCTCTGTTCAACTGCATGATTTTTTTTGTTTGTTTGTTTGTTTTTCCTCATTCTGCTCTGATTGTTTTTAACACATTTTTGGTAAAGTGATTTTGCTGTTACAGGATTTGCACACTTGTCCATAAGCAGGACATTGTTTCTGTTTCTGTTCATAACCACATCTGGAGAAGGACAGGAACTTGAACTGTGTTCTGTTTTCTGTTTCTTCTGTAGGTTCTTCCATCTGGCGTCTGGACTGTGAAGAATCGTGGCTGGTCATGATAGCAGGTTGCCCTCTCTGAATTCTCACCTTGTCCCATATGTATATGCTTGGTGGGCTCTTTGTCTGTCTGTCATAATGGCTGTTCTGCTTGAGTTGTCTTCTCTGCAGCTTACCTTGAATCTGTATTTTGCTTTTCTTTGAATGTCCAGTATGTTTGGATTTTTCTCATTGGGCCATCCTTCCATGGTCCTTGTGTGTAGTAGCTGCATCTCTGGATCATTTGCTGTTGCCTTTCAGAATGTAATTTAGCCACTGGCTTTCCCTCCTGTAGAACTGCTCCTCCGAGGCCTTCTGAGCTCGCATCTACAGATGGTGTACCAGGTATTTTTACATAATAGAGCTTTAGTGTGAGAGCATTTATCAGCAGAGATTTCAGGGTTTTTTTTATAGCTTTGTGCTCGACTTGCCACGGAGTGCCACAGATGTCATGCTCGAGCAGTTTTCTGAGGGGTGCGCTGACTTCAGACAGGTTGGGAATAAACTTGGAAAGGTACTGAATCATGCCCTTTAATCTCATGAGTCCCTGCTTGTTTTCTGGTGTAGGCATGTGTGTTACAGCTCTCGCTTTATCTCGATCTAGATTGAGACCTTCTGCAGAGAGCATATGGCCATGTACCGGATTTGTGGTGATCTTGCACTTGTTTTTGTTGCGTTTCAGGATCCACTGTCTTTCCCTTTTCAGCACTTGGACGAGTCTGCCATCATATTTCCTTGACCGTTTCACCCCAGACTAGGATATCGTTTGTAACGTTGACCACACCTTCCAGGCCTTTAATAGTCTGCAATTAACCTTTGGAATATCTCTGAAGCTGAGGACGCCCCAAAAGAAGGTCAAAGGAATGTTTATCTTCCAATGGGTATGTTCAATGTGCAGAGCTTGGAACTTTCATCATGACGTTTGATCTGCCAAAATCCTCTACACCCCTTTTCTCCGTTTTGTGTAGCTCATCAATGATCGTTGTCTTTCAGGGCAATCTGGACTTTTCTTGGTGGATGAATCACTGGTGAGACCATGGGATCTACTTGAATGTGGTGATGTCCTGGTAGGAATCCAAGAACAGTGAACAGATCAATATCTTTCAGAATGTCATTTTACGTTGTGATTCCATGCACTCTTTTAACCACACCTAACATCTCCCATGTCTCACGTCCTAGTATTGCTGGTACATCACCACCAACAATGTGAAATTCAATTTAGCATTTTTGGCTTTTGTGTTCACAGGTTTCCCAGCCGTGACATGCGGTGGCTAGAATATGTGAGTACTTTGCTGAATTCTGCAGTTTCTGGTCCCCAAATTCCTCCCGTACGCCTCAGTGCTTTCAGCTGGATCCTGAGCTCTCGTGAAGAACAAATGGTGAACATCGGGTAGGTTCTTTCTTGACTCTCAGTAATCCCTGAACTTTTTTCAGCACATTTCTTGTTTCAGTTTCTTCTTTCTCTCTAAACTGTATCATGTTGTAGACCTTCACTGCATCTTCCCCAGCGACGTGTGGAAAGGTGGCGCATTGTACTTTTTCAGACTCCTCAACAATCCCGCTCTCTGTAAGAAACAGGTAAAACTTTTGCACCCACAGTCTCCAATTTTCGACGAGATTGCCTTGCAAGCACAGTGCTAAAGGTGGCTGCAGCTGTGCCACTTGCTTGTGTTCTGCTTGGACCGTGTTGGGCTGCTGTCCTTTTTAATTAGGCTGCTGTGTCCTGCTTGTGTTTTGCATCTAAATGATGCTGCTGTGTCTTGCTTGAACAATATTTCGCTGCTGTGTCCTGCTTTTGTTTTTGCATCAAAATTGTTATGCTGCAGTGTCCTGCTTTAACCATGTTGGGCTGCTGTGTCCTGCTTGTGTTTTGCATATAAATGGATACACTGCTGTGTTTTATATAAATTGTTTTGCTGCTTTGTTGTGCTTGAGCGGTGTTACAGTGCTGTTCATATTCATATATAAGCCATAAAACGTTTCTTCATAATTTTTATTTATTTTCCTCACTGAATTGTAACATGTTGTAGACCTTCACTGCATCTTCCCCAGCAATGTGCAGAAAGGTGGCGCATTTTACTCCTCAACAATCCCACTCTCTGTAAGAAACAGGTAAAACTTTTGCACCCACAGTCTCCAATTTTCGACGAGATTGCCTTGCAAGCACAGTGCTGAAGGTGGCTGCAGCTGTGCCACTTGCTTGTGTTCTGCTTGAACCATGTTGGGCTGCTGTGTCCTGCTTGTTTTACATGAAAATGATGCTGCTGTGTTCTGTATAATTTGTTTTGCTGCTTTGTTGTGCTTGAGCGGTGTTACGGTGCTGTTCATATTCCTACATAAACCTAAACCTTTTCTTCATTATTTTTGTTTCCATCACTTCTTCTTTTCCCCATGTGCTGAGCTGCCCCCTGCTGTCTGCTGGTGCGAGTGCATTTGTTTGGCTGCTCTTTCCTAACCTGTCCTGCTGTAAACCCCCCCCCCCCAATATCCTGAGATAACCTTGCATTCAGCACCAGTGTCCAACATGAAAACAATGTTCTTGTTGTTTATTTCAAGATTTTCAGTCCAGTTATTCTTTTCACTTTTGTTGTGACAGTGTTGATGTTTGTCTAATATTCTGTTTTTCTGATTTCAACTGTTCCAGCTAGTTTGGATTTGCTCTTGCGTTCAAACCCAACTGTTTGTTTTGTTTCTGTCGTTCTGTTTTGTATTTCATTGAGCACTTTTTTTTCACTTCACTTGATGTCCCTTCATTTGCACAGCAGATATTCATGGCCTTTGTCTGTCTGATCTGTTTCTCTCAGCAACTTTGCCCACAATAGGTCTTCCCCAATACCACAAACACTCCTGTGTCTGATTAGCAAGTCATGCAACTCACTGAATTAGTGGTCTTTTGCCTTTTTCAGGTCTGTGGAAAAAGCCTCTCTGTATGCTTTTCTCGCATGTGACTCAGGTAAGTCTTCTACAGGTCGACCGGATTCAGTGACCTGCCGCTCGAAACAGGAATAGGCAACAACATTGTGTGATGGTGATGGACAGGAGCTTGAACCGTGTCCTCTGAATGTGTGTGTGAATATTGTATGTGTTCCAGATTCAGTCCTTGTATCTTGCTGGTGTTTTCACTTGTCTTCCTGACCTTGTGAAGAATGCCTCTCTCGGATGTGTCTCAGGTAAGTCTGATTGTTTTCCAGTACCAGTTTCTGCAGGAGGACCGGATTTACTGACCTGCTGCTCGACACAGGAATCTGCAACAACATTGGGTGATTCTGATGGGAACTCTTTCAGTCGTCCTGAGGAGGTGTTTTCTGTTTCTCCTATAGGTTCTTCCATCATTAAACCAGACCTAACGTCTTACATGTCTCACGTTTTAGTATTGCTGGTACATCACTGTAAACAATGTGAAATTCAATCTTGCATTTTGTGGCTTTTGTGTTCACAGGTGAGAGTTAGGTTTCCCAACGGTGACATGCAGTGGCTAGCATATGTGAGAGATTTGAAACAAAACCCCAGAATTCAGCTTGAAAACCAGAGTGACTTGTAGACATTTCCTGAGATGACCTTGCGTTCAGCACCAGTGTCCAACTTGAAAACAATGTTCTTGTTGGTTATTTCAAGATTTTCAGTCCAGTTATTCTTTTCACTTTTGTTGTGACAGTGTTGATGTTTGTCTAATATTCTGTTTTTCTGATTTCAGCTGTTTCAATGAAGAAATCTTCCTGCTCTGTCTTTTGTTCAACTGCATGATTTTTGTTTTTCCTCATTCTGCTTTGATTGTTTTGTTTTACACATTTTTGGTAAAGTGATTTTCTGTTGCAGGATTTACACACTTGGCCAAAGGCAGGACATTGTTTCTGTTCATAACCACATCTGGAGCAGCTTGCTTCTGTTGCTTGTTCATTTTTAGCTAGTTTGGATTTGCTCTTGTGTTCAAACCCAACTGTTTGTTCTGTTTTGTATTTCATTGAGCACTTTTTTTTTTTACTTCACTTGATGTCCCTTCATTTGCACAGCAGATATCCCTGGCCTTTGTCTATGTCTGATCTGTTTCTCTCAGCAACTTTGCCCACAAGGTCTTGCCTAATACCACAAACACTCCTGTCTCTGATTAACAAGTCATGCAACTCACTGAATTCATGGTCTTTCGCCTTTTTTCAGGTCTGTGGAAGAAGCCTCCCCGTATGCTTCTCTTGCATGTGTCTCAGGTAAGTCTGATTGTTTTGCAATACCAGTTTCTGCAGGTGGACCAGATTCACTGACCTGCGGCTCGACACAGGAATCTGCAACAACATTGGGTGATGCAGATGGACAGGAGCTTGAACTGTGTCCTCTGAATGTGTGAATATTCTAAGTGTGTACTGTATGTGTGTTCTGACTGAAAATAAAACAAGAACTTTGCATTCAGCACCAGTGCCCAACTTGAAGACACTTTTGTTGTGACAGTGTTGATGTTTGTGTAATATTCTGTTTCTGATTTCAACTGTTCTTCAATCTTCCTGCTCTGTCTTTTTGTTCAACTGCATGATTGTTTTTATTTTTTCCTCATTCTGCTCTGATTGTTTTGTTACAGATTTTTGGTAAAGTGATTTTGCTGTTACAGGATTTGCACACTTGTCCATAAGCAGGACATTGTTTCTGTTTCTGTTCATAACCACATCTGGAGAAGGACAGGAACTTGAACTGTGTCCTGTGAATGTGTTTTCTGTTTTCTGTTTCTTCTATAGGTTCTTCCATCTGGCGTCTGGACTGTGAAGAATCGTGGCTGGTCATGATAGCAGGTTGCCCCCTCTGAATTCTCACCTTGTCCCACATGTATATGCCTGGGGGGCTCTTTGTCTCTCTGTCATAATAGCTGTTCTGCTTGAGTTGTCTTCTCTGCAGCTTGTCTTGAATCTGTATTTTGCTTTTCTGCTTTGAATGTCCAGTATGTTTGGATTTTTCGTCCTACATTATGTGAAATTCAATTTAGCATTTTTGGCTTTTGTGTTCACAGGTGAGTGGTAGCTTTTCCAGTGGTGACATGCAGTGGCCAGAATATGTGAGTACTCTGCTGAATTCTGCAGTTTCTGGTCCCCAAATTCCTCCCGTACGCTTTCAGCTGGACCCTGAGCTCTCGTGAAGAACAAATGGTGAACATCGGGTAGGTTCTTTCTTGACTCTCAGTAATCCCTGAACTTGTTTTTCAGCACATTTCTTGTTTCAGTTTCTTTCTCTCTGAATTGTAACATGTTGTAGACCTTAACTGTATCTTCCCCAACGACGTGCGGAAAGGTGGCGCATTGTACTCTTCAACAATCCCACTCTCGGTAAGAAACAGGTAAAACTTTTGCATCTAAAAATCCAATTTTTGATGAGATTGCCTTGTAAGCACAGTGCTGAAGGTGGCTGCAGCTGTGCCACTTGCTTGTGTTCTGCTTGGACCGTGTTGGGTTGCTTGTGTTTTGCATCAAACTTATTACGCTGCTGTGTTCTGCTTGAACAGTGTCACTTGTTCTATATAATAATTTTGCTGCTGTCCTGCTTGTGTTTTGCATCAACATTATGCTGCTGTGTCCTGCTTGATGGGTGTTGGGCTGCTGTGTCCTGCTTGTGTTTTGCTTGACCGTTCTGCTAGAACAGTGTCCCTTAACCTTGTTCTGTATATTAACTGTGCTGCTGTGTTCTGCTTGATTGGTATTTTGCTGCTGTGTCCTGCTTGTATTTTTCATCAAAATTGTTACGCTGCTGTTTTCTGCTTGAACAACATTTCACTACTGTGTTGGGCTGCTGTGTCCTGCATCAAAATTGTTACTCTGCTGTCTTCTGCTTGAACGATATTTTGCTGGTGTGCCACTTGCTTGTGTTCTGCTTGAACGGTGTTTGGCTGCTGTGTCCTGCTTGTGTTTTGCATATAAATGGTTACACTGCTATGTTCTGTATAATTTTTGTTGCTTTGTTGTGCTTGAGCGGTGTTACGGTGCTGTTCATATTCATATATAAACCTAAACCTTTTCTTCATTATTTTTGTTTCCTTCATTTCTTCTTTTCCCCATGTGCTGAGCTGCCCCCTGCTGTTTGCTGGTGCGAGTGCGTTTGTGTTTGGCTGCTCTTTCCTAACCTGTCCTGCTGTAACCCCCCCCCCCCCCCCCTTTTTTTTTTTTTTTTTTTTTTACATCATAGAGCTTTAGTGTGGAAGCATTTTTCAGCAGAGACTTCAGATTGTTATAGCTTTGTGTTTGACTTTCTGCCCAGTGCCACAGTGTGTCATGCTCGAGCAGTTTTCTGAGAGGTGCGCCGACTTCAGACAGGTTGGGAATAAACTTGGAAAGGTACTGAATCATGCCCATTAATCTCATGAGTGCCTGCTTGTTTTCTGGTGTAGGCATGTGTGTTACAGCTCTCACTTTATCTCGATCCAGATTGAGACCTTCTGCAGAGAGCATATGGCCATGTACTGGATTTGTGATGATCTGATCTTGCACTTGGTTTTTGTTGAGTCTCAGGTTCCACTAACTTTCCCTTTTTTTAGCGCTTGGATGAGTCTGCCGCCATGTTTCCTTGACCGTTTCACCCCCCGACTAAGATATCGTTTGTAACGTTATGTGGGAGTATGTGAGTACTTTGCTGAATTCTGCAGTTTCTGGTCCCCAAATTCCTCCCGTACCCTTTCAGCTGGACCCTGAGCTCTCGTGAAGAACAAATGGCGAACATCGGGTAGGTTCTTTCTTGACTCTCAGTAATCCCTGAACTTGTTTTTCAGCACATTTCTTGTTTGTTTCTTTCTCTCTGAATTGTAACATGTTGTAGACCTTCACTGCATCTTCCCCAGCGACGTGTGGAAAGGTGGCGCATTGAACTCCTCAACAATCCCACTCTCTGTTAGAAACAGGTAAAACTTTTGCACCTAAAAATCCAATTTTTTATGAGATTGCCTTGCAAGCACAGTGCTGAAGGTGGCTGCAGCTGTGCCACTTGCTTGTGTTCTGCATCAAAATTGTTACTTTGCTGTCTTCTGCTTGAACGATATTTCGCTGCTGTGCCACTTTTTTGTGTCCTGCTTGAACAGTGTTGGGCTGCTGTGTCCTGCTTGTGTTTTGCATCAACATTATGCTGCTGTGTTCTGCTTGAACAGCGTCACTTGTTCTGTATAATAATTTCACTGCTGTCCTGCTTGTGTTTTTCATCAACATTATGCTGCTGTGTCCTGCTTGAACGATATTTCGCTAATGTGTCCTGCTTGAACCATGTTTGGCTGCTGTGTCCTGCTTGTTTTGCATGAAAATGATGCTGCTGTGTTCTGTGTAATTTGTTTTGCTGCTTTATTGTGCTTGAGCGGTGTTACGGTGCTGTTCATGTTCATATTCATATGTAAACCTAAACCTTTTCTTCATTATTTTTATTGCTTCCTTCATTTCTTCTTTTCCCAATGTGCTGAGCTGCCCCCTGCTGTCTGCTGGTGTGAGTGCATTTGTGTTTAGCTGCTTTTTCCTACCCTGTCCTTCTGTAACATCTCCGTAAGAAATATAACGTGTAACGTCTCTGTAAGAAACAGAGAACTTTTGCACCCACAGTCTCCAATTTTTTACAAGATTGCCTTGCAAGCACAGTGCTAAAGGTGGCTGCAGCTGTGCCACTTGCTTGTGTTCTGCTTGAACAGTGTTGGGCTGCTGTGTCCTGCATCAAAATTGTTACTCTGCTGTCTTCTGCTTGAACGATATTTCGCTGCTGTGCCACTTTTTTGTGTCCTGCTTGAACAGTGTTTGGCTGCTGTGTCCTGCTTGTGTTTTGCATGAAAATGATGCTGCTGTGTTCTGTATAAGTTTTTTTTGCTGCTTTGTTGTGCTTGAGCGGTGTTACGGTGATGTTCATATTCATATGTAAACCTAAACCTTTTCTTTATTATTATTTTTTTCCTTAATTTCTTCTCTTCCCCCATGTGCTGATCTGCCCCCTGCTGTAACACTTCTAAAAAGTTTTTGCTGTGATTCCTCCCCTCCTAACCCTTTGTGTTTTTTCTCTTTCACATGTGTTGAGATGCCCAGTTTCAAGTGTTCCATCGGCAGAGCTGGCTCTCACCACCACTCTCCTGCCCGCTGTCCGGTTCTGAGGCCTCGAATGGAGTCCACCTCACTGCATGGCTGTATTGTGACAGTGTACCTGCATGGACTTTAACATTTCACTCATGTTTTCATCTTTTTATGGCTTGACGGCACATTGGTACATTTCCTTGACACTGTTTCCGCTGGCTTGCTCAAAAGAGGCTTGGACCCGGATCTCTGTAAAGCTGCTGTGTGACCACATTTGTTGTGAAAGCGCTGTATAAATAAAATTCATTTGAACTGAATACTGTATTCTGTGTGAGTTATGCTCCTCTATGCTGGTTGTGTAGTGTTATGCTACCGTATTCTGGTTGAAAGAGTAATGGTACGTTTGTTAAATGTAGAGCCATGTTGTCGTTTTGATGAAGGGCTTTCTGCTTCTGCTGTGCGTTTGTGAATCTGCAGCGCGGTGGGTCTTCTTGCCCACCGTACTTTATATTATGGCTGGACAGAACGAGACTTTTTAACCCAGCTGAAGACAAAGTGGTTGGAGGCCCGACAGCTCTACTGCACCTGCTGTTCTAATAAAACACTACACCTCCATCGCCTGATTCTGATTTTTCCCTCCAAATAAAAGTCAGCTTGTAAAATCCTAAAGTCCAGCAGAAAGAATTCACTATGGAAAATGATTCTAGCAGTATTATGAGGAAAACGTCTGGTTAAACTGGTTAGAGAGGCTTTTTACTATCAGCCTTAGTGTTTTCTTATAACTACTGTTGATTCACTCATTTTACTGAAACTCGGAGCAGGAAAAAGCTGAGTTTCTGATAATATGCTGATAGTGTCTACCTTCAGACTAGTGTGTCTGATAAACACAGTTTTACTGTCACTTTTAATATAATCTTAATCAGGACACATGAATATAGAAGAAAAGGGGCTTTATGAAGGAAAATACAGAATCAGTGGATTTCTGACATTTTGTCCAAAATCTCTACAGTCAAACTAGTGTATGAAAATGACAGCTGACAAAAAAAAATATTTTAAGATATTAAAACATAGGCTTTTGAATCACTGTTATCAGAGTATTTTAAATATCTTTTGTAAAAATATACAATGCATTCAGAAAGTATTTCACTTGTTTTCAAATTTTATGTTGAGATCATGTGCTAAAATAAAATAAAATAAAAACCCCATCATTCTGCATCAATACTCCATAATGAGAAAGAGAAAACAGAATTTTTAACATTTATTAAAATGAAAAACTTTTACTTGGAAATTCAGACCCTTTGCTATGACACCTAAAATTTAGCTCTGGGGGTCTCCCATGTGTCTTGATCATTTTTGAGATGTTTCTGCACCTTGATTGGAGTCCAGCTCTGGTAGGTTTATTGGACGTGTTTAAAGACACACACCTGTCTACATAAGGTCTCACAGCTGACATGAGGAGGAAGGAGCTGCCTGTAGAGATGAGAGACAGGACTGTGTGGAGGCACAGATCTGGAGAAGGCTACAAAACAAATCTGCTGTCAAAAATCTCTGTAGAGATCTGAAAATGGCTGTCTACCGACGTCCCCATCCAACATTACGGAGAGGATCTGCAGAGAAGAAAGGCAGAAAATCCCCATATCCAGGTGAGCAAACCTTGTGGCATCTTACCCAAGAAGACTGGAGGCTGTAATCACTGCCAAAGCTGCTTCAACTAAGTACCAAGTAAAGGGTCTGAATACTTATGTCAAAATTGTAGTTTTTCCTTTTCAATAAATTAACAAAAAAATCTAAAACTCTGTTTTACTTTGTCATTATGGGATAAACATGGTGCCAGTGTCTGAAAGCTGAATATTTTCCTTCATAAGGCCACTTTTATTAAAGATTTATGTGTCCTGTGTCAGATTTCTCCTTTATATCTGTTATTATTTACAGTTATTAATTTAAGTTACTTTAATAAGCTTTTAAATGGTTGTAAATGCTCTGTTTTCTTAAACTAGTTCATCATTTTTAATTTAGAGTCAGAAAGTATTTTATTCAGGTTTAGGAGGGACTTTTATTTTGACAGAAGTTCGTTCGCTACTCCTCCACCACCACAGCCAGTTTTCTCCTCTGCTGACTGGTTGGAGGTCCTCGGCTCTTCACCTGCTCCGGCAGCGAGGACAGCTCCTCAGGGCGGTGTTCTCACTGCTGGAGGTTCTTCTGTAAAACACTGAAAAGTATCGGAGCCCAAATCCTCAGTGTCTCCTCCTGTGTTCAGTGTGTGTGTGAACAGGATGGTCAGCTGGGTTCTGTGTAGAGACATTTTTGATCTAGATAATAATGCAGCTCTCAGCTCTCTGTGTTACTGTACAGTACTCTGTCTGACTGACCGGTGTTTGCGTTTGTGTCGCAGGAACATGGTGACCGCGGAGGGACGAGCTCTCCAGACGCGTTGCAGAGAGGTCATCAAGCTTGACCCGCAGATCCAGCTGCTGTTGTGAAGGCACTCCAAACTCCATGGATGGAGACATCATCAGGGCTTCCAGCTCTTCAGTGTTCATATATTAGAAACCTCACCCAGGTACTTCCATTTCATGTAGTTATTGTTACACATTAGTTTATTAGATTGTGTTTATCCTCATTTACTTTGTTAACATTCTGGAAATAAAGTAAAATTATTAATGAACAATGATGTTGTAACAACTGTTTCTTTAGAAATACATCAATCAGGGTGACTCATGAGTTGATGAAAGACAAGATGAAAATGATCAATTTTATTAAACAGTTGTATGAATTTCCTGTCTACAGAGAAATAAGGGCTTAAGGGTTAAATACACACAAAAAAGTATCAAAATGGTTATCACATTGTTTAAAATGATGGATAAACATGATTTAGAGTATTAATAAGTGGAAAATTTAGTAGAGCCAATTGCTGTACATGGTATATAATAAACAATACTAGAAATGCTAAGATTAGTATACAAACTCCAATCAGTGCAACAATCTTATTTTAAAAATAATGCACAGCAAATACAGCAACAGATTTGGATAAATATAATACAGAAAAATAGATAATAGACTATAAAGTGACTTGAGAGACGTGCAGCTCTTACTCCAGTGTGAATTGTTGTCATTAGTCTGGAACACTGGCACTGTGGAGAATAATTAATGTTATTACAGAAACAATGTGGTTATTGTTTTGTGGGCTAGTTCTTCAGCACAGTGTGATGTACAGTTGAAACTACAAGTTTACACACACTATATAAAAAAACACATGCATTTTGTTTCACTGTCTGACATGAATTTAGAATAAACTTGACCTGTTTCAGATCAATTAGGATTACCAAAATTATTTCTTTTAAAATGTATTTGCTAAATGCCAGATTAATGAGAGGGGGGGGGGGGGTATTTTTAAGGCAAGTTTTATGATTTTCAAGTCAAAAGTTAAATACATTTAAATAAATTAAATACATTTCATTAATATTTGAGACCGTTGTCCTTAAACTGTACGATTTGGGTCAGATGTTTTGGATATCCTTCCACAAGCTTCTCACAATAGTTGGCAGGAATTTTGGCCCATTCCTCCTGACAGAACTGGTGTAACTGAGCCATGTTTGTAGGCCGACTTGCTTGCACATGTCTTTTCAGCTTTTTACATAAATTTTCAGTAGGATTGAGGTCAGGTTTTTTTTTGACGATTGGGTTTTGGATAGAAGAAGCAGAGCACAGGCAGACAGAGAGAGAAAAGAGGGAGGGGGGTAAAACTAAACCAGTGTCTCAGTGTGTCTCATTTCCTGCTGATCCTGACCTCGACGCCGCCCCGCCAAGAAGACCAGCACCAGCGGGAAATCAGAACCAGCCTGAAGCAGCACCCGAACAAGCGGCAGTGAGGCCACTTCCTCCACATGTCCCACCCCCAGCGTCAGGTCCCTACGCCGATGTGCAGCAGGAGCTCGAGGAGCTGGCTGCTGGACAAAGGGAGGCCAGACCACTTACATCGCCAGTAGCCTCCCATACCAGAAACCGTGATCCAGAAAGAGAACCTAACTTCAGCACACCCTTCAAGGGTCCGCCTGACCAAGGGGAAGTCTTCACTGCAGTCCAAGCCCTGAGCGGCTCTTTCCCTATGGTAGAGGTGGCTGGACCAGAGGGTCCCCTCTTAATACATCGATACTGGACTGAAAAGGACATGATGGAAACTGCCTCCAGCCTGTCTGACCCCCAACAAGTAGTTGATCCGTTCATCCGGACCCCAATGCCCCTTATCGGAACATGATAAGAGACTTGAGAACTTGATTGGACGCAGACGAAAGGGTTAATGGGACCATTAAAAATGACACAACAAACAGGCCTTAATTGGGTTAAGTGCCTCCCCCTGGTTCTCTGGCAAAGCAGAACCAGGCCACAAAAAAGAACTGGTCTCAGTGCCTTTGAGATGGTGTTTGGCAGGCCTCCCAATACGGGATTAGGTCCACCCTCACTCGATAACCAGTTACTTGACCACTCTCTCACAGCGTTTTGCGTCTCTTTGTACGAGACGCTTCTGTCTGTGTCTAAACAGGTGCAAGCAGTGCTGCCGAAACCAGCTGACCAGCCCTTCCATGACCACAAGCCAGGTGATTGGGTGCTGATACGGGACCTCTGCAGACAAGGTGGAACCAGCCGAGATGGCCAACAAAGGGACACTATATATCCTAACTGCTAAACATGATTCTGATGGCTCTGATGAAATTTAATTTAGACACCCAGGGAAGAATGTCTTTTGGCAATATGTGAATTTGGAACAATGAGAATAGAGTCAACAACGACCTCTAAGTTTCTCACTGTTTTACCAGGTATAGCTAAGTGAGCATCTGTGTTTACCACAGTATTATCATTTATATCTTTATCTATATTAGGACCATGTAGAAGGACCTCTGTTTTATCAGAATTAAGTAAAAGAAAATTGAGTCATCCAGTTTTTAATTTCTTTAATACAGTCTGTTATTCGGCTGAGACACAGGTCCTCGTTAGGTTTAGCTGATATGTAAATTTGGGTATCATCAGCATAACAGTGAAAGATTAATACTGTGTTTAGGGATTCTTTTACACAGCGGTAAAATATAAAGAGTATTGAACTCATTTAAAGCTATATATTCATCAGGTTTAACCCATGTCTCCAAGAGACATAGTGCATTAAGCCAATGGTCAGTAATAATGTCATTTTCAATAACTGATTTAGGTGCTAGCAATCTTATATTTAACACTTCTATTTTAATGCGGTAGTTGCTGTTGCTCTGATGGACGGACAAGTTTGTATTAATTCTAATGAGGTTGTTAAAACAGTTTTTCTGGCTTTTTGGATTCTAAGTTACACAGGGGACAGACAGTCTCAATATTGAATTGTTTATTTAGCACTGTTATGAGGAAAAGACATGGAAATAGTACATGCTGAAATACAAGCAGAAAAATGGCAGGCTGAATTATTAAAATGGTATAGATCACTTACCTGGCCGGTGTGACTGGGTAGAGCCAGGTATACTGAGCATCTCAGTATACTACAGTTCCCTGTGTCCGTTAACCCCTGGACCTACAACCTTTATCAAAGGTGAAATCATTGTTTTCTAGTTCTGGCTGTGGAAGTGGGTAGAATGCTTACGAAGCGGTAAATGACTAAACAGATATTGAACGCCGGCTTCACAGTACTGTGAACTTTAAACAATGAACTTTTTAAAACTAGTAATAGTACAAAGGTCATTGTACATTCAGTGTTAAAATAATGAACTCCTTGCGACATTAAAGTGTATGATGTTCCTGGCACCATATAATATACTAATAATGTGATCACACAGCTTAACTGCTAATGCTATTATTAAACACACTGTACTACTGTACTTTCTACAAAGCTCATTGTCAAATCACTTCTTCAAATAAATCATGAGTCAAAATTGGTGTATGATGTCCCTATTTTAAGACTGAATGATGGTCCTGGGACTATATAATGTGCTAATACTGTGGTCAGTCTTTTCGAGGGAGCGAACGTTGGCTGCAACAGGCTAGGTAGCGGTGGACACGCAGCCCTAGCCTTTAGCCTAGCATGTAGCCCACCTCTCTTGCCCCGTTTCCGCCTTGGGCACTCTGTCCATCCGCTGTGTCGTCTTCCTGAGGCTGGTGCTGCTGTACCTTGCTGGCTGGTTTCGGCGGTGTCCTGGTGCAAAAGAAAATGGAAATCAGAAAGGCTTAAGGTAAGTTCATGATGAACTTTACCAAACTCCAGGAGCGCCTCTCAACTGTAACTAAGCGTTCTGGAGGAGAACTGTACATGTAAAATAAATATTAAAGTTAAAATCAATAATAAATAGCATCAGTTGCCAGAGGAACACACAAAGACGTCTGCCATGGTGGGAATCATCTTGGAGTTGAGGATGCAGTGCTTTGTGGGAACAGTGGTTTCTATGCAGGTGCTGATGTAGCTGGTTACTCCAGAGGCATAGTCTTCTAAGTCAGCAGTACAGCAGCAGTTCTGAACACATCCCAGTTTGCACTGTCAAAGTAGTCCTGAAGCACCAGATCAGTTTCTTCATTCCACACAAGCTCACGTGATAATGATATTGGGGAGGACAGTCCTCAGGTTGCTGTGGTTAAAACTGCAGACGGCAATGAACAGCACGTCCGGATGTGCGGTATCTTGTTTGCTGATTGCGTCATGCAGCAGCCCCAGCACCGCCGCTGAGTTCGCACGTGACTGAATGTAAACAGCCAGGATAAACACAGCGCTTCTTTGTGTCTGAATACGACCTGTTGTTTACAAAGACGCAGACGCTGCCGCCCCCTGTTCTTCCCGGGTGTTGCCATGTGGTCTCCGGGGTGGACGGAGTGCGTTTATGCCCTCCCACAGGCCACAGATTGGAGCTAGGTGCTTGGGAATTTGATCATTATCAGATGTTTGTAAGACCTCCTGCATCCTTGATTTGCAAAACTTCATGGCTCGTGCTTCTTGGCAATGTTGAGGGTATGTTTGTTTGTGTAGGAGTGAATGTAAGTGTCAAAGAGAAACAAAGAAGAAGAGACAGAGAGATGTTTATATACACTGAGCCTTAAGCTGATATTTAGAGACATATCTGTGAAGATTTTGCCGCTGTGATTTGGCATAGCCTGATGAGTATGATCCTGCAGCGAGAAAAGAGTATATACTCTTCCATTTCTTCTCCAAAGCTGTCAGGAAAAATAAAAGGAAAAATATATCAATTTAAGCACACATTAAAAATAGAATAATCTATAAGCTGTGAAAAGACAAGAAAAAATACATTCACTGGCCTGACGGTGGCGCTGCAGCAAAGCATTAAATGTTTTTATTCAATAACGTCTGACCTGTAAGTCCTACACTCAAAATGATTTTTTGGCTGATTCCTTGATGCCTTCCTACTTCTGCTAACTAGTCCAAGATTTTCTTTTTACCACTCCTCACATATTTGGTATTGAAATACTTGCAATGGTCTTAATAACTAATAATTATTCAAAAAAGTAAGCCTGGAATCTTTTGAACGCTTGAGCCTATTTAAACAAAATCTGTTCAGCACATGATTTTAAGGTGTCATGTCAAGTTTAGTTTCAGATCCAATACGATACATAAACTTATTAATAAATACACAACATCTGTCCAATACTATTAAATAAATAAAATGTATGCCTCAACATGTGGGAGAAATTAAAGGCATCAGCTAACCTCACTAACTTTGTAAAATAAAATATAACAAATTACCACAGATATACATTTATTGAATTGCTATTTATTTTATTACTAAAATAAGAAATGATTGTGCAGGACTTTGGCACAGAATTTGCCTTACAATGATGAAGTATTAATAGGAGACCAGATTTTGTAATTTTCAAAAGATACTAGGCTATTCTAATATGTCTTTATATGAGATATGACTATTAACTAAATGTTATGTAGTTATGTAGATATAATAGATTATATAGAACATATAGATTTGTTATTCATGTATTTAGCAGTGTTGGCTCAGGACTTTTATTCTGAAATGTGAAGTCCAGTAAGACCAAAGGGAAGCAAGCATTGCTAATATCGGGACCAATATCCAATCCTAATATCTGATGGGTGCACTAGTCTCATTGGGCCTGTTGTGCTGGTTCTTTAGGTCTCATTGCGCCTGTTGTTCTGGTTCTTTAGGTCTCATTGGGCCTGTTGTGCTGGTTCTTTAGGTCTCATTGGGCCTGTTGTGCTGGTTCTTTAGGTCTCATTGGGCCTGTTGTGGTTGTGGCAAATCTTACAACTTAGGCCTACTTAAAGCCATAGCTGACACCCATATGACTCCAGTGTTGAGACAAATTGCATGTTTTTTTCATGGTAATTCCTACTCCATCCACTATGTGGCAGTATATTGGAAATAGGCCAGGTTACAAGCCAAAAGGAGAGGATCATTCAGTAGCAAAGAGGTTTAGCTGAGTCTCACTTCAGGCCTCATTGTAATGAAGACTGAATGAAGGAACTTTGGTTCAAATACTCATTGTAAGTTTGCAATCCTTTAATTCTTTATATATTCTATCAAGGTTTGTGTATGTTTAATGCATGAGGTCGGGTGCTGTTGTGCTTTTGCAGAAAGCTTCTCTTTTTTCTTGTTTGTTGTTTGTTTCTCTATTTGCACTCCTTACAACTAACTTGCTCTTCATATGGACATTGGGATTAGCCTGTTGTGCTTGTTTTTAGGGTCTCATTGGGCGTGTTTTCATGTTCCTAAATTCTCATTTGTCATGTGCTTATTGTCTCATCGGGCCTGTTGTGCTGGTGCTTTAGTTCTCATTGGGCCTGTTGTGGTTGTGGCATAAAACAAATCCTACAACTTAGGCCTACTTGAAGCCATAGCATAGTGTTGAGACAAATGGCATGAGTACAGGCCCAAGACTCATTGTAAGTTTGCAATCCTTTAATTCTTTATATATTCTGTCAATGTTTGTGTATGTTTAATGCATGAGGTTGGGTGCTGTTGTGCTTTTGCAGAAAGCTTCTCTTTTTTTCTTGTTTGTTTGTTTCTCTATTTGCACTCCTTACAACTAACTTGCTCTTCATATGGACATTGGGATAAGCCTGTTGTGCTGGTGCTTTAGTTCTCATTGGGCCTGTTGTGCTGGTGCTTTAGTTCTCATTGGGCCTGTTGTGCTGGTGCTTTAGTTCTCATTGGGCCTGTTGTGCTGGTGCTTTAGGTCTCATTGGGCCTGTTGTGGTTGTGGCATAAAACAAATCCTACAACTTAGGCCTACTTGAAGCCATACCTGACACCCATTCCCATCTATTCTAAGGGTAGTAGTATATTTCAGCTGCGTCTCTGTACACTACAACTGACTTTGGATTTGTATGCTATCTGGATGTTTCACTGGAAGAATATTACATTACAAATTGTGAAAATCAGCATATTTTATGTATATATTTATTATTGTTATATATTGTTTTTTATTTAAAGTGCTAAGTGCTTGCCAAACTTGACTGAGCTCCCCAAACTCAAGTGGAAATGTGCTTGTATGTACAAACGAACATTTTTTTGGCTCATTAGTAAGACAGCCCGATTCACCTTGGTGAAGTTTATATTGCTAGCATTTTCTGAGGAGACCCTGAAAGCTGTTTATCATAAAATTCATGTCATACTGTCATGTGTGTCTCTTGTATGATCTTTGTTCTTTGAAATGCAGCTTCTCCTAGTCTTAGAAATATGTGGAAATAGTACCACCAGTGAAAGTGGTGAGATTTGGTATGGGGGGTGAGATTAGGCGCAGCAGTGTTAACTGAGTGTTAACTGTTTACTAGCTCTCATGTTGCTTGTTAATCATTTCTTTGTATTCTTTAATATTAGCTTTGGCTTGTTTCTTAGCCAGTGTCAATCCTTGCGCTATCTACTACAGTGGGGAGAACAAGTATTTGATACACTGCTGATTTTTCAGGTTTTCCCACTTGCAAAGCATGTAGAAGACTGTAATTTTTATCATAGGTACTCTTCAACTGTGAGTGATGGAATCTAAAACAAAAATCCAGAAAAATACATTGTATGATTTTTAAATAATTAATTTCCATTTTATTGTGGGAAATAAGTATTTGATACACCAGAAAAAGAAACTTAATATTTGGTACAGAAACCTTTGTTTGCAATTACAGAGATGAGACGTTTCCTGTAGTTCTTGACAAGGTTTGCACACACTGCAGCAGGGATTTTGGCCCACTCCTCCATACAGATCTCCTCCAGAGCCTTCAGGTTTCATGGCTGTCGCTGGGCCACACGGACTTTAAGCTCCCTCCAAAGATTTTCTATTGGATTCAGGTCTGGAGACTGGCTAGGCCACTCCAGGACCTTAAGATGTTTCCTACGGAGCCACTCTTTAGTTGCCCTGGCTGTGTGTTTTGGGTCGTTATCATGCTGGAAGACCCAGCCACGACCCATCTTCAGTGCTCTTACTGAGGGAAGGAGGTTGTTGGCCAAAATCTCACGATACATGGCCCCATCCATCCTACCACAATACGGTGCAGTCGTCCTGTCCCCTTTGCAGAAAAGCATCCCCAAAGAATGATGTTTCCACCACCATGCTTCACGGTTGGGATGGTGTTCTTGGGGTTGTACTCATCATTCTTCTTCCTCCAAACATGACGAGTGGAGTTTAAACCAAAAAGTTCTATTTTTGTCTCATCAGACCATATGACCTTCTCCCATTCCTCCTCTGGATCATTCAGATGGTCATTTGCAAACTTCAGACGGGCTTTGACATGCGTTGGCTTGAGGAAGGGCACCTTGCGTGCACTGCAGGATTTTAATCCTTGACGGCGTAGAGTGTTACTGATTGTTTTCTTTGAGACTGTGGTCCCAGCTCTATTCAGGTCATTGACCAGGTCCTGCCGTGTAATTCTGGGCTCATTCCTCACCTTCCTCAAGATCATTGATGCTCCACGAGGTGAGATCTTGCATGGCGCCCCAGACCGAGGGAGATTATCCGTTATTTTGCATTTCTTCCATTTTCTAATAATTGCACCAACAGTTGTTGCCTTCTCACCAAGCTGCTTGCCTATTGTCCTGTAGCCCATCCCAGCCTTGTGCAGGTCTACAATTTTATCCCTGATGTCCTTACAAAGCTCTCTGGTCTTGGGCATTGTGGAGATGCTGGAGTCTGACTGATTGAGTGTGTGGACAGGTGTCTTTTATACAGGTAACGAGTTCAAACAGGTGCAGTTAATACAGGTAATGAGTGGAGAACAGGAGGGCTTCTTAAAGAAGAAGTAACATGTCTGTGAGAGCCAAAATTCTTACTGGTTGATAGATGATCAAATACTTATTTCCCACAATAAAATGGAAATTAATTATTTAAAAATCATACAATGTATTTTTCTGGATTTTTGTTTTAGATTCCATCACTCACAGTTGAAGAGTACCTATGATAAAAATTACAGTCTTCTACATGCTTTGCAAGTGGGAAAACCTGAAAAATCAGCAGTGTATCAAATACTTGTTCTCCCCACTGTATGTGTGTTACTTTACATTACTTTGCTTTACTAACCTGTGTTTTTTCTCAAGAAACATGATGGCCGTGGAGAGACACTGTTAGGAAGAAGACAGACGCCAGAATCGAGGGAGCAAGCCGCTCAGCTGACTTTTTGTGCTCCACTGCTGATTGCAGGTTTGACGTCCGGTCCTCTACCACCTAGAAAGGCTTCACCTGTGCTGCCTGGGATCTGTCTTGCTTTACGGTAACATTGAGAAGGTGCTACTCTAGGGATTATTGTCCCTACCCAGTCCCACAGGTAAGTCAGGTAAGTATTTATTTACTCTATTCAAATAACTTGTTCTGCCATTTCTCTACTTGTATTAAAGTAATATTAGTATCTCTTGCTCATATTTCAAACCCTGCAGTATCGAGATGATGTCTGTGTTTGTAATCATAGATGTCAGAAAATGAGTTATAACAATCTGAGGAACAAAAGGAAACATATGTATCAATTCTAATGAGAACCAGTGATATTACATTTAAATTTGGGTTGTACAATCTCTGGCAACTAAAGCAGTCCTTGTCAATTATGTTATTACTGATAACCACCTTAGTTCACTATGTCTAATGAGTACGTAACCCTGAATGAATCCACTGTCCCAGGTTTTAGATGTTAGTTACCCACACAGGTCTGATTTTGGTGGTGGTGTAGATGCAATTTATGGTACATTTCTGATGAAAAGCTAGATTTTGTCTGTTCCATCTACAACACTGTTTAGCTGTCTATATGTCCCTCTTCAATTTTGTCTGTCCATGTGCAACTCTGAGGCTGGCTGGCTGTCCATCTGACTATGAAACAATTCTGGCTAGCTCTCTATCCAAGAGAGTTGTTTTTTTTTTTTTTTTTTTTTTTTTTGCTTTTATATATATATATATATATATATATATATATATATATATATATATATATATATATATATATATATATATATATATTGACTTTCTTTTTTCTCATACAGGTTTTCAGGAGCCCATGATCCCATCCCTCTATGAAGGTGGATTTGGCCAACAAGAGTCTAGCCATCTGCAAATGTTTGTGGTTGTCTCCATCTGGAACTGTGGCTGGCTGGATTTCTGTAAGTGTGATTCAGGTGGGTGATCATTCAGTTTCTATACATGTATTGACTGATTTTTTTTTTTTTTTTAATCATACAGTTTCCCAGGATCCCATGACTGACTCCTTCTCTGAAGGTGGAAACGACTAACAAAGGTCATTCCATCTGCATCTCCATTTTCAACTATATATAGCTAAATACAGCTATACAGTGTGTGCAGAATTATTAGACCGGTTGTATTTAAGAGGATTCTCTTGAACAACAACTATGTTCTCAATCAACCCAAAAGACTCATAAATATCAAAGCTTAATATTTTTGGAAGTTGGAGTGTTTTTTTTGTTTTTAGATTTGGGAGATCTTGGGAGGATATCTGTTTGTGCAGGTAACTATTACTGTGCAGAATTATTAGGCAACTTAATAAAAAACAAATATATACCCATCTCACTTGTTTTTAACCAGGTAAACCAATATAACAACACACAATTTAGAAATAAACATTTCTGACATTCAAAAACAAAACCAAAAACAAATCAGTGACCAATATAGCCACCTTTCTTTACAATGACACTCAAAAGTCTTCCATCTATAGATTCTGTCAGTTGCTTGATCTGTTTACGATCAACATTGCGTGCAGCAGACACCACAGCCTCCCAGACACTGTTCAGAGAGGTGTACTGTTTTCTCTCCCTGTAGATCTCACATTTTATGAGGGACCACAGGTTCTCTATGGGGTTCAGATCAGGATGACTGAAGCCGTGGATGACTCCTGAGGTGCGTGCGCTACTGAGGACCCGCGACTCGGCCTTCAGAGTGGGTGACAAGGCGGCCCTGAGGAAAGCAAGAGCCAAATTGTCACGAGCCATCCGAGAGGCAAAGCACACACCCCCAGAGAATCCACAGCCACTTCAAGGACACGGGTGACACGCGGCGCATGTGGCAGGGCATCCAGGAAATCACAAACTACAGGACAATGCCACCGTCCTGTGACAGTGATGCCTTCCTCCCCGATGCCCTGAATGACTTTAATGCACGGTTTGAGGCACAGAACAACACGTCTGTGAGAAAGATCACGCCCAAGCCGGACGAGCAGGTGTTGTGCCTGACTGCAGTGGACGTGAGGAAAACTCTGCACAGAGTCAACCCATGGAAAGCTGCAGGACCAGACAACATCCCCGGCAGAGTGCTGTGAGAGTGTGCAGACCAGTTGACAGATGTTCTCACAGACATCTTCAACGTGTCCTTGCGCAGCTCCACTGTCCCAACGTGCCTCAAGACCACCACCATCGTCCCCGTGCCGAAGAAGACTTTGCAACAGCTTCTTCCCCCAAGCCATCAGACTTCTCAACTCAACTCAACTTCTGAACTGATGTCTTTTCTGTTACATGCACATTCTCTCTCTCTCTCCCCAACCATTTACCCCAGATAAAAGGGGAAGCATTTTTGCACAAACCATTTGCACTAATAACTTACTACCTCACTGGACTCTATTTATTACACATTGCACAAATTTGCACACTACTGGCAATTATTTATTATTCTCTGTCTGCACTTGTGTTTTGTATGCACTGTCTATGTTGCACCATGGTCCTGGAGGAACATTGTTTCGTTTCACTGTGTACTCTGTATGTAGTTGAAATGACAATAAAACCCACTTGACTTGACTTGAGGTGAACAAGGGGGCCATGTCATCATTTTTTCTTCTTTTAGACCCTTACTGGCCAGCCATGCTGTGGAGTATTTGGATGCATGTGATGGAGCCATTGTCCTGCATGAAAATCATGTTTTCCTTGAACGATACAGACTTCTTTCTGTACCACTGCTTGAAGGTGTCTTCCAGAAACTGACAGTAGGTCTGGGAGTTGAGCTTCACTCGATCCTCAACCCGAAAAGGTTCCACAAGTTCATCTTTGATGATACCAGCTCATGGCCAGATGGATCCAGCCTCGGGCCCATGCATCTGGCCCATCAAGAGTCACTCGCATTTCATCAGTCCATAAAACCTTGAAAATAAATAAATAAATAAATATCAGTCTTTCAGCCTTCCTTACCTTGGCCATGTCCCTGAGTATCGCACATCTTGTGCTTTTTGATACTCCAGTAACGTTGTAGCTCTGAAATATGGCAAAACTGGTGGCAAATGGCATCTTGGCAGCTTCACGCTTGATTTCTCAATTCATGGGCAGTTATTTTGCGCCTTTTTTTTTTAAACACATTTCTTGCGACCCTGTTGGCTATTTGCCATGAAACGCTTGATTGTTCGTTGATCACGCTTCAAATGTTTGGCAATTTCAAGACTGCTGCATCCCTCTGCAAAATTTTTGACTTTTCAGAATCTGTCAAATCTCTCTTCTGACCCATTTTGCCAAAGGAAAGGAAGTTGTCTAATAATTAAGCACACCTTATATAGGGTGTTGATGTCATTAGACTACACCCCTTCTCATTGCAGAGATGCACATCACCTGATTTACTTGATTGGTAGTTGGCTTTCAAGCCTATAGAGCTTGGAGTAGGACATGTATAAAAAGGATGATGTGATCAAAATACTCATTTGCTTAATAATTCTGCACACAGTGTATTCTGTCCATCTTCAACTGTGTGAGGCTGACTGTTCGTAAACAGCTTTGATACAGGTAAGTGATCATTCAGTTTCTATACTGTATTGACTTTTTTCTCTTTTTTGTCGTACAGTTTCCCAGGATCCCATTACCGACTCCCTCACTGAAGGTGGTATAACCAAGGTCTTTACATCTGCATCTACATTTAAAACTACTGGCTGGCTGGTATTCTGTCCATCTTCAACTGTGTGAGGCTGACTGTTCGCAAACAGCTGTGATACTGGTAAGTCATCATTCAGTTTCTATACACGTATTGACTTTTTCTTTTTTTGTCATACAGTTTCCCAGGATCCCTTTACCGACTCATTCTCTGAAGGTGGACTATCAAGGGTCTAGGGTCTGACTGTTCGTAAACAGCTGTGATACGGGTAAGTGATCATTCAGTACATGTATTTACTTTTTTTCTCTTTTTTGTCGTACAGTTTCCCAGGATCCCGTGACCGACTCCCTCTCTGAAGGTGGAAACGACTAACAAGGATTTTTCCATCTGCATCTCCATTTACAACTGTGACTGGCTGGCTGGTATTCTGTCCATCTTCAACTGTGTGAGGCTGACGGTTCGTAAACAGCTGTGATACTGGTAAGTGATTATTCAGTTTCTATACATGTATTGACTTTTTTTCTTTTTTGTCATACACTTTCCCAGGATCCCGTGACCGACTCCCTCTCTGAAGGTTGAAACGAGTAACAAGGATTTCTCCATTCTCTACTATGACTGGCTGGCTGGTATTCTGTCCATCTTCAACTGTGTGAGGCTGACTGTTCGTAAACAGCTGTGATACGGGTAAGTGATCATTTAGTACATGTATTGACTTTTTTTTTCATTTTTGTCGTACAGTTTCGCAGGATCCCATTACCGACTCCCTTTCTGAAGGTGGACTATCAAGGGTCTAGGGTCTGACCGTTTGTGAACAGCTTTGATACAGGTAAGTGATTATTCAGGTTCTATACATGTATTGACTTTTTTTTCTTTTTTGTCGTACAGTTTCCCAGGATCCCGTGACCGACTCCCTCTCTGAAGGTGGAAACGACTAACAAGGATTTTTCCATCTGCATCTCCATTCCCTACTATGACTGGCTGGCTGGTATTCTGTCCATCTTCAACTGTGTGAGGCTGACTGTTCACAAACAGCTTTGATACAGGTAAGTGATCATTCAGTTTCTATACACGTATTGACTTTTTTTCTTTCTTGTCATACAATTTCCCAGGATCCCATTACCGACTCCCCCTCTGAAGGTGGACTATCAAGGGTCTAGGGTCTGACTGTTCGTAAACAGCTGTGATACTGGTAAGTGATCATTCAGTACATGTATTGACTTTTTTTTTTCTTTTTTGTCGTACAGTTTCCCAGGATCCCGTGACCGACTTCCTCTCTGAAGGTGGAAACGACTAACAAGGATTTTTCCATCGGCATCTCCATTCTCTACTATGACTGGCTGGCTGGTATTCTGTCCATCTTCAACTGTGTGAGGCTGACTGTTCGTAAATAGCTGTGATACAGGTAAGTAATTATTCAGTTTCTATACATGTATTGGCTTTTTTTTTCTTTTTTGTCATACAATTTCCCAGGATCCCGTGACCGACTCCCTCTCTGAAGGTGGACTAACCAAGGTCTTTATATCTGCATCTCCATTTACAACTGTGACTGGCTGGCTGGTATTCTGTCCATCTTGAAATGTGTGAGTCTGACTGTTCGTAATAGCTTTGATACAGGTAAGTGATCATTCAGTTTCTATACATGTATTGACTTTTTTTTCTTTTTTGTCGTACAGTTTCCTAGGATCCCATGACCGACTCCCTCTCTGAAGGTGGAAACGACTAACAAGAGTCTATCCATTTTCTTCTCACCTCACAACTCTATATAGATAAATACAGCTATATTCTGTCCATCTTCAGCTGTGTGAGGCTGAATGTTCGTAAACAGGTGTTGTATAGAAACTGAACAATCACTTACCTGTATATGTATTGACTTTTTTTTCTTTTTGTCGTACAGTTTCCCAGGATTCCATTATCAACTCCCTCTATGAAGGTGGACAATCAAGGGTCTAGGGTCTGACTGTTCGTGAACAGCTGTGATACAGGTAAGTGATCATTCAGTACATGTATTGACTTTTTTTTTTCTTTTTTTTTTTGTTGTACAGTTTCGCAGGATCCTGTTACCGACTCCCTCTCTGAAGGTGGACTATCAAGGGTCTAGGGTCTGAGTGTTCGTAAACAGCTGTGATACAGATAAGTGATCATTCAGTTCATGTATTGACTTTTTTTTCTTTTTTGTTGTACAGTTTCCCAGGATCCCGTGACCGACTCCCTCTATGAAGGTGGACAATCAAGGGTCTAGGGTCTGACTGTTGGTAAACAGCTGTGATACTGGTAAGTGATTATTAAGTACATATACTGACTTTTTTTTTTCTTTTTTGTCGTACAGTTTCCCAGGATCCCGTGAAGGTTGAAACGACTAACAAGGATTTCTCCATCTGCATCTCCATTCTCTACTATGACTCTCTGGCTGGTATTCTGTCCATCTTCAACTGTGTGAGGCTGACTGTCCGTAAACAGCTGTTATACAGGTAAGTGATCATTCAGTTTCTATACACGTATTGACTTTTTTTTTTTTCTTTTTTGTCGTACAGTTTCCCAGGATCCCGTGAAGGTTGAAACGACTAACAAGGATTTCTCCATCTGCATCTCCATTCTCTACTATGACTGGCTGGCAGGTATTCTGTCCATCTTGAACTGTGTGAGTCTGACTGTTCGTAATAGCTTTGATACAGGTAAGTGATCATTCAGTTTCTATACATGTATTGACTTTTTTTTCTTTTTTGTCGTACAGTTTCTTAGCATCCCGTGACCGACTCCCTCTCTGAAGGTGGAAACGACTAACAAGAGTCTATCCATTTTCTTCTCACTTCACAACTCTATATAGGTAAATACAGCTATATTCTGTCCATCTTCAGCTGTGTGAGGCTGAATGTTCGTAAACAGCTGTTATACAGGTAAGTGATTGTTCAGTTTCTATACATGTATTGACTTTTTTTTCTTTTTGTCGTACAGTTTCCCAGGATTCCATTATCAACTCCCTCTATGAAGGTGGACAATCAAGGGTCTAGGGTCTGACTGTTGGTAAAGATCTGTGATACTGGTAAGTGATTATTCAGTATATATACTGACTTTTTTTTCTTTTTTGTTGTACAGTTTCGCAGGATCCTTTTACCGACTCCCTCTCTGAAGGTGGACTATCAAGGGTCTAGGGTCTGAGTGTTCGTGAACAGCTGTGATACAGGTAAGTGATCATTCAGTACATGTATTGACTTTTTTTTTCTTTTTTGTCGTACAGTTTCGCAGGATCCCATTACCGACTCCCTTTATGAAGGTGGACAATCAAGGGTGTAGGGTCTAACTTTTGGTAAACAGCTATGATACTGGTAAGTGATTATTCAGTACATATACTGACTTTTTTTTCTTTTTTCTTGTACAGTTTCGCAGGATCCTGTTACCGACTCCCTCTCTGAAGGTGGACTATCAAGGGTCTAGGGTCTGAGTGTTCGTGAACAGCTGTGATACAGGTAAGTGATCATTCAGTAAATGTATTGACTTTTTTTTTTCTTTTTTGTCATACAGTTTCGCAGGATCCCATTACCGACTCCCTCTATGAAGGTGGACAATCAAGGGTCTAGGGTCTGACTGTTGATAAACAGCTGTGATACTGGTATGTGATTATTCAGTACATATACTGACTTTTTTCTTTTTTGTCGTACAGTTTCCCAGGATCCCGTGAAGTTTGAAAAGACTAACAAGGATTTTTCCATCTGCATCTCCATTCTCTACTATGACTGGCTGGCATGTATTCTGTCCATCTTGAACTGTGTGAGTCTGACTGTTCGTAATAGCTTTGATACAGGTAAGTGACCATTCAGTTTCTATACATGTATTGACTTTTTTTTATTTTTTGTTATACAGTTTCCCAGGATCCCGTGACCGAATCCCTCACTGAAGGTGGAAACGAATAACAAGGATTTTTCCATCTGCATCTCCATTCTCTACTATGACTGGCTGGCTGGCTGGTATTCTGTCCATCTTGAAATGTGTGAGTCTGACTGTTTGTAATAGCTTTGATACAGGTAAGTGATCATTCAGTTTCTATACATGTATTGACTTTTTTTTCTTTTTTGTCGTACAGTTTCCTAGGATCCCGTGACCGACTCCCTCTCTGAAGGTGGAAACGACTAACAAGAGTCTATGCATTTTCTTCTCACTTCACAACTCTATATAGGTAAATACAGCTATATTCTGTCCATCTTCAGCTGTGTGAGGCTGAATGTTCGTAAACAGCTGTTATACAGGTAAGTGATTGTTCAGTTTCTATACATGTATTGACTTTTTTTTCTTTTTGTCGTACAGTTTCCCAGGATTCCATTATCAACTCCCTCTATGAAGGTGGACTATCAAGGGTCTAGGGTCTGACTGTTGGTAAACAGCTGTGATACTGGTAAGTGATTATTCAGTACATATACTGACTTTTTTTTCTTTTTTGCCGTACAGTTTCCCAGGATCCCGTGACCGACTCCCTCTCTGAAGGTGGACTAACCAAGGTCTTTACATCTGCATCTCCATTTACAACTTTGACTGGCTGGCTGGTATTCTGTCCATCTTCAACTGTGTGAGGCTGACTGTCCGTAAACAGCTGTTATACAGGTAAGTGATCATTCAGTTTCTATACATGTATTGACTTTTTTTTTCTTTTTTGTAATACAATTTCCCAGGATCCCATTACCGACTCCCCCTCTGAAGGTGGACTATCAAGGGTCTAGGGTCTGAGTGTTCGTGAACAGCTGTGATACAGGTAAGTGATCATTCAGTACATGTATTGACTTTTTTTTTCTTTTTTGACGTACAGTTTCCCAGGATCCCATTACTGACTCCCTTTATGAAGGTGGACAATCAAGGGTCTAGGGTCTAACTTTTGGTAAACAGCTGTGATACTGGTAAGTGATTATTCAGTACATATACTGACTTTTTTTTTCTTGTACACTTTCGCAGGATCCTGTTACCGACTCCCTCTATGAAGGTGCACTATCAAGGGTCTAGGGTCTGACTGTTCATAAACAGCTTTGATACAAGTAAGTGATCATTCAGTTTCTATACATGTATTGACTTTTTTTTCTTTTTTGTCGTACAGTTTCCTAGCATCCCGTGACCGACTCCCTCTCTGAAGGTGGAAACGACTAACAAGAGTCTATCCATTTTCTTCTCACTTCACAACTCTATATAGGTAAATACAGCTATATTTTGTCCATCTTCAGCTGTGTGAGGCTGAATGTTCGTAAACAGCTGTTATACAGGTAAGTGATCATTCAGTTTCTATACATGTATTGACTTTTTTTTCTTTTTGTCGTACAGTTTCGCAGGATCCTGTTACCGACTCCCTCTCTGAAGGTGGACTATCAAGGGTCTAGGGTCTGACTGTTGGTAAACAGCTGTGATACTGGTAAGTGATTATTCAGTATATATACTAACTTTTTTTTCTTTTTTGTTGTACAGTTTCGCAGGATCCTGTTACCGACTCCCTCTCTGAAGGTGGACAATCAAGGGTCTAGGGTCTGACTGTTCGTAAACAGCTGTGATACAGGTAAGTGATCATTCAGTTTCTATACTAGTACTGACTTTTTTTCTTTTTTGTTGTACATTTTCGCAGGATCCCGTTACCGACTCCCTCTCTGAAGGTGGACTATCAAGGTTCTAGGGTCTGAGTGTTCGTGAACAGCTGTGATACAGGTAAATGATCATTCAGTACATGTATTTACTTTTTTTTTCTTTTTTGTCGTACAGTTTCGCAGGATCCCATTACCGACTCCCTTTATGAAGGTGGACAATCAAGGGTCTAGGGTCTGACTGTTGGTAAACAGCTGTGATACTGGTAAGTGATTATTCAGTACATATACTAACTTTTTTTTTCTTTTTTGTTGTACAGTTTTGCAAGATCCTGTTACCGACTCCCTCTATGAAGGTGGACAATCAAGGGTCTAGGGTCTGACTGTTGGTAAACTGCTGTGATACTGGTAAGTTATTATTCAGTACATATACTGACTTTTTTTTCTTTTTTGTTGTACAGTTTTCCAGGATTCCATTACCGACTCCCTCTCTGAAGGTGGACTATCCAGGGTCTAGGGTCTGAGTGTTCGTAAACAGCTGTGATACAGGTAAGTGATCATTCAGTACATGTATTGACTTTTTTTTTCTTTTTTGTCGTACAGTTTCGCAGGATCCCGTTACCGACTCCCTCTATGAAGGTGGACAATCAAGGGTCTAGGGTCTGACTGTTGGTAAACAGCTGTGATACTGGTAAGTGATTATTCAGTACATATACTGACTTTCTTTTCTTTTTTGTCGTACAGTTTCGCAGGATCCTGTTACCGACTCCCTCTCTGAAGGTGGAAACGACTAACGAGTCTATCCATTTGCTTCTCACTTCACAACTATATATAGGTAAATACAGCTATATTCTGTCCATCTTCAGCTGTGTGAGGCTGAATATTCATAAACAGCTGTGATACTGGTATGTGATTATTCAGTACATATACTGACTTTTTTTTTCTTTTTTGTCGTACAGTTTCGCGGGATCCTGTTACCGACTTCCTCCCTGAAGGTGCACTATCAAGGGTCTAGGGTCTGAATTTTCGTAAACAGCTTTGATACAAGTAAGTGATTATTCAGTTTCTATACACGTATTGACTTTTTTTCTTTTTTGTCATACAATTTCCCAGGATCCCATTACCGACTCCCCCTCTGAAAGTGGACTATCAAGGGTCTAGGGTCTGACTGTTCGTAAACAGCTGTGATACTGGTAAGTGATTATTCAGTACATATACTGACTTTTTTTTCTTTTTTGTCGTACAGTTTCGCAGTATCCCGTGACCGACTCCCTCTCTGAAGGTGGACTAACCAAGGTCTTTACATCTGCATCTCCATTTACAACTGTGACTGGCTGGCTGGTATTCTGTCCATCTTCAGTTGTGTGAGGCTGACTGTTCGCTAACAGCTTTGATACAAGTAAGTGATCATTCAGTTTCTATACATGTATTGACTTTTTTATTCTTTTTTGTCATACAATTTCCCAGGATCCCGTGACCGACTCCCTCTCTGAAGGTGGACTATCAAGGGTCTAGGGTCTGACCGTTTGTGAACAGCTTTGATACAGGTAAGTGATTATTCAGGTTCTATACATGTATTGACTTTTTTTCTTTTTTGTCGTACAGTTTCCCAGGATCCCGTGACCGACTCCCTTTATGAAGGTGGACAATCAAGGGTCTAGGGTCTGACTGTTGGTAAACAGCTGTGATACTGGTAAGTGATTATTCAGTACATATACTGACTTTTTTTTCTTTTTTCTTGTACAGTTTTGCAGGATCCTGTTACCGACTCCCTCTCTGAAGGTGGACTATCAAGGGTCTAGGGTCTGAGTGTTCGTGAACAGCTGTGATACAGGTAAGTGATCATTCAGTACATGTATTGACTTTTTTTTCTTTTTTGTCATACAGTTTCGCAGGATCCCATTACCGACTCCCTCTATGAAGGTGGACAATCAAGGGTCTAGGGTCTGACTGTTGGTAAACAGCTGTGATACTGTTAAGTGATTATCCAGTACATATACTAACTTTTTTTTTCTTTTTTGTTGTACAGTTTCGCAGGATCCCGTGACCGACTCCCTCTATGAAGGTGGACAATCAAGGGTCTAGTGTCTGACTGTTGGTAAACAGCTGTGATACTGTTAAGTGATTATCCAGTACATATACTAACTTTTTTTTTCTTTTTTGTCGTACAGTTTCCCAGGATTCCATTACTGACTCCCTCTCTGAAGGTGGACTATCAAGGGTCTAGGGTCTGATTGTTCGTAAACAGCTTTGATACAAGTAAGTGATTATTCAGTTTCTATAGACGTATTGACTTTTTTTCTTTCTTGTCATACAATTTCCCAGGATCCCATTTCGGACTCCCCCTCTGAAGGTGGACTATCAAGGGTCTAGGGTCTGATTGTTCGTAAACAGCTGTGATACTGGTAAGTGATCATTCAGTACATGTATTGACTTTTTTTTTTTTTTTTTGTCGTACAGTTTCCCAGGATCCCGTGACCGACTCCCTCTCTGAAGGTGGAAACGACTAACAAGGATTTTTCCATCTGCATCTCCATTCTCTACTATGACTGGCTGGCTGGTATTTTGTCCATCTTCTACTGTGTGAGGCTGACTGTTCGTAAATAGCTGTGATACAGGTAAGTGATTATTCAGTTTCTGTACATGTATTGACTTTTTTTTCTTTTTTGTCATACAATTTCCCAGGATCCCGTGACCGACTCCCTCTCTGAGGGTGGACTAACCAAGGTCTTTACATTTGCATCTCCATTTACAACTGTGACTGGCTGGCTGGTATTCTGTCCATCTTCAACGGTGTGAGGCTGACTGTCCGTAAACAGCTGTTATACAGGTAAGTGATCATTCAGTTTCTATACATGTATTGACTTTTTTTTCTTTTTTTGTCATACAATTACCAGGAACCCATTACCGACTCCCTCTATGAAGTTGGACAATCAAGGGTCTAGGGTCTGACTGTTGGTAAACAGCTGTGATACTGGTAAGTGATCATTCAGTACATATACTGACTTTTTAGTGATCATTCAGTTTCTATACACGTATTGACTTTTTTTTCTTTTTTGATGTACAGTTTCCCAGGATTCTATTACCGACTCCCTCTCTGAAGGTGCACTATCAAGGGTCTAGGGTCTGACTGTTCGTGAACAGCTTTGATACAGGTAAGTGATTATTCAGGTTCTATACATGTATTGACTTTTTTATTTCCTTTTTTGTCGTACAGTTTCCCAGGATCCCGTGAAGGTGGAAACGACTAACACGGATTTCTCCATCTGCATCTCCATTCTCTACTATGACTGGCTGGCTGGTATTCTGTCAATCTTCAACTGTGTGAGGCTGACTGTTAGTAATAGCTTTGATACAGGTAAGTGATCATTCAGTTTCTATACACGTATTGACTTTTTTTTCTTTTTTGTCATACAGTTTCCCAGGATTCTATTACCCACTCCCTCTCTGAAGGTGGACTATCAAGGGTCTAGGGTCTGACCGTTTGTGAACAGCTTTGATACAGGTAAGTGATTATTCAGGTTCTATACATGTATTGACTTTTTTTTCTTTTTTGTCGTAAAGTTTCCCAGGATCCCGTGAAGGTGGAAACGACTAACAAGGATTTCTCCATCTGCATCTCCATTCTCTACTATGACTGGCTGGCAGGTATTCTGTCCATCTTGAACTGTGTGAGTCTGACTGTTCGTAATAGCTTTGATACAGGTAAGTGATCATTCAGTTTCTATACATGTATTAACTTTTTTTCTTTTTTGTCGTACAGATTCCTAGGATCCTGTGACCGACTCCCTCTCTGAAGGTGGAAACGACTAACAAGAGTCTATCCATTTTCTTCTCACTTCACAACTCTATATATGTAAATACAGCTATATTCTGTCCCTCTTCAACTGTGTGAGGCTGACTGTCCGTAAACAGCTGTTATACAGGTAAGTGATTATTCAGTTTCTATACATGTATTGACTTTTTTTTCTTTTTTGTTGTACAGTTTCCCAGGATCCCGTGACCGACTCCCTCTCTGAAGGTGGAAACGACTAACAAGGATTTTTCCATCTGCATCTCCATTCTCTACTATGACTGGCTGGCAGGTATTCTGTCCATCTTGAACTGTGTGAGTCTGACTGTTCGTAATAGCTTTGATACAGGTAAGTGATCATTCAGTTTCTATACATGTATTGACTTTTTTTCTTTTTTGTCGTACAGTTTCCTAGGATCCTGTGACCGACTCCCTCTCTGACGGTGGACTATCGAGGGTCTAGGGTCTGACTGTTGGTTAACAGCTGTGATACTGGTAAGTGATCATTCAGTACATGTATTGACTTTTTTTTTTTTTCCTTTTTTGTCGTACAGTTTGCTAGGATCCCGTGACCGACTCCCTCTCTGAAGATGGAAACGACTAACAAGAGTCTATCCATTTTATTCTCACTTCACAACTATATATAGATAAATACAGCTTTATTCTGTCCATCTTCAGCTGTGTGAGGCTGAATGTTCGTAAACAGCTATTATACAGGTAAGTGATTGTTCAGTTTCTATACATGTATTGACTTTTTTTTTTTTTTTTTTTTTTTGTCGTACAGTTTCCCAGGATTCCATTATCAACTCCCTCTATGAAGGTGGACAATCAAGGGTCTAGGGTCTGACTGTTCGTAAACAGCTGTGATACAGGTAAGTGATCATTCAGTTTCTATATACGTATTGACTTTTTTTTCTTTTTTTTGTACAGTTTCGCAGGATCCTGTTACCGACTCCCTCTATGAAGGTGGACAATCAAGGGTTTAGGGTCTGAGTGTTTGTGAACAGCTGTGATACAGGTAAGTGATCATTCAGTTTCTATACATGTATTGACTTTTTTTTCTTTTTTGTTGTACAGTTTCCCAGGATCCCGTGACCGACTCCCTCTCTGAAGGTGGAAACGACTAACAAGGATTTTTCCATCTGCATCTCCATTCTCTACTATGACTGGCTGGCTGGTATTCTGTCCATCTTCAACTGTGTGAGGCTGACTGTTCGTAAATAGCTGTGATACAGGTAAGTGATTATTCAGTTTCTATATATGTATTGAATTTTTTTTCTTTTTTGTCATACAATTTCCCAGGATCCCGTGACCGACTCCCTCTCTGAAGGTGGCCTAACCAAGGTCTTTACATTTGCATCTCCATTTACAACTGTGACTGGCTGGCTGGTATTCTGTCCATCTTCAACTGTGTGAGGCTGACTGTCCGTAAACAGCTGTTATACAGGTAAGTGATCATTCAGTTTCTATTCACGTATTGATTTTTTTTTTTTTTTTTTTTTTTTTTTGTCGTACAGTTTCGCAGGATCCTGTTACCGACTCCCTCTATGAAGGTGGACAATCAAGGGTCTAGGGTCTGAGTGTTTGTGAACAGCTGTGATACAGGTAAGTGATCATTCAGTACATGTATTGACTTTTTTTTTCTTTTTTGTCATACAATTTCCCAGGATCCCATTACCGACTCCCCCTCTGAAGGTGGACTATCAAGAGTCTAGGGTCTGACTGTTCGTGAACAGCTGTGATACAGGTAAGTGATTATTCAGTTTCTATACATGTATTGACTTTTTTTTCTTTTTTGTTGTACAGTTTCCCAGGATCCCGTGACCGACTCCCTCTCTGAAGGTGGAAACGACTAACAAGGATTTTTCCATCTGCATCTCCATTCCCTACTATGACTGGCTGGCTGGTATTCTGTCCATCTTGAACTGTGTGAGGCTGACTGTTCGTAATAGCTTTGATACAGGTAAGTGATCATTCAGTTTCTATACATGTATTGACTTTTTTTTCTTTTTTGTCGTACAGTTTCCTAGGATCCCGTGACCGACTCCCTCTCTGAAGGTGGAAACGACTAACAAGAGTCTATCCATTTGCTTCTCACTTCACAACTCTATATAGGTAAATACAGCTATATTCTGTCCATCTTGAACTGTGTGAGGCTGACTGTTCGTAATAGCTTTGATACAGGTAAGTGATCATTCAGTTTCTATACATGTATTGACTTTTTTTTTTTTCTTTTTGTCGTACAATTTCCCAGGTTCCCATGACCGACTCCCTCTATGAAGGAGGACAATCAAGGGTCTAGGGTCTGACTGTTCGTAAACAGCTGTGATACAGGTAAGTGATTATTCAGTACATATACTGACTTTTTTTTTTGTACAGTTTCGCAGGATCCCATTACCGACTCCCTCTATGAAGGTGGACAATCAAGGGTCTAGTGTCTGACTGTTGGTAAACAGCTTTGATACTGGTAAGTGATTATTCAGTACATATACTGACTTTTTTTTCTTTTTTGTCGTACAGTTTCGCGGGATCCTGTTACCGACTCCCTCTCTGAAGGTGGACTAACCAAGGTCTTTACATCTGCATCTCCATTTACAATTGTGACTGGCTGGCTGGTATTCTGTCCATCTTCAATTGTGTGAGGCTGACTGTTTGTAAATAGCTGTGACACAGGTAAGTGATTAATCAGTTTCTATACATGTATTGACTTTTTTTTTTCTTTATTGTCGTACAGTTTCCCAGGACCCCTGACTGAATCCCTCTCTGAAGGTGGAAATGACCAACAAGGATTTTTCCATCTGCATCTCCATTCTCTACTATGACTGGCTGGCTGGTATTCTGTCCATCTTCAACTGTGTGAGGCTGACTGTTCGCAAACAGCTTTGATACAGGAAAGTGATCATTCAGTTTCTATACATGTATTGACTTTTTTTTTTTTCTTTTTTGTCATACAGTTTCGCAAGATCCCATTACCGACTCCCTCTCTGAATGTCGAGTATCAAGGGTCTAGGGTCTGACTGTTCGTAAACAGCTTTGATACAGGTAAGTGATTATTCAGTTTCTATACATGTATTGACTTTTTTTTCTTTCTTGTCATACAATTTCCCAGGATCCCATTACCGACTCCCTCTATGAAGGTGGACAATCAAGGGTCTAGGGTCTGAGTGTTTGTGAACAGCTGTGATACAGGTAAGTGATCATTCAGTTTTTATACACGTAGTGACTTTTTTTTCTTTTTTGTCATACAGTTTCCCAGGATCCCGTGACCGACTCCCTCTCTGAAGGTGGAAACGACTAACAAGGATTTCTCCATCTGCATCTCCATTCTCTACTATGACTGACTGGCTGGCAGGTATTCTGTCCGTCTTCAACTTTGTGATGCTGACTGTTCGTAAACAGCTGTGATACTGGTAAGTGATCATTCAGTTTCAATACATGTATTGACTTTTTTTATTTTTTGTCATACAGTTTCCCAGGATCCCGTGACCAACTCCCTCTCTGAAGGTGGACTATCAAGGGTCTAAGGCCTGACTGTTCGTAAACAGCTGTTATACAGGTAAGTGATTGTTCAGTTTCTGTACATGTATTGACTTTTTTTTTTTTTTTTTTTTTTTTTGTCGTACAGTTTCGCAGGATCCCATTACCGACTCCCTCTCTGAAGGTGGACAATCAAGGGTCTAGGGTCTGACTGTTGGTAAACAGCTGGGATACTGGTAAGTGATTATTCAGTACATATACTGACTTTTTTTTCTTTTTTGTTGTACAGTTTCGCAGGATCCTGTTACCGACTCCCTCTATGAAGGTGGACTATCAAGAGTCTAGGGTCTGACTGTTTGTGAACAGCTGTGATACAGGTAAGTGATCATTCAGTTTCTATACATGTATTGACTTTTTTTTCTTTTTTGTCGTACAGTTTCCCAAGATCCCTTGACCGACTTCCTCTATGAAGGTGGACAATCAAGGGTCTAGGGTCTGACTGTTGGTAAACAGCTGTGATACTGGTAAGTGATTATTCAGTACATATACTGACTTTATTTTCTTTTTTGTCGTACAGTTTCGCAGGATCCTGTTACCGACTCCCTCTCTGAAGGTGCACTATCAAGGGTCTAGGGTCTGACTGTTCGTAAACAGCTTTGATACAAGTAAGTGATTATTCAGTTTCTATACACGTATTGACTTTTTTTTTTCTTTTTTGTCGTACAGTTTCCCAGGATCCCGTGACCGACTCCCTCTCTGAAGGTGGAAACGAATAATAAGAGTCTATCCATTTGCTTCTCACTTCACAACTATATATAGGTAAATACAGCTATATTCTGTCCATCTTCAACTGTGTGAGGCTGAATGATTTTAAACAGCTGTCATACAGGTAAGTGATTATTCAGTTTCTATACATGTACTGACTTTTTTTATTTTTTGTCATACAGTTTCCCAAGATCCCGTGACCAACTACCTCTCTGAAGGTGGAATATCAAGGGTCTAGGGTCTGACTGTTGGTAAACAGCTGTAATAGAGGTAAGTGATTATTCAGTACATATACTGACTTTTTTTTCTTTTTTGTCGTACAGTTTCCCAGGATCCCGTGACCGACTCCCTCTCTGAAGGTGGAAACGACTGACAAGGATTTTTCCATCTGCATCTCCATTCTCTACTATGACTGGCTGGCTGGTATTCTGTCCATCTCTAACTGTGTGAGGCTGACTGTTCGTAAATAGCTGTGATACAGGTAAGTGATTATTCAGTTTCTATACATGTATTGACTTATTTTTTCTTTTTTGTCATACAATTTCCCAGGATCCCGTGACCGACTCCCTCTATGAAGGTGGATAATCAAGGGTCTAGGGTCTGACTGTTCGTGAACAGCTGTGATACAGGTAAGTGATTATTCAGTTTCTATACATGTATTGACTTTTTTTTTCTTTTTTGTAATACAATTTCCCAGGATCCCGTGACCGACTCCCTCTCTGAAGGTGGACTAACCAAGGTCTTTACATTTGCATCTCCATTTACAACTGTGACTGGCTGGCTGGTATTCTGTCCATCTTCAACTGTGTGAGGCTGACTGTCCGTAAACAGCTGTTATACAGGTAAGTGATCATTCAGTTTCTATACACGTATTGACTTTTTTTTCTTTTTTTGTCGTACAGTTTCCCAGGATCCCGTGACCGACTCCCTCTATGAAGGTGGACTATCAAGGGTCTAGGGTCTGACTGTTGGTAAACAGCTGTGATACTGGTAAGTGATAATTCAGTACGTGTATTGAATTTATTTTTTCTTTTTTGTCGTACAGTTTCCCAGGATCCCGTGACCGACTCCCTCTCTGAAGGTGGAAACGACTAACAAGGATTTTTCCATCTGCATCTCCATTCTCTACTATGACTGGCTGGCTGGTATTCTGTCCATCTTCAACTGTGTGAGGCTGACTGTCCGTAAATAGCTGTTATACAGGTAAGTGATCATTCAGTTTCTATACACGTATTGACTTTTTTTTCTTTTTTTGTCGTACAGTTTCCCAGGATCCCGTGACCGACTCCCTCTCTGAAGGTGGAAACGACTAACAAGGATTTTTCCATCTGCATCTCCATTCTCTACTATGACTGGCTGGCTGGTATTCTGTCCATCTTCAACTGTGTGAGGCTGACTGTCCGTAAATAGCTGTTATACAGGTAAGTGATCATTCAGTTTCTATACACGTATTGACTTTTTTTTCTTTTTTTGTCGTACAGTTTCCCAGGATCCCGTGACCGACTCCCTCTATTGAAGGTGGATAATCAAGGGTCTAGTTTCTGACTGTTCGTGAACAGCTGTGATACTGGTAAGTGATCATTCAGTTTCTATACACGTATTGACTTTTTTTTCTTTTTTGTCGTACAGTTTCCCAGGATTCTATTACCGACTCCCTCTCTGAAGGTGCACTATCAAGGGTCTAGGGTCTGACTGTTCGTAAACAGCTGTTATATAGGTAAGTGATTAATCAGTTTCTATACATGTATTGACTTTTTTTTTTCTTTTTGTCGTACAGTTTCCCAGGATTCCATTATCAACTCCCTCTATGAAGGTGGACAATCAAGGGTCTAGGGTCTAACTGTTCATAAACAGCTGTTTTACAGGTAAGTGATCATTCAGTTTCTATACACGTATTGACTTTTTTTTCTTTTTTGTCGTACAGTTTCCCAGGATCCCGTGACCGACTCCCTCTCTGAAGGTGGAAACGACTAACAAGGATTTTTCCATCTGCATCTCCATTCCCTACTATGACTGGCTGGCTGGTATTCTGTCCATCTTCAACTGTGTGAGGCTGACTGTTTGTAAACAGCTGTTATACAGGTAAGTGATCATTCAGTACATGTATTGTCTTTTTTTTTCTTATTTGTTGTACAGTTTCGCAGGATCCTGTTACCGACTCCCTCTCTGAAGGTGCACTATCAAGGGTCTAGGGTCTGACTGTTCGTAAACAGCTTTGATACTAGTAAGTGATTATTCAGTTTCTATTCACGTATTGACTTTTTTTCTTTCTTGTCATACAATTTCCCAGGATCCCATTACCGACTCCCCCTCTGAAGGTGGATTATCAAGGGTCTAGGGTCTGACTGTTCGTAAACAGCTGTGATACAGGTAAGTGATCATTCAGTTTCTATACATGTGTTGACTTCTTTTTCTTTTTTGTTGTACAGTTTCCCAGGATCCCGTGACCGACTCCCTCTCTGAAGGTGGACTAACCAAGGTCTTTACATCTGCATCTCCATTTACAACTGTGACTGGCTGGCTGGTATTCTGTCCATCTTCAACTGTGTGAGGCTGACTGTCCGTAAACAGCTGTTATACAGGTAAGTGATCATTCAGTTTCTATACACGTATTTACTTTTTTTTTCTTTTTTTTCATACAGTTTCCCAGGATTCTATTACCGACTTCCTCTCTGAAGGTGGACTATCAAGGGTCTAGGGTCTGACTGTTTGTGAACAGCTTTGATACAGGTAAGTGATTATTCATGTTCTATACATGTATTGACTTTTTTTTCTTTTTTGTCGTACAGTTTCCCAGGATCCCGTGACCGACTCCCTCTATGAAGGTGGAAACGACTAACAAGGATTTTTCCATCTGCATCTCCATTCCCTACTATGACTGGCTGGCTGGTATTCTGTCCATCTTCAACTGTGTGAGGCTGACTGTTTGTAAACAGCTGTTATACAGGTAAGTGATTATTCAGTTTCTATTCACGTATTGACTTTTTTTCTTTCTTGTCATACAATTTCCCAGGATCCCATTACCGACTCCCCCTCTGAAGGTGGATTATCAAGGGTCTAGGGTCTGACTGTTCGTAAACAGCTGTGATACAGGTAAGTGATCATTCAGTTTCTATACATGTATTGACTTTTTTTTCTTTTTTGTTGTACAGTTTCCCAGGATCCCGTGACCGACTCCCTCTCTGAAGGTGGAAACGACTAACAAGGATTTTTCCATCTGCATCTCCATTCTCTACTATGACTGGCTGGCTGGTATTCTGTCCATCTTCAACTGTGTGAGGCTGACTGTTCGCAAACAGCTTTGATACAGGTAAGTGATCATTCAGTTTCTATACACGTATTGACTTTTTTTTCTTTTTCTTTTTTGTCGTACAGTTTCCCAGGATCCTGTGAAGGTGGAAACGACTAACAAGGATTTCTCCATCTGCATCACCATTCTCTACTATGACTGGCTGGCAGGTATTCTGTCCATCTTGAACTGTGTGAGTCTGACTGTTCGTAATAGCTTTGATACAGGTAAGTGATCATTCAGTTTCTATACATGTATTGATTTTTTTTTCTTTTTTGTCGTACAGTTTCCTAGGATCCCGTGACCGACTCCCTCTCTGAAGGTGGAAACGACTAACAAGAGTCTATCCATTTGCTTCTCACTTCACAACTCTATATAGGTAAATACAGCTATATTCTGTCCATCTTCAGCTGTGTGAGGCTGAATGTTCGTAAACAGCTGTTATACAGGTAAGTGATTGTTCAGTTTCTATACACGTATTGACTTTTTTTTTTCTTTTTGTCGTACAGTATCCCAGGATTCCATTATCAACTCCCTCTAGGAAGGTGGACAATCAAGGGTCTAGGGTCTGACTGTTCGTAAACAGCTGTGATACAGGTAAGTGATTATTCAGTTTCTATACACGTATTGACTTTTTTTTCTTTTTCTTTTTTGTCGTACAGTTTCCCAGGATCCTGTGAAGGTGGAAACGACTAACAAGGATTTCTCCATCTGCATCACCATTCTCTACTATGACTGGCTGGCAGGTATTCTGTCCATCTTGAACTGTGTGAGTCTGACTGTTCGTAATAGCTTTGATACAGGTAAGTGATCATTCAGTTTCTATACATGTATTGATTTTTTTTTCTTTTTTGTTGTACAGTTTCCCAGGATCCCGTGACCGACTCCCTCTCTGAAGGTGGAAACGACTAACAAGGATTTCTCCATCTGCATCTCCATTCTCTAGTATGACTGGCTGGCAGGTATTCTGTCCGTCTTCAACTTTGTGATGCTGACTGTTCGTAAACAGCTGTGATACTGGTAAGTGATCATTCAGTTTCTATACATGTATTGACTTTTTTTCTTTTTTGTTGTACAGTTTCCCAGGATCCCGTGACCGACTCTCTCTCTTTGCAGATAAGACTGAACCCCCCTGCAATAAAACGTGCAGGACAGGGGGACTCTACAATTAAAAACAACAAGATTGTGGCTTTAAAGTACTAAGATATCACTGAAATTAAGATATGCTGAGCGCTGAGTAACACACCTGAAGTAGTTACAATCCCAGCTTTTAAGACAATAAAGAGAATTCTTCCCCTTTTTGTCTGCACTGATTGGTCAGTGTCTGGTCTTCAATATCTGACACGTAGTCAGCTAAATCCTGAGGTGCTTTCTCTTTGCATAGCGTTCACCATGTCTGTCTTTCTTGAACCTGAGTCTGATTAACATGGTTAGCTGTCGGCAGGGGGGTACACACCTCTCCTCATGGAAATCATCATCATCATCATCATATTCATCATCTGACATTGCCTGGTCAGTATGGGTTTGGTGTTCTGTAACACACGTAGAACAGACATGGTCTTGTGTTTTTACAGTGTTTCTAGTCTGAGCAGATTTCCCTTGTATGCAGAGTTTAGGTTCAATTTATTACCATTTAGTTTTTTTGTTTTTTCATGCCCTGGTGGAGCTCAAGGTCATTACTTGACTGTAACCCTTTGTACATTTCAGACCCATCTACACTATTTTAAATCGTAGACCCATGTGTGTTCACTCACGCATTCACTCCAGACCGAGAGAAGTCCTCTCCTCTTTTGTAGCTTCAACGCAAAGCTGTTGTGTGGCTGAGTGGTCTAAGGGTCTGGATTGAGGTTCCAGTCTCTTTGGTAGCATGGGTTTGAACTGCCACTGCCAAAAGACACCTTTTGGGGACAGTGGTGACTCAGCAGTTGGAGCACCGAGCTATTGATGACCGGGTCAGGGGTTCAATACCTGGCTCGGCAAGCTGCCACCGTTTGGCCCATAAGCAAGGCCCTTCACCCTCTTTGCTCCCCGTGCGCCACAGCAATGGCTGCCCACCACTCCAGGCACTGTCACTGTGTGTGTTTTTAATTACTGGTGTGTATGTGTGTGTTCACTGCATGGATGGGTTAAAGGAGGAGGCCAAATTCCATATGTGTCAGACACAAATTGTAAACATGGTTATCTTTGGCTCTTTGGTACATTACAGACCCTGTAACAGTAGTCAGTAGTTGGTCAGTGTCTGGTCTTCAAAATCTGACATGGTCAGCTAAGGCGTGTCTCTGTCTTCCTCTGTTTGAGTGCCATCTTGAGCATCAGTTTGAAACTCTTGAACCTTTTCTGGAGTCTGATGAACATGGTTAGTTGTTGGCATGGGGGTACACACCTCTCCCCATGGAAATCATCCGCCATTGACTGGTCAGTCTGAGGGTTCTCCAATTCCACTCAGCTGTATTTTGATGTGGTCAGTGCAGAGGTCTTGTGCCTTATGCCCTTCTCACTTAGTGATGACTGCAAATCCCTTGCTGTGAACTCTGTACCATTATCTGAACAAACACATTTTTCTGTTCCATATGGAGATAAATCAGCCAAGAATTGCTCAATAGCTTTTACAGTGTGACTCTGTACTTCTCTGTTGTCATGCCTTCTGGTATATCCTGTAATGTGGCTTGACAGCTAGCGTTTTCATTAATAATCTTCCAGATTTAACCATCTCCTTCCATCTCACCCTAAAGATCTTGATCATCTAACAGATGATCTGCAGACTGTGCTCCATTCTAACCTTGATCGTGTTTCTCCAACCTAACACCAAGTCGTTTCTGCTTACCTCTCCTCTGTTTGAGCTGCCACTCAGTCGGGTTGTTTGTCTCTGACCAAATAACACGGTGATGTTGCTTTATGAACAGTGAGCAAAATCAGTCCTGGCTTTGTAGAGTGTGAGTATTACCATCACTGTTGATTCTACTCATTGACTTGATGTAAAGTAGCTCCTAATCTTTTAATAGATCACCAAACTAGGCTAACTGTCACACACTCAGGGTTAGCACCAGGTCCGTATGATGGACTATGGAATCATTCCTCATTTGTAATAAACTGCACTGTATTACTGAATCAGTACAAGGTGAAATTTTTGTGCACGTAACTATTGAACGATGTCTCTCACTCGACCTACCTGAACATCTAGTTGACCGAGCTTTGGTGCTTTTCACAAACACAGCCTCTCCCACGTTGCCAAGAAACAACAAAGCCAATCCTGTTAGTGATGTTGGTTAGGGAGACGGGACTCGTAGTAGAGAAGGAGATCTGTTAACCGTCTTTTGGGGTGCTTAGTCTTAAAGTGGCAGGCTAGTCTCCGGCTTCCAAAAAGCAGCACAATTTCCTGCTTATCACAGTCTATGGCCTTGGTGAATTTGCTGTGGTTTTTATCAGAAGCAGCTCTTTCTACTGATCAGACATTGATTCAGGACCCCCTTAACATTAGGTTAAATTTTGCCCCTGGGTATTAAGAGAACTCTATATTTCTCCACCTGACTCCATCTTCAACCAACACCTAGTCCTGTTTTAGAACTACTTCAAACATGATCTCCACCTGCCACCCCCTTTATTAGCAAATGTACCATAACAACTGTCGTCTCGGTTCGTCTTCCTCTAGAGATGGACTTGTTATTCAACAAGGGGAGTCTGTAGCCACCGTCTTTAGTTGTAACAATAATATATTTTATTGCAATCGAAAGAACAGTGTGGAGAGAGTCTGCCAATTCTGGGTGCCCTTCAGTCTCTCTCCCCGACTTAGGAATACCTTGAGTTTTTATACCCTATTTCACGCCACATTCTGTTGGAATGTTGCCATATATGGAATGTTTACATTTCATCCATAGGGAACAGCCATTAGCTCCCCCATTACCTAAGTGGTCCATGGCCACATCTGGACAGCGTTTAAATCACTGACACGTCTGCCCAACGGGATGTCCAAATCTAAACAGCATCTTATGTCTGTTCAATTTGTGTAGATTTGGTCAAGAAACGGGGCCCCCTTTCTTTTCTACTTCTGCAAAGCCAATGAATATACTACACAACCTCAACAGCTAGTGTTTTCATTAATAACCTTGTGTAACCAGTGCAGCCTTTGCCTGGCTACGAGTGTCTGGTGAGCCCTGTCAGCCACCGTAGTCAAGGTGATGCGCTGTTTTCCCCCCTCCCTTTTCTCACGTACTAGGTATGCTCTGGTTGAGCCAGATCAGCCACCGTAGTTGGAGCACTGCGCTGTTTTCCCCCTCCCCTTACGGAAGCGCCAGGTGGATACAATCGGGGTGAGTATTAGCTTTAGCATATATACATACGGCAGTGCTGGGTGTATGGAGAGCTTCATTCTGCTAGGGTCTGTTGTGACTTCGGCGACGGTCATCAGACGGTAGGTTACTTCTAAAAGTGGTGCTACGTTGAGTTGCGGTTAAATATTAAGGTGTAATGTCCCTGTGCAGGTGTGTTGGCGTGCCGGTCTATGCAAGCTTCCCCCCCCTCTTCTGAGTCTGTGGTGCATTAGCACAGAGCTCTCGGAAACAGCTTAAACACTGTAGCCATTTGTTGTGGATTCACTGCGCTTTTACCGCTCCTGTAAGCAGGTTGTGCTGAGACAGCGTCTAACAGTAGGTAAGTACGCGGTAGTACGAATAGCTTTGCGTGTTTACTGGTAGCTTATGCGGCTAACGTCTGTTTTATGTAGGTGTAATGTGGATTGGTGCAACAGCTAACTGGGTGTGAGCTTGTGCATAGCAGCAGCTAAAGCGTCCTGTGTGAGCGTCGCCACTGACCAGTCCAGGGGGCGCCGGACTATTGGGACGTGCAGACCTGAAAGCAGCTACTCGTCATCTCTTGTTTTAATAATAAATGTTTAATACCTACATGGTGAAATTGGAGCCGCTGCTGTTTTGCTGGGGTTGTTACTTTTGTTTGGTTGGTTTTGCTTTTTTTCTATCTTGTTTCCTAGTTTTATTTTGATTTGCTTTTGCTTATTATTTTGCTTGATTACTTTGCTGCTTGGTTGTTTTGTTCTATTTGAATTGATTTTGTTATTTTTGCATTTAATGATTTAGTTATCAATTGATGGCTTTATGCTGTGCATTTTTGGTTAATTGATTTACTGTTTCATTTCATTTGGCAGCAGTTCTTGGTTTATCGTGTGGAATATTTTAAAGAACTATTTTTTTTTGTTTATTATTATTATTATTATTATTATTATTGGCTATTTGTGGGAAATCATTCTGGCTGTGGGGAGTCCTCTGGTTCCAGTGATCAGAGCCATTGTGGATTCTAATTGTGTCTCTTCTTCTTATAGGACATCTGGATGCTCCTTTCCTGTCTGTTCACTCGTGGTTTGGCACCTTACTTGCGGTGGTGTGAGTTCACGTGCACTGCACTTTTGCGTGTGTGTGTGTGTGTGTGTGTGTGTGTGTGTGTGTGTGTGTGTATTGGAGACTTTAGAATGCAGACAGGGCTAGGCCACCTGTAATTGGACGCCCACAGCCGATATCCCAGTTCTTTGGAGCTCCTGTAATTTTGTTATTATATTCTTTGTTTATTTTTCTTATTGTGTTTGTTGCTAATTTTAAATAATATTAATAAATGAGTGATTTTATACATGGTGGTGAATAAACCTTTCTAATTACCTCAATCCATGTCTCTGAATATTTTTCAGGCTTACCTGTGTGTCTAGGTGCTTTTTATTACTCAGATTTATAGAATATTTCCTGGGGTGAAATTCCCCAGGTGGAGTAGTCGGGTGTTGCTATACTACCACAGGTCACATATAGCATGTTTTGTATTATTAATATGGTATTTAGCATCTTTAAAAAGAAAAGAATCTGTTATATACATATTTATTATTTTACTTTTTACTTACTTCTGAGAGAATATTTTATATTTTTATATTTTTGAGGATAAATCAGTTGTTAATTTGGAGAAAAAATGTTTGAGTAAATATACGAATAAATCTACTGACCTACAAGAAGTGGTTAAGTTTTACTCCATATATGTTTACATTCATAATAAAATGAATATAAACTGATATTATTTTATACAGAAAATAACTCTAACTCATTTGTTCTGTGTTCAGATCATCTCTCTCTGTAATGGTGCAGCTTTAGTGATTCTCTGATGTTCAGGAGCTGCAGCAGAAATTTATCTCTCTCTAGTGGAGAACGAGCTGAACACATTCAAGAAGCTCCTGAGTCCAGATTACCCAGCATGCTCTGAGAGAGAGGTGGAGGATGAGGATGATCAGAGAGGGGGGAGAGAGGGGGTGCTGGAGATCACACTGCAGATCCTGAGGAACATGAAGCAGACAGACCTCGCTAACACACTAGAGAGCAGTAAGAGTTCTGGGTCATGACCATGGTTCCCAACCTGAGTGCTAATGTATTCCTCAGTGAAGTCCCGCTTCTCAAAGGGAATAAAAATCAATACTTCAGATTACTAGAATACTACAGTTCAGAGCTACTCCACCCCATATCTTACTAAATGATCATCAGATCACTGGTCAGAGAGAGCTCTTCCAAGCAGCTGCTGGACATTTATTTAACAATGCTAATATGGAAGACCCCCCAGTGTGTTGGATACACCCCCTGCTGTAAGCTATGGTCTCTTTACAATCACTCTCTCTCTCCTCATGCATTAGCTAAAGCCCTCAGCGCTATCAGCACTAATAAAAGCACAGGTTGGACCCTTTCTTCTGAAGTTTGGGTCTCTGATTATTTTAGATCTCATTACTTACATTTTTATTCTCTTTATTTAATCAAGCAGAATTTCCAGTGTCTGGAAAACAGCACATGGAATTCCCCTCCACAAAGAAGGCGGAGCTTCAGATCATGATAATTTTAGTCCAATATCAAAACTACAATGCTTAGTCAACATTTTAGACTCCTTAGTAAAAGATCGAGAGAGAGAGAGAGAGAGGGAACCTCTCTGGTCTGGGAGCAGAACGGTTCAGCCATGGGGATGTGGCACACTCCTTGTGGGCTGCTGGGAGAGCCATCATAAAACATCTGAGCTCTCTTAGTGGTCCTGTAAAAGAGAGAGAGACTAAGTTAAGACTTACCACACTCTAGTCTCCCACACTCAGCTTTACTGCACTTTCCAGGACTTATTCTGTGTGTGTGTGTGTGTGTGTGTGTGTGTGTCAGGTCTGTTCGTGCCAAACATTACTCAATAGTCCACCTACATGTCTCGCTCCTGCACCTCTTTCCAAAACAACTGCTTAGTTTTCAGATGGGAGCTGATGAGTCCTGGAAGCCTCTCTATTACAATCAATGTCCCTCTGTGTGTGTGTTTTCAATGGTCAGGACCCCACAGGACAGCCCACCGCAAAGCAGGTAGGTAGTATTTGGGTGGTGGGTCATTCTCAGCACTGCAGTGACCCTGACTGACCTGGTGGTGGCGTGTATGTTAGGGTGTGCTGGGCTGGTGGTACGAGTGGAGCGCTGCTGCGTCTGACAGGACGCTGTTGGCTGGATGTTTCTGGTTGGTGGACTATTCTCAGTCCAGCAGCCATGCTGTGTCTGATCCGTACCAGCAGCACAACACAATAACACAAGCGCCGCCACCACCAGGTCAGTCAGTGTCACTGCAGTGCTGAGAATGACCCTCCACCCAAATACTACCTACCTGCTCTGTGGTGGTCAGTCCTGTGGGGTCCTGAGCATTGAGGAACAGGGCAAGAGGAGGCTGATAACAGAGTCTGCAGAGAAACAGATGGAGACAGTCTGGAGCTACAGATCTACACCCTGCTCCTGTATGACCAGTGGAGCTGATAGGATGGACAGTAATGAATGAAGTGGCCGGCTGTGTATAAAACCATTAATTAACCTTACGCTTCAGTTCAGGTTGTGTTCAATTTAGGAATGACAGATTGTAAATCCCAGGCTGTTCTGATGAATGAATGTTAGGAGTGTAATGAAGATCAGATACAATTCAGCTCATTATTTTACAGTGTGACTAAAATAAGAGTAATCAATTCTCATGTGAACACTTCCTTTACTTTCACATTATTTATTTATTTAGAATTGGAATGATGAACTGATTATATCTGCAGATGGAGAAGAACAGTACCCCCCTCTTAAAGAGCTTCGCCTCCTCAGTGTATATCACAATACCTACATTTAGAGTAGGTAGAGTGTGCAGTTTAAGTGTGTGTGTGTAGTGTAAGTGTGTGTGTAGTGTAAGTGTGATATCCCTCCTTCACACACACTGGGTGAAGCAGCCGGTCACTAAAGGAGCTGCCCAGTGCTGCCAGAGTCTCATGCAGGGGGTGGGAGCTGTTCTCCAGCACGGGTGCCAGCACAACCAACCAAAACAGTCAGCTGGTATGTCCAGCCAAACCACACTGGTCAACCAGTATGTCCAGCATGATCAGCCTGACCATCTTTACCCTGCTGTTTGACCAGGAAAATCATGCCAGTCCACCAGCATGACCAATCCAATCCAAATAGTCAATGAGTACGAAGATGCATGTTGACCAGCATGACCAGCAGAATTAGAGTGATTGACCAGCATGACCAGCTTAACCAAAATGGTCAACCCTCTCTACCAGATTATTGGTATTATTTCCAGATATTAATAAGAAATAAGATGGAGTTTGTCACGTTACTTGGCTGTTTTGATTTCTATTTGTTATCAAAAGGGATTTTTGAGTGGAATTAACTTATAATAATTGAGTTTAGACGTGGACAGTGATGGACAACGCACTATTAAAATGCTCAGTTATAAGCAGACATGATATTAACTGAGCCTTTTCTTATAAAGCCCCCCAACTCTGGAATAACCTTCCAGATAATGTTGGGGACTCAGACTCAGTCTTTAAATCTAGGCTGAAACTCATCTGTTTAGTTTAGCTCTTGGTAATTAATGTTTCTTAGATAAAGGTTGCAGGTCCAGGGGTTCGAGGACACAGGGAATTGTAGTACACTGAGATGCTGGAGCTGTCGTCTCGCTGCTTACACGCGATCACTCAGGTTTGTGGACGGTGGAGCAGATAGACGCTAGTGTTTCAGGGAGCTCCCGTGTCTGTGTTACCTTCTGGCTCTCTCCTTTTAATTAGAATGTTATAGTCAGACCTGCCGGAGTCGTCAGGCACACTCTGATACTGATCTACATTCTCTGATCTCTATAAAAGCCTCTCAGAACTAATTCTGTCTCTTTACCTTCTCCCAGTAAATGACCATCCAGCCTGCCCTGCTGGAAGACTGACCGCTGGGGTCCCCTCTACCTGCATTAGACCAGTAGCCTCCCCCCACCACCATCACCCATAAAAGACCAGCTGCACATCCTCCTACCATCTATTCCTCCTCCATCTTCCTCCTCCAGCTCTCTGGTCATACTGGTTTAGTAGTAGTTTGATAAAGCAAGTCATGTGGGTCAAGCTCACTATTTTGGTCATGTGGGTCAGGCTCAGATGGTCAAACTGGTGGTTCTGGTGGTCAAGCTGGTGGACTAGCATGATTTGCTGGTCAACATTCTTGGCCGCACCAGTAGATTATTTTGTCAGTTCGGTTCACACTGGTCAACCAGCATAGTCATTACTGGTTGCTAATTGGCTAGTATTGTAGTACTGTAGTATCCTCCTCTTCCTTCTCCATCTCTTTTCTTCCTTCTCCATCTCTCCTCATCATTCTCCATCTCTTTTCTTCCTTCTCCATCTTTCCTCTTCATTCTCCATCTCTCCTCTTCATTCTCCATCTCTCCTCCTCCTTCTCCATCTCTCCTCTTCATTCTCCATATCTCCTCTTCATTCTCCATCTCTCCTATTCATTCTCCATCTCTCCTCTTCCTTCTCCATCTCTTTTCATTCTCCATCTCTCCTCTTCCTTCTCCTTCTTTCCTCTTCCTTCTCCATCTCTCCTCTTCCTTCTCCATCTCTTTTCTTCATTCTCCATCTCTCCTATTCCTTCTCCATCTCTCCTCTTCATTCTCCATTTCTCCTCTTCATTCTCCATCTCTCCTCTTCCTATAGTAGATTTTATCAGTTCGGTTTCGGTTCGGTTTCAGTTCGATTTCGGTTCGGTTTCTGTTGCCCCCCCCCTCCTCTTTCTGCAGCTTTAGCTTTTCACACCCATCCGGACCCTCGTGAACCATAAACGGACCCTGGTTCTGAGTGTGAAGAGCCAGGTGGTCTTTACTTTAGCAAAGCTAGTGCTGTGCTGGCTCTTGTCCCCCCTGCAGTTCACCGACCCACACTCTTCCTCCTCATGCATCTCCACCTCAAGCTTCTCCACCTCAAGCTTCTCCACCTCCTGCTTCTCTTCCACCTCAAGATCTTCCACCTCAAGATCCTCCACCTCAAGATCCTCCACCTCAAGATCTTCCACCTCAAACTTCTCCACCTCCTGCATCTCCACCTCAAACCTCTCCACCTCCTGCATCTCCACCTCATCAAGCTTCTCCACCCCCCTCCTCTTCTCTCTAATGATTCTGATGTCCTTCTTGTACTGGGTCTTGAGCTCTTTCAGCTCTTTCTTCAGCTTCTTCTCCTTTTCTTTGAAGAGAGCTTTCATTGATTGATCTTCTGCTTTCTGTAGAGCTCTCTCCTTTTTCCTTTGGAGCTCCAACCTCTTCTTCTCCTCTTTCTTCAGGAGGGCCTGCCTCTTCTTCTCCTCTTTCTTCAGGAGGGCCTGCCTCTTCTTCTCCTCCTTCTTGTTGAGCTGGCTTGGCTCCTCTTTGACCAGCTCCTCCACCTGGTGAGCTGCTGTGTCCTGCCTTAGCTCCGCCCTCCTATCCAGCAGAAAGTACACCCCCCCTGCGGATTCTCTGAGTCCCCCTGTGAACTCCATCTCCACGAACCCTGACTCTGTGCTGCTCTCGCTCATCCTGGAGGACCTCTCTCTCAGTCCCTCGTAGTCCGACTGCGTCCAGGTGGCGCTGTGGTGCCATATTTATAGGCAACAGCGCTAGCCCCTCCCCCCCGCCCCCGTAATTGTTACGTCAGTCGCGCTGTAGTGTTCCAGAACAAAACACATTAGAGAATCGACACAAGCCACGCCCCCTGTAATTGTTACGTCACTCGCGCTGTAGTGTTCCAGAACAAAACACATTAGAGAATCGACACAAGCCACGCCCCCTGTAATTGTTACGTCACTCGCGCTCCAGTTGGCGTTGTAGAACAAAACACATTACAGAACCGTGGGAACTGCGGGAGCATGCCGCTGTGGGGGCGGGCCGATGTGAGGGCGGACCGCTGTGGGGGCGTGCCGCTGTGAGGGCGGGCCGTTGCGTGAGCATGCGGATGTGAGTGTGGGGGCGGGTCGCTGTGAGGGCTGGATAGAGAGGACAGGGTATTGAATTAAATTAGAGACTGAATTAAAACAGGGACTGAATTAAATTTATTAATAATAATAATAATAAAGTAATAATAAAATAATAATAATAATAATAATAATCATGATAATAGTAATAATAATAATAATGATAATAATACTACTAATGATGATGATGATAGTAATAATAATAATAATAATAATAATAATAATAATAATCATGATAATAGTAATAATAATAATAATGATAATAATACTACTAATGATGATGATGATAATAATAATAATAATGATAATAATAATAATAATAATAAGGCGCTGTATCCAGTCTTGTGTTGATTAAACAGAACTGAGTTTAATTGTGTGTTTGTTACCGGATGAAGTCGTGGTCTGTTGATCTGCTCTTTAAATGTAAATTATTTTTAAATATAAAAATTAATAAAATATGAACAGAGCAGAAGGCGGTTTATTCATCCACACACTGAGCAAACCTCAGATCAGCATTTAACGAAAACAAGCCAAATGAACTACATTTACATTTAATCCGTGTTTCTGATTAAAAATTCTGTTATTATTATTATTATTATTATTATTAATATTATTGTTGTTATTATGGGTGGTTATAATTGTCATTATTATTGTTATATTATTCTTGTTGTTTTATTATTACTATTATTATTATTATTATTGTTGTTGTTATTATTATTATGGGTTGTTATTATTGTTATTATTATTATTGTTGTTGTTATTATGGGTGGTTATGATTATTATGATTATTATTAGTTATATTATTATTATTAGTAGTAGTATTGTTATTATTTTTGTTGTTATGGGTGGTTATGATTGTTATTATTATTGTTATATTATTATTATTATTGTTGTTGTTGTTGTTGTTATTATTGTTATTGTTATTATGGGTGGTTATGATTGTTATTATTATTGTTATATTATTATTGTTGTTGTTATTATTGTTATTATGGGTAGTTATGATTGTTATTATTATTGTTATATTATTATTATTGTTGTTGTTATTGTTATTATGGGTAGTTATGATTGTTGTTTAGATGATGGGATGTTGTTGATGTATTGTCCTCGTGCTCGTGCTCCTGCGCGCTTTCCGCAGCTGTTCTGTCTGGAGCATCCCTGCGTTCTGGATCGGTGTTGAACTCCAGCAGCGAGCGCATCGTGCAGCGGAGTCGCACCTGTGCTCGCGTTGGGGTCCGCTCCGCAGGACAGCAGCAAGCGCGCGACCCGGGTACTGACCATCATCATCACCTAAACAACAGCAGTAATAATAATATTCATTATTATTATCATTATAATTATTATATGTATATAAATAACAATGTCTTACAATCTTAAAGGTGTTTATAAAAATAAGAGATTAGTAACAGTGAAATAGAAATAAATAAGAACATCAAAGTAATAAATAAAGAAGTCAGAGGTCAGTGAGAGGGTCTGTCTGTAACTCTCTTTATCAAATATTACAATAAACCCAAACACACACACAGTTCCATCCTCTACAGACACACAGCTCTGTTCATTTATCACATTCATCACATTCATTACACTTATCACGTTTATTACATTGTGGTGAAGATATTAAACGTGGCCTTGTGCAAAAGTATTGGGACATTAAAGACACTGTGTTTAAACTAGAGATCTTTGAAACTGCATGTAAGGATGAAATCCTGAACTTAGAGGGGTTATCAGTCTCACTGTCTGAATGGGGATCCTGTTAGTGAAGGAGTTGTTTCTGAGTGAAGTATGATGTTGAATGCCACGAATAGTGCTGGCTCATTCCAGTCACTACAAGCAGCTAAGGTACAGAATTCCATATTCTTGACGTAAAGACATAATTCCTTGAGAGCAACCCTTGTGAGGGTGATGAAAAGCAGATTTTAATTGTTTGATGTTTTCCAACAAACACGACTAAGCATTCACAACAGAGTAGCAGAACGCTTTCATTCAGAAGACATTAGAATCATTATTTTGATATAGAATACAGTACCAGTACTCTTTCACCCAGAATACGGTAGCATAACACTACACAACCAGCATAGAGGAGCATAACTCACACAGAATACAGTATTCAATTCAAATGAATTTTATTTATACAGCACTTTCACAACAAATGTGGTCACACAGCAGCTTTACAGAGATCCAGGTCCAAGCCTCTTCTGAGCAAAGGAAAAACTCCCTCAGATTGAGAAGAAGAAACCTTGAGAGGAACCAAGACTCAAAAAGGGAACCCATCCTCCTCTGGTCGCCACCGGATAGCACAATGAAAAGCAAAGCAGGAATAAAACATGGAATTAAGGGAATATGGCCAATGTGCCGTCAAGATAAAAACATGAGTGAAATGTTAAAGTTCATGCAGGTACACGGTCACAAGCACAGTCATGCAGTGAGGAGAGGATGACTCCATTAGAGGCCCCAGAACCGGACAGCGGGCAGGAGGGCGGTGGAGAGACCGAGGTCTGCCGATGGAACAGTTGAAACTGGGCATCTTAACACATGGGAAAGAGAGAAAAAAAATAAAAGGGTTAGGAGGAGGAAGAAAAAAAATAAATCACAGCAAAAACTTTTTAGAAGGGTTACAGCAGGACAGGGTAGGCAAGAGCAGCCAAACACAAACGCAATCGCAGCCAGCAGGGGGCAGCTCAGCACATGGGGGAAGAGAGAAGAAATGAAGGGAAAAAAAACAAAAACTAACAAAACAATAAAACAAAACAAACAAAAAAAGAATAATAATAATGAAAATGGTTAGGTTTATATATGAATTTGAACAGTATTGTAACAACGCTCAAGCGCAACAAAGCAGCAAAACAAATTATACACAACACAGCATCATTTACACACAACACAAGCAGGACACAGCAGCCCAACACTGTTCAAGCAGAACACAATCAAGTGGCACAGCAGCGAAATATCATTCAAGCAGAAGACAGCAGAGTAACAATTTTGATGCAGGACACAGCAGCCCAACACAGTAGTGAAATGTTGTTCAAGCAGAACACAGCAGCGTAACAATTTTGATGAAAAACACAAGCAGGACAAAGCAGCGAAATACCAATCAAGCAGAACACAGCAGCACAATTAATATACAGAACAAGGTTAAGTGACACCGTTCAAGCAGAACGGCCATGCAAAACATGCAAAGCAGGACACAGCAGCCAAACACTGTTCAAGCAGGACACAGCAGCCAAACACTGTTCAAGCAGGACACATTAGCGAAATATCGTTCAAGCAGGACACAGCAGCGTATTGTTGATAAAAACACAAGCAGGACAGCAGCAAAATTATTATATAGAACAAGTGACACTGTTCTAGCAGAACACAGCAGCGTAAGAAGTTTGATGCAAAACACAAGCAGGACACAGCAGCCCAACACGGTCAATGCAGAACACAAGCAAGTGGCACAGCTGCAGCCACCTTCAGGACTGTGATTGCAAGACAATCTCGTCAAAAATTGGATTTTTAGGTGCAAAAGTGCAAAAACATGTTACAATTCAGAGAGGAAAATAAATAAATAAAAATAATGAAAATGTTTAGGTTTATATATGAATATGAACAGCATATATGAAAAACATGCAGAACACAGCAGCACAATTGATATACAGAACAAGGTTAAGTGACTGTTCAAGCAGAACGGTCATGCAAAACACAAGCAGGACACAACAGCCCAACACGGTTCAAGCAGAACACAAGCAAGTGGCACAGCTGCAGCCACATTCAGCACTGTGCTTGCAAGGCAATCTCGTAAAAAATTGGATTTTTAGGTACAAAAGTTTTACCTGTTTCTTACAGAGAGTGGGATTGTTGAGGAGTACAATGCGCCACCTTTCCACACGTTGCTGGGGAAGATGCAGTGAAGGTCTACAACATGTTACAATTCAGAGAGAAAGAAACTGAAACAAGAAATGTGCTGAAAAAGAAGTTCAGGGATTACTGAGAGTCAAGAAAGAACCTACCCGATGTTCACCATTTGTTCTTCACGAGAGCTCAGGGTCCAGCTGAAAGCACTGAGGCGTACGGGAGGAATTCGGGGACCAGAAACTGCAGAATTCAGCAAAGTACTCACATATTCTGGCCACTGCATGTCACCATTGGGAAAGCTACCACTCACCTGTGAAAGCCAAAAATGCTAAATTGAATTTCACATATTGTTGACGTGATGTACCAGCAATACTAGGACGCGAGACATGGGAGGTGTTAGGTGTGGTTAAAAGAGTGCATGGAATCAAAGTAAAATGACATTCTGAAAGACAGTGATCTGTTCACTGTTCTTGGATTCCTACACATTCAAGTAGATCCCATGGTCTCACCAGTGATTCATCCACCAAGAAAAGTCCCGATTGCCCTGAAAGACAACAATCATTGATGAGCTACACAAAATGAAGGGGTCTAAATCACCAAACAGCATGAACCGAACGACTGGGTAAGCAGCATGGTCACAGTGGTGAGGATTTTGGCATATCAAACGTCATGACAGTTCCAAGCTCTGCACATTGAACATACCCACTGGAAGATACAGATTCCTTTGACCTTCTTTTGGGGTGTCCTCAGCTTCAGAGGTATTCCAAAGGTCAATTGCAGACTATTAAAGGCCTGGAAGGTGTCGTCAACGTTACGAAGGATATCTTAGTCTGGGGTGAAACGATCAAAGAAACATGACTGCAGACTCATCCAAGCGCTGAAAAGGGAAAGACAGTGGAACCTGAAACTCAACAAAAACAAGTGCAAGATCAGATCATCACAAATCCAGTACATGACCATATGCTCTCTACAGAAGGTCTCAATCTAGATCGAGATAAAGTGAGAGCTGTAACACATATGCCTACACCAGAAAACAAGCAGGCACTCATGAGATTAATGGGCATGATTCAGTACCTTTCCAAGTTTATACCCAATCTGTCTGAAGTCGGCGCACCTCTCAGAAAACTGCTCGAGCATGACACACTGTGGCACTGGGCAGAAAGTCAAACACAAAGCTATAACAATCTGAAGTCTCTGCTGAAAAATGCTCCCACACTAAAACTCTATCATGTAAAAATACCTGGTACACCATCTGTAGACACGAGCTCAGAAGGCTTCGGAACAGCAGTTCTGCAGGAGAGAAAGCCAGTGGCTAAATTACATTCCGAAAAGGCAACAGCAGATGATCCAGAGATGCAGCTACTATACACAAGGACCATGGAAGGATGGCCTAATGAGAAAAATCCAAACATACTGAACATTCAAAGCAGAGAAGCAAAATACAGATACAAGACAAGCTGCAGAGAAGAGAACTCAAGCAGAACAGCTATTATGACAGACAGACAAAGAGCCCACCAAGCATATACATGTGGGACAAGGTGAGAATTCAGAGAGGGCAACCTGCTATCATGATCAGCCACGATTCTTCACAGTCCAGACGCCAGATGGAAGAACCTATAGAAGAAACAGAAAACAGAACACACATTCACAGAACACAGTTCAAGTTCCTGTCCTTCTCCAGATGTGGTTATGAACAGAAACAATGTCCTGCTTATGGACAAGTGTGCAAATCCTGTAACAGCAAAATCACTTTACCAAAAATGTGTCAAAAACAATCAGAGCAGAATGAGGAAAAAAAATAAATAAAAAAATCATGCAGTTGAAAAAAAAGGCAGAGCAGGAAGATTTCTTCATTGTAACAGTTGAAATCAGAAAAACAGAATATTAGACAAACATAAACACTGTCAACAAAAGTGAATAGAATAACTGGACTGAAAATAAAACAAGAACTTTGCATTCAGCACCAACTTGAAGACAACGTCATCACAGCACAGAACTACAAATCAGATTTGAAACAAAACTCAAATCAAAAATGCAAGATTGAATTTCACATTGTTGACAGTGATGTACCAGCAATACTAGAACGTGAGAGATGATGGAAGAACCTATAGGAGAAACAGAAAACACCTCCTCAGGACGACTGAAAGAGTTCCCATCAGCATCACCCAATGTTGTTGCAGATTCCTGTGTTGAGCTGCAGGTCAGTGAATCTGGTCCACCTGCAGAAACTGGTACTGCAAAACAATCTGACTTACCTGAGACACATCCGAGAGAGACATTCTTCACAAGGTCAGGAAGACAAGTGAAAACGCCAGCAAGATACAAGGACTGAATCTGGAACACACATACAGTACACATTTACAATATTCACACACACATTCAGAGGACACGGTTCAAGCTCCTGTCCATCTGCTGACTGAATTTAAAGTTACTGTCATTTACTGCATCTTAGATTTGTTTAGGTTATTCTGCAATGTCAAGCTATTCTCATAAATATGGTGTTAAATGTACAGTTCATGTAGTTCAGTTCAGAGACCTCACCTCATTTCCCTTGAGTTTTAAAGCATTATGGTCCGACAGTGTTTGTATGAACGGTGTTGAGAGTCCTGCACAGCCCAAATCCTCCTCATTTATAGTTCTATTCATATTAAGAAAGAGAACAAAAATAGATCAGTTCAAGTGTGGGGATTTCACATGTTCTGTAGCTAAGAGGCAGCCCTAGCTAAGAATCACGCAGCTCCCCCAAAAGTACTAAAGTGTGAGTGTAGCACAGAGTCGTCCTTCCTCCATACTTTACACTGAGGAGCTGAAGCGGTTAGCAGAGGGAAAAACGGCCGTGGTGGTCGAGGAGCTCCTCGGCTTTTCCGGGGTCACGCAGACGCCGCCAGTCCCTCTCCGGTGCGGGAGTGGAGACGACGACTCTCGGTGTCCGTCGCGCCGGTAGTGCTGGAGCTCAGACGCCGCGTTGGAGGAGTCACGGGTCAAGCTGGACGACTTCCTTGCAGAGCGGCTGGAAAGCTTGTTTTTCCGCGGCCGCCATGTTTCTCGAGGCTAAAGAGAAAAACGCAAAGGCCGGTTAGTGAGACAGAGGACTGTACAGTAACACAGACAGCACAAGGACTACAACAACTGCCTAAGAGGAAGAAGACAAAGCTCACATTACGGACTATAAAGCAGGATGGCCGGTCGAAGCTCTGTGTGGAATCACGGCTCGAGCTTTGAAAGCAGGGCCGCATCGAAACAGCAGCTCAGAGTCTCCTCCAAATACCTACAATCACGTGATCGCCGGAAACGAAGCTTCCTTACGTCACTGGAACGCAATCGCGGTTCAATGCGCGTGAGTTTCCGGTCCCGCTGTAGACGAGCTGCACACCTGGTCGAATGTGTGCTGATCATTAATTAAACGTTTGATGCTAGGATGACCGTATTTTTCTTTTCAAAAAAGAGGACACTCGGGACAAATGGGTACCCACCGCAGGACGCAATCAACCAGCTGTCTCTAAACTTTTGACTGGTACTTCGTTTAAGTTTTTTTTTCTGTTTCTAATTTCTAATAAAGTACTTTGCTTGGTTCCTCCAGCATATTGTAGTTGTACTGTAAATATACAGTATAATGAGGTATGTCTCAACAGTCAGGGTTCCCCAAAGATATTCTAGCTAATCCAGATCAGTTTTATTTAAAAAAGCAAGCAGGAAATGTCTGATGAGCTGAGGGAATTAAGACTTCGCCGTACTGCGTGAGGTAAGATACAGTGTGTGAATGTGGTGGAGAGAGTTGAGGAGTGGTCCGATGACGTGGCCAGATTTTTTAACTCTGCGCTGTCTTCTTTCTTCTGTACCACATAATGTGGGGGGTCTCTCTCTCTCTCTATTTATATCTCCTTTGCCTTCATTACCCTCCACCTCTCCTTCTCTGCCCTGTGGTAACGGATGTATGGGACTATGTTGTAGGTAAAGGCCCAGAGACCATCTTTGCGGGCCAGAACCTGAATGATAATGAATGAGCGATTAGACAGTGTTGTGTTGCTGCGTATTTTCTAACTGAACTGACGGTTAGAATCAGTGTAGGTACCGAACCCAAGCACAGATTTTTACCTTTGAAGATTTTCTATTCTAAAATGATGAATCCTCCTGGGGTGGTGAAGCTGATCAACAACACATTTAGTTCTTATAAATGTCAGTAGGGGGATTTCTCTGAAGACTGTTCTCTGATGAGGGCTGGTAGCTGGATTGGTTCTTGAGAGGACCTGATGCTCCCTGAAACTGAAGTTCAAAATGGAAAGTTGTGTATTAGACATCTCTCCTGTTGTTCTAGCTCAACAACGACCCACGGAGCAGGACTTTCCTAATTGAACCCAGCCAGTAGGTCAACACTTAGATCCATGCTTGAGGGCTACAAGGGGTGTACCCTTGTTGACTTTGTCAGGATCTGTGGGAGGGACACAATAAAAAAAAAGATTAAACAACAAATATATTTATTTACTCACCACTCAGCTCACATACCTTAAACTTTAGCCTCCTGGTTCTTTGCTTCATGGTGGACTGTGTGAGTACAGCTTCTGCCTCCACCACTGCCCCACAGAGCACATCCTCACAAGCCTGCTGGGAACACGAAGAAGCAGAAACTTCTGCAGAGGAAGCAGAATGATGAGCATCCTGCTGGGAAAAAGAGAAGGTGTTGTGCACCACAGAGTTTGTCCTGAAAAACGTCTTCAGCTTTCTTCCAAGTGTCCTGGAGGCTCGGTTCTACAACATAATCCTTAGCTGCCCTTTCAACTGTAGCACAAAGTGGACATTACATGAAATGTATAAAAATATTTAGTTTAGTAAAAATCTTTGATATTTAATATGCTGTAACTATAGTAATGGAGGACTTTGAGCTCACTGTGTGTATATCTGTTTTAAAGTTCTAACAATGTTTTATAGGAATAATTGATCCTGTATTATTACCAAAACTGAAGTTTGACCTGGTCATCAGCAGTCAGCAGCACATTTTCACTTTTGTGGTCACGAGTGAGAAAGTCCTGCTGGTGCAGATAGATTGTGGCACTGAGGAGCTGGAAGAACCCGGTTTTGGCTGGTTGATGAGGATATTGAAATGTCATGGATGTGAATGATGTGAGAGAGGATCCCTACTAGAGAATATCAAGTTCCCGGGGCAGGAAATTAGAATCCTCATCCGAGTTCATCACCATATGCAATATTTTTAGAGTCACTTGGTTGGGGTACTGTTTGGACCACGTTTTGGCATCCATGGGGATGTTGTGGCTGAGACGACATCAGCCTTGAACAGCCAAGCACCACGGCCAGCCAGTTTAATCAAGGCGATGGCGTGGTCCACAGTGGCATAGCTGAGACGGAAATCCGACTCAGAAAGCGGGTTGTTTACCTCCTAAGGAGGAGAGATACAGAGTTACAAAATTCAGCCTTGGGAGCAGAGTGAGTGAAGGAGACCCTACGGTCTTGGAGAACCTTCTGGAGCTTGACAACGGTCTAATCCAAGATGCGAGGGGAACGGGACTTCAAAGAAGAGGCGCGTGGAAGCACCAGAGGGACGGGAGAAGCCGGCGTGGGTGCAGTATGTCTGGGACGCAGAGAGCAGCCGGATGCAGTTGGGGAGGACGGCGAAGATCCGAGGCAACGCTGGGAACCAGAATGAGGGAGACGAGAGCGGCCGCATCAGGAAGAGCCGGATGAGACCCACTAGCAGGTGTGGCTAGAACAGAAACGAATCGACCTGAGCCGCAGAGCGGAATGAGGAGGGGCAGGAGAGAGACAACGCCGGTCGAGAGCATCCGAGGTAATGTCGAGATCCATGTCGGGAAAGGCGAAGGTGAGTGACGCACAGAATAGGCGGGTACAGCTTGGTCTGTGCAAGTTTTCGTCACGAGAACGAGAAGGGAGAGGAACGGTTTTATAGTGTGAAGAAATGGAGGGGAGAAGTTTGGGCGTGGTCCTTCTCCCAAACTTCAGTTATTACATAACTCCATTTGTGGAGATCACATTCCCATTAGATCCGTTGCGGCAGACTCAATCACGATGAACACCTGCCCGTCTCGTTCAAGATTTCATGGACTTGAACATTCTGAGAACGTCCACTTCCCGGCGCAGGAAATCAGGGCTGTTGTCTATTATTTTAACAGCCACTTAGTTGGGGTAACTTTTGGATGTGGCCACAACCTTGAAGCCCAAACCTCTCAGGACAAAACTGAAGAGTCTTCAACTGAACCTTAATGTTTACCAGTCCTTCAAATGTTGAAATGAACAGAATAACTGTACAAATCAAGAGAGACTCCCACATTAAGGATCCTATGAATCATTCCAGTTGTTGTGAGTGTCCGTTTACATCTGTCACAAGTGGAATTCAGTACTACTTCTTTACTTTTGGTTTTAGGTATATGAACTTGATACACAATCATAAACTGGATCAATCCATGTCTGCTACAAGGAGGGGAGACATGGAAAGAATCACTTTCCATACTTTACCTGAGAAAGAGGAGCTTGAGTACACTTATTAGGGTGGGAACAAACTAAGTGTCAAATTTCTAAACCAAATGTAGCCACTGAAAGGTGGAGCTCAAAGTAGGAGGGCGATGATTGGCAGTCAACAATCTTGTCCTTAGAATGACTGAAGTCCCAGAAATGTCCTAAAAAGCATGTAGATTTATTACTGCTGGCTGGACGCTTCTGCTGATTATATGGACAAAGCACGTAGATACAAGAGGGAATTCATTAAGTGGTTGGTTGGTAGAAACAGAGATCTGATAAAAATAGTAAATAAACAGACTTGCTGTCGACACTGGAAATGACTCAGGTTTCTTAGTCTCACGTGGGAGATCTCCTACAGCACAGGTAGAAGTAAGATTAAGGTTAAACCAAATGGTTTTAGTCAGAGAGGAAAACATGCTAATTAACTACATCAATTCAGAGTCTCTGCAAATACATTTCAGGATCTAATAAAACCCACAAATTCATTTTACCTTGTGTTGCCAAAGTATGAGCAGGACTAGCAGATTCAGCCCCTGCCTCCCAATATCTAGACAAGCAGCAGCTTCTGGAGCTGTTTAATTCTGCTACTTAGAAGGAGGACTACTTTCAGACACTGGAAAGAAATCAGTACTTTTTCATTACGCTTCAGAGCTAAAATGTGACCCTGGAAGTTTTCAATTCTCACTTAAATAAGAACTAATGAAATATGGGAGGTAAAGTTGAGTTAAACAGAGCTAATGCAGCTCAGCATCAGCTATTAACTCTAACTAATATTCCTACTGGAGGAAACAACAAGACCAGCTAAAACAGCTAACGGCAGAAAGCCTGTGTTGTCGGATGAAACAGTATAGAAAAGTTAGTCCGTTTTTATCAGGAGCTTTTCCAACAACGTGGAAAATAAGAGCCTCTTTTAGAAAGGTTAGAGCTCCCGAAGTTTCTAAGTTAACGCCGAACATCAGCAGCGCTAGCAAGTTAGCTCCTCCAGTCGTACAGCTGAAGTACAAACACACACGAAAGCAGAAAACCAAGCTTTCAAACATTCACTGTACGTTTATGGTCACATATAAGGTAAAAGATCAGCTTAAAAGCAGCTAGTTCACATGAACTCACCTGGCTCTATCGGGAACGTCTGTCCTGGGAGCCTCCTTGAAGTAGACTGACAGACTGGAAGGGGCGATACCGGTGACTGCGCCTCGTCCCAACACAACTGGACTACAGCTTCATTTGGGCAAAGCTGGAGCGACGATGAGGATTGCAGATGGAAAATCTTCCATAAACTCCAAACTGCTGAAGCTCCTCATTTAGATAAGGCTTTAAACACTGTACACTCATATGCAATTGTACACACACTGTTTAATCAGCAGATTTGATTCATTTAGAAAGTCCAGAATATGCTGCCATAGTATTTCTATGTTGTTTATTTGATGAACAATCCACATTTAGTACATCATACATATTTATAGTACTAAACTGTAAATCATACAGATTTAAACATTTTATTATATTTTTATTTTATTAAATAGGTTCATTCTCAGCGTCTTTAAAGCTTGCAGATGAAAACACTGAGAGACAGAAAGTGTAAACTTCAGGACTGGAAATCAGGATGTAATTTAATTAATTAAAAAATAAATGAAGTGAAATGAAAACTTTAACACTGTAGAAGAAATCTGTCTCTACTGGACAGACACGTCACTTCCGGCTGACAGGTCCAGCGCTGCTCTCCTGCTGCTTGTTTCTCCCAGTCATATCTTTGTATCAGGGATGAGCAGAACGAGGCTTTTTAACCAGTTGAAGCAGAAGTGGTTCATTTGAAGCTCTACTGCGCCACCTGTTGTACAAATACAATACTACACCACCACTGCCTGATTCACTTGTGTTCATAAGCTTTGTCCAAACTGACCCCAGAGGAGCATCCAGTGATGTCGGCCTGTGTTTCTTCTTTTAATGAAATGTCTGTGATCTGAGTGTGTAATTGCTTTGTTCTGTTCCTATTTAAAACAGCATGTTTGACACTATTAGATTAAGGAGAAACAGCACTGTTGAATGTGCATGTAGACTGTACATCTGTTGAACACAGAAATAGAGCTGTAAAATGTTTTTATTCAGGTCATTTCACATCGTCTCCAGTAAAAAACCTTGAATGCTGAGGAATGTCAATAATTTGATGATGAAAGTGAAGCAGATTCACACATGTTCTGTATTTCCGTTTTATTTAAGTACATATTTCAGATGATATGCAGCTCGTCTACAGCGGGACCGGAAACTCACGCGCATTGAACCGCGATTGCGTTCCAGTGACGTAAGGAAGCTTCGTTTCCGGCGATCACGTGATCGTAGGTATTTGGAGGAGACTCTGAGCTGCTGTTTCGATGCGGCCCTGCTTTCAAAGCTCGAGCCGTGATTCCACACAGAGCTTCGACCGGCCATCCTGCTTTATAGTCCGTAATGTGAGCTTTGTCTTCTTCCTCTTAGGCAGTTGTTGTAGTGCTTGTGCTGTCTGTGTTACTGTACAGTCCTCTGTCTCACTAACCGGCCTTTGCGTTTTTCTCTGTAGCCTCGAGAAACATGGCGACCGCGGAGAAACCAGCTTTCCAGCCGCTCTGCAAGGAAGTCGTCCAGCTTGACCCGTGACTCCTCCAACGCGGCGTCTGAGCTCCAGCACTACCGGCGCGACGGACACCGAGAGTCGTCGTCTCCACTCCCGCACCGGAGAGGGACTGGCGGCGTCTGCGTGACCCCGGAAAAGCCGAGGAGCTCCTCGACCACCACGGCCGTTTTTCCCTCTGCTAACCGCTTCAGCTCCTCAGTGTAAAGTATGGAGGAAGGACGACTCTGTGCTACACTCACACTTTAGTACTTTTGGGGGAGCTGCGTGATTCTTAGCTAGGGCTGCCTCTTAGCTACAGAACATGTGAAATCTCCACACTTGAACTGATCTATTTTTGTTCTCTTTCTTAATATGAATAGAACTATAAATGAGGAGAATTTGGGCTGTGCAGGACTCTCAACACCGTTCATACAAACACTGTCGGACCATAATGCTTTAAAACTCAAGGGAAATGAGATGAGGTCTCTGAACTGAACTACATGAACTGTACATTTGACACCATATTTATGAGAATAGCTTGATGTTGCAGAATAACCTGAACAAATCTAAGATGCAGTAAATGACAGTAACTTTAAATTCAGTCAGCAGATGGACAGGAGCTTGAACCGTGTCCTCTGAATGTGTGTGTGAATATTGTAAATGTACTGTGTGTTCCAGATTCAGTCCTTGTATCTTGCTGGCATTGTCACTTGTCTTCCTGACCTTGTGAAGAATGCCTCTCTCGGATGTGTCTCAGGTAAGTCTGATTGTTTTGCAGTACCAGTTTCTGCAGGTGGACCAGATTTACTGACCTGCGGCTCGACACAGGAATCTGCAACAACATTGGGTGATGCTGATGGGAACTCTTTCAGTCGTCCTGAGGAGGTGTTTTCTGTTTCTCCTATAGGTTCTTCCATCATGTCTCATGTTCTAGTATTGCTGGTACATCACTGTCAACAATGTGAAATTCAGTCTTACATTTTTGGCTTTTGTGTTCACAGGTGAGAGTTCGCTTTCCTGACAGTGACATGCAGTGGCTAGAATATGTGAGCGGATTTCAAGCTAAATTCTAGGGTTTTGTTTTAAATCTGAGTGACTTGTAGACATTTCCTGACATGGCTTTGCATTCAGCACCAGTGTCCAACTTGAAAACAATGTTCTTGTTGTTTTTATTTTCAGTCCAGTTATTCTTTTCACTTTTGTTGTGACTGTGTTGATGTTTGTCTAATATTCTGTTTTTCTGATTTCAACTGTTCCAATGAAGAAATCTTCCTGCTCTGTCTTTTGTTCAACTGCATGATTTTTGTTTTTTCTCATTCTGCTTTGATTGTTTTGTTTTACACACTTTTGGTAAAGTGATTTTCTGTTGCAGGATTTACACACTTGGCCATAAGCAGGACCGTGTTTCTGTTTCTGTTCATAACCACGTCTGGAGCAGCTTGCTTCTGTTGCTTGTTCATTTTTAGCTAGTTTGGATTTGCTCTTGTGTTCAAACCCAACTGTTTGTTTTGTTTCTGTCGTTCTGTTTTGTATTTCATTGAGCACTTTTTTTTTTTTTTTTTCACTTTGCTTGATGTCCCTTCATTTGCACAGCAGATATTCATGGCCTTTGTCTATGTTCCATCTGTTTCTCTCAGCAACCTTGCCCATAATTGGTCTTACCTAATACCACAAGCACTCTTGTCTCTAATTAAGGAGTCATGTAACTCCCCAAATTCATGGTCTTTTGCCTTTTTCAGGTCTGTGGAAGAAGCCTCTCCGTATGCTTCTCTTGCATGTGCCTCAAGTAAGTAAGATTGTTTTGCAGTACCAGCTTCTGCAGGTGGACCGGATTCACTGACCTGCGGCTCGACAAAGGAATCTGCAACAACATTGGGTGATGCAGATGGACAGGAGCTTGAACAGTGTCCTCTGAATGTGTGTGAATATTCTGATTGTGTACTGTATGTGTGTTCTGACTGAAAATAAAACAAGAACTTTGCATTCAGCACCAGTGCCCAACTTGAAGACACTTTTGTTGACAGTGTTGATGTTTGTCTAATATTCTGTTTTTCTGATTTCAACTGTTCCAATGAAGAAATCTTCCTGCTCTGTCTTTTGTTCAACTGCATGATCTATTTTTTTTCCTCATTCTGCTCTGATTGTGTCTTACACTATTTTGGTAAAGTGATTTTGCTGTTACAGGATTTGCACACTTGGCCATAAGCAGGACATTGTTTCTGTTTCTGCTCATAACCACATGTATATGCTTGGTGGGTTCTTTGTCTGTCTGTCATAATAGCTGTTCTGCTTGAGTTGTCTTCTCTGCAGCTTGTCTTGAATCTGTATTTTGCTTTTCTTCTTTGAATGTTTATGTTTGAATTTTTCTCATTGGGCCATTCTTCCATGGTCCTTGTGTGTAGTAGCTGCATCTCTGGATCATCTGCTGTTGCCTTTCAGAACGTAATTTAGCCACTGGCTTTCCCTCCTGCAGAACTGTTGCTCCGAAGCCTTCTGAGCTTGCATCTACAGATTGTGTACCAGGTATTTTTACATCTTAGAGCTTTAGTGTGGGAGCATTTATCAGCAAAGATTTCAGTTTTTTATAGCTTTGTGCTCGATTTGCCATGGAGTGCCACAGATGTCATGCTTGAGCAGTTTTCTGAGGGGTGCGCCGACTTCAGACAGGTTGGGAATAAACTTGGAAAGGTACTGAATCATGCCCTTTAATCTCATGAGTGCCTGCTTGTTTTCTGGTGTAGGCATGTGCTACAGCTCTCACTTTATCTCGATCTAGATTGAGACCTTCTGTAGAGGGCATATGGCCATGTACTGGATTTGTGATGATCTGATCTTGCACTTGTTTTTGCTGAGTTTCAGGTTCCACTGTCTTTCCCTTTTCAGCACTTGGACGAGTCTGCCATCATGTTTCCTTGACCGTTTCACCCCAGACTAAGATCTCATTCGTAATGTTGACGACACCTTCCAGGCCTTTAATAGTCTACAATTGACCTTTTGGAATACCTGAAGGACCTGAAGCTGAGGACACCCCAAAAGAAGGTCAAAGGAATCTGTATCTTTCAATGGGTATGTTCAGTGTGCAGAGCTTGGAACTTTCATTTCGTTTGATCTACCAAAATCCTCACCACTGTGACCATGCTGCTTACCCAGTCGTTCGGTTCATGCTGTTTGGTGATTTACACCCCTTCATTTTGTGTAGCTCATCAATGTTTGTTGTCTTTCAGGGCACCACTTTTCTTGGTGGATGAATCACTGGTGAGACCATGGGATCTACTTGAATGTGGTGATGTCCTGGTAGGAATCCAAGAACAGTGAACAGATCAATATCTTTCAGAATGTCATTTTACTTTGTGATTCCATGCACTCTTTTAACCACACCTAACATCTCCCATGTCTCACGTCCTAGTATTGCTGGTACATCACCATCAACAATATGTGAAATTCAATTTAGCATTTTTGGCTTGTGTTCACAGGTGAGTGGTAGCTTTCCCAACGGTGACATGCGGTGGCCAGAATATGTGAGTACTTTGCTGAATTCTGCAGTTTCTGGTCCCCAAATTCCTCCCGTACCCTTTCAGCTGGATCCTGAGCTCTCGTGAAGAACAAATGGTGAACATCGGGTAGGTTCTTTCTTGACTCTCAGTAATCCCTGAACTTGTTTTTCAGCACATTTCTTGTTTCAGTTTCTTTCTCTCTTAATTGTAACATGTTGTAGACCTTCACTGCATCTTCCCCAGCGACGTGTGGAAAGGTGGCGCATTGTACTCCTCAACAATCCCACTCTCGGTAAGAAACAGGTAAAACTTTTGCATCTAAAAATCCAATTTTTGACGAGATTGCCTTGCAAGCACAGTGCTGAAGGTGGCTGCAGCTGTGCCACTTGCTTGTGTTCTGCTTGGACCGTCTTGGGCTGCTGTGTCCTGCTTGTGTTCTGCATCAAAATTATTATGCTGCTGTGTTCTGCTTGAACAGTGTAACTTGTTCTATATAATAATTTCGCTGCTGTCCTGCTTGTGTTTTTCATTAACATTATGCTGCTGTGTCCTGCTTGTGTTTTGCTTGACCGTTCTGCTAGAACGGTGTCCCTTAACCTTGTTATGTATATTAATTGTGCTGCTGTGTTCTGCTTGATTGGTATTTTGCTGCTTTGTCCTGCTTGTGTTTTTCATCAAAAATGTTACACTGCTGTTTTCTGCTTGAACGATATTTTGCTGGTGTGCCACTTGCTTGTGTTCTGCTTGAACAGTGTTGGGCTGCTGTCCTGCTTGTGTTTTGCACATAAATGGTTACACTGCTGTGTTCTGTATAAATTTTGTTGCTTTGTTGTGCTTGAGTGGTGTTACAGTGCTGTTCATATTCATATAAACCTAAACCTTTTCTTCATAATTTTTATTTATTTATTTATTTTTCTCACTGAATTGTAACATGTTGTAGACCTTCACTGCATCTTCCCCAGCAATGTGCAGAAAGGTGGTGCATTGGACTCAACAACAATCCCACTCTCGGTAAGAAACTGGTAAAACATTTGCACCCACAGTCTCCAATTTTCGACGAGATTGCCTTGCAATCACAGTGTTTAAGGTGGCTGCAGCTGTGCCACTTGCTTGTGTTCTGCTTGAACCGTCTTGGGCTGCTGTGTCCTGCTTGTGTTCTGCATCAAAATTATTACGCTGCTGTGTTCTGCTTGAACAGTGTCACTCTTTCTGTATAATAATTTCGCTGCTGTCCTGCTTGTGTTTTTCATCAACATTATGCTGCTGTGTCCTGCTTGAACGATATTTCGCTAATGTGTCCTGCTTGTGTTTTGTCTAAAAATTGTTTTTGCTGCTGTGTTCTGCCTGAACGATATTTCACTGCTGTGCCACTTTTTTGTCCTGTTTGATTGGTATTTCGCTGCTTTGTCCTGCTTGTGTTTTTCATCAGAATTGTTACGCTGCTGTGTCCTGCTTTTACCATGTTGGGCTGCTGTGTCCTGCTTTTACCATGTTGGGCTGCTGTGTCCTGCATCAAAATTGTTACGCTGCTGTTTTCTGCTTGAACGATATTTCGCTGCTGTGCCACTTGCTTGTGTTCTGCTTGAATGGTGTTGGGCTGCTGTGTCCTGCTTGTGTTTTGCATGAAAATGATGCTGCTGTGTTCTGTAGAATTTGTTTTGCTGCTTTGTTGTGCTTCAGCAGTGTTACAGTGCTGTTCATATTCATATATAAACCTAAACCTTTTCTTCATAATTTTTATTTATCTATTTATTTTCCTCACTGAATTGTAAAATGTTGTAGACCTTCACTGCATCTTCCCCAGCGATGTGCAGAAAGGTGGCGCATTGTACTTTTTCAGATTCCTCAACAATCTCACTCTGTAAGAAACCGGTAAAACTTTTGCACCCACAGTCTCCAATTTTCGACGAGATTGCCTTGCAAGCACAGTGCTGAAGGTGGCTGCAGCTGTGCCACTTGCTTGTGTTCTGCTTGAACCGTGTTGGGCTGCTGTGTCCTGCTTGTGTTTTGCATGAAAATTATGCTGCTGTGTTCTGTATAATTTGTTTTGCTGCTTTGTTGTGCTTGAGCGGTGTTACGGTGCTGTTCATATTCATATATAAACCTAAACCTTTTCTTCATAATTTTTATTGCTTCCTTCATTTCTTCTTTTCCCCATGTGCTGAGCTGCCCTCTGCTGTCTGCTGGTGTGAGTGCATTTGTGTTTAGCTGCTCTTTCCTACCCTGTCCTGCTGTAACATCTCCGTAAGAAATGTAACGTGTAACGTCTGTAAGAAACAGGTAAAACTTTTGCACCCACAGTCTCCATTTTTTTACAAGATTGCCTTGCAAGCACAGTACTAAAGGTGGCTGCAGCTGTGCCACTTGCTTGTGTTCTGCTTGGACTGTGTTGGGCTGCTGTGTCCTGCTTGAACAGTGTCACTCTTTCTGTATAATAATTTTGCTGCTGTCCTGCTTGTGTCCTGCATCAAAATTGTTACTCTGCTGTGTCCTGCTTGAACGATATTTCGCTGCTGTGCCACTTTTTTGTGTCCTGCTTGAACCGTGTTGGGCTGCTGTGTCCTGCTTGTGTTCTACATGAGAATGGTTACACTGCTGTGTTCTGTATAAATTGTTTTGCTGCTTTGTTGTGCTTGAGCGGTGTTACAATGCTGTTCATATTCATACATAAACCTAAAACTTTTCTTCATTATTATTATTATTATTATTATTATTATTATTAATATTTTATTTTATTTTATTTTTTTCCTTCATTTCTTCTCTTCCCCCATGTGCTGAGCTGCCCCCTGCTGTCTGCAGATGCAAGTGCGTTTGTGTTTGGCTGCTCTTTCCTACCCTGTTCTGCTGTAACCCTTCTAAAAAGTTTTTGCTGTGATTTCTCCCCTCCTCTCCTCCTCCTAACCCTTTGTGTTTTTTTTTTTTTTTTCTCTTTCACATGTGTTGCGATGCCCAGTTTCAAGTGTTCCATCGGCAGACCTGGCTCTCACCACCACTCTCCTGCCTGCTGTCCGGTTCTGAGGCCTCGAATGGAGTCCACCTCACTGCATGGCTGTATTGTGACAGTGTACCTGCATGGACTTCATTTCACTCCTGTTTTCATCTTTTTATGGCTTGACGGCACATTGGCACATTTGTGTGACCACATTTGTTGTGAAAAGCGCTGTATAAATAAATTCATTTGAATTGAATACTGTATTCTGTGTGAGTTATGCTGGTTGTGTAGTGTTATGCTACCGTATTCTGGTTGAAAAAGTACTGGTACTGTATTCTATATCAAAATAATGATTCTAATGTCTTCTGAATGAAAGCGTTATGCTACTCTGTTGTGAATGAACAGTTTCAGGCTACTGTGTTCTGTAAGACATCGTTACGCTACTCTATTCTGGTAGAACAGTGTTCTGTTACTGTGGTCTGTAGGAAAGTTCTGCTACTTTTCATACAGAATTCAGTAGCATAGCTCTGAATACGGGATACAACAGTGTTGCGCTTCACATTCAACACAGAGTTTGTAGCGCCCCCTATGGATTCTATAAGAGGATTAGTATAGCCCATTTTTCAGATAACATGATTCAGCTCCCTGAAATGTAATCCTAAAAATACTGTAAATATCAGAAATCAAACATTTCATACCCCACTGTATCTAGCTTAAAGTACCTGAAACAGAATTTCACACAGTTGAAAAGACCTAAAATAAAATGTTCATTTTCCCACATCCTGTAGTTTAAAGTACCTGACCAAGAACGCCAAAAGTTTCACCCCACACAGGAGAAATGACCTGAAATGAAATGCTAAATTCTCCACTTCATACATCTGATAGAACTTGACAAATGCTTCACTCCATAGTTAAGAGCTTGAACTTCAGAGAAACACAGCTAATCAGAACAAAGCTCATTTACATATATCTTAAAGGCACTGTAATAAACAAAAACAGCCAGTTTTAATAGTAAGGGATAAAGTGTGATTTTTGAACTCCACAAACACTAAGTAGGACTGAAGAGAAAAGATTTATGAAAAGTTTATGGTCCTTTAACATAATATTTGGACATTTAGGCCCAGCCCTAGGTGTGTCTTAATCTTCACACATCCCTGCTATTACATTATCAAAAATGTTTAATGCTATTGCATTATTAAAAAATACATTTAAAATAATGACAGGATACAGAGTGGTAAAAGGTGCCTTGCACGCAGAGTTCAGTGGAGTCTCATCAAGTTCATGCACAGAGTGGATTCTGCCTAGTGAATGACCTGCAGAAAGCTGGGACCAACGTTTCAAAGGCTACCATCAGTAACACACTACGCCGCCAGGGACTCAGATCTGGCCGTGCCAGACGTGTTCCCCTGCTTAAGCCAGTACATATCCGGGCGCGTCTGAAGTTTGCTAGAGAGCATTTGGATGTTCGGGAAGAGTATTGGGAGAATGTCTTATGGTCAGATGAAACCAAAGTAGAACTGTTTGGTACAAACACAACTGGTTGTGTTTGGAGGAGAGTGAATGCTGAGTTGCATCCAAAAAACACCATACCAACTGTGAAGCATGGGGGTGGCAACATCATGCTTTGGGGCTGTTTCTCTGCAAAGGGACTAGGACGACTGGTCCGTGTACATGAAAGAATGAAGTATTCAGATGAACTTATTTGAAAATGAAATACTTATTTTCCACCATTATTTGCAAATAAATTCTTTAAAAATCAGTGGTCATCATTGGTGACTGACTAAATCCTTTTTTTTTCCCCACTGTATGTATGTATGTATGTATGTGTGTTTTCAGTATATGTTCACTGTCCAAAGAATGCAATTAATTGATTTAGCACTTGGAGCAAGAACTGACTTTCTGCTTTATTACATTTTCACCCAGTGTAAAGACTGATGAAGCTGTATAAACACTAGAACTGACCCAAATGGAGATACACTTTTTTGGACAGCAATAACATAAGCTTGTGTGTGTGTATGTGGGTGTGTCAGTCATCTTATACAACAATTACCTGTCTCCCACTTCTGATTTCACAATTGCCTCAGACTCTGAACTACATTGGTGTATTCACTGTGAAGAGAGTAAACCATGTCCTTATGTCAGACATCTTGGGCTCTAGCAGTACTCTGTTGCATAGAAAGCAAAGAGCATTACAACATAAACTACATCAATAATAAGAGGAAATGATCTGTGGTGTAGTATTGCTGAAATAATAATGCATTCTTCTTGGTTGAAGGGTTTTGCAGCGCGTTTGTGAGCTTGCGCTTGTTTAGTGAATCTGCGGCGCGTTTGTTAAATGTAGAGCCATGTTGTCGTTTTGATGAAGGGCTTTCTGCTTCTGCTGCGCGTTTGTGAATCTGCAGCGCGGTGGGTCTTCTCGCCCACCGTACTTTATATTAGGGCTGAACAGAACGAGGCTTTTTAACCCAGTTGAAGACAAAGTGGTTGGGGGCTCGACAGCTCTACTGCACCTGCTGTTCTAATAAAATACTACACCTCCATCGCCTGATTCTGATTTTTCCCTCCAAATAAAAGTCAGCTTGTAAAATCCTAAAGTCCAGCAGAAAGAATTCACTATGGAAAATGATTCTAGCAGCATGATGAGTAAAACGTCAGGTTAAACTGGTTAGAGAGGCTTTTTACTATCAGCCTTAGTGTTTTCTTTGTTTAGTTCCTGAAACTAAAATGTAATGAATATCCCTGATAAATTACTTATCTACACCAAAACCACTTAAATATCATGGATTCACATATTTTAAAATGATTTCTTGTGAAGTTGTTTAATCAGGATAGCAGTAATTCCCTAAGATATCTATAAAGCAATGTTATTTATAGTGTAGTTCAGTGGTAATGTGCATGTGTCAGAGCTTGGTGAAGCACAGGCTTTGAGGCTACTGCCATACATACAGCAATATGGGAAATAAGACAATCCATAACATTAGAATTACAGAGAATTACAGAAGACAGTTCACAGTTTGGGTTTTCACTGATTATTGTGTTCATATATACAGGAGAGGAGAGCAGGGCACACTCACACACAGTTTGATATTTTGGATCATTTAATTCAGGAAAGTATTTCAGAAATATGAATAATATTGTTTACATAAACAACCTGCACAAATAAACAAGTTAACAATTCAGCTCAAAGCACTGATTATTAAATCACAGTACTGCTTATGAAATCAAATGGGTCAAAGGAAGGGCTTGTTGGAGACATAATGAGATAAAACAGTAAATAGTCACAGAGAAAAGAACAGTTCATAGATGTTGTGTAAAAAATGACTAATGAGGTTATTTAGGTGTTAGGTTCATACTGATGTGGCTTTACAGGGCTTCTCTGTTCTGTAGTCAGTGTTTCTATAGTTTCTCACTTCAGAAATGGGACAGGTTCTGTGAACACGGCTCTTCTGCAAAGCATACTGTGGATTATTCTAGTTACAATATTCAAAAAGAAGTGTATGCTTTACAGTGTGCTTTGCAGAAGAGCCGTGTTCACTCACCTTTTTTAATACTACTGTGAGGGACGATGTACCTAAATGTTTCACTCACCTGTACACCTGTGTAATGTGACGTGATAATAAAAGTGATTTGATTTTTTTTTTTTGGTGGCTCAATGGGTTGTTAGAAGGGGGTGCTATGGTGCCATTATTCCTGGTAACTCTGCTGGTGACCGAGTGCTAAGAAGGCTGAGAGAAACTATAGAGAAAGTCTACCAGCTGTATTTCTATTCTTTACAGACCTCTTTCTTTTGGTTTGGTACTCAGTACACCGCACACACCTACATGTGAAATCTTAAAAGACATGATGTTCTAAAAAATGTTTTATTCATTTATTTATTTATGATATTAATTAACAACTAAAATTAGCATACACATTTTAGACTCCATGCTTTATGAATCGTCTGCTAAGAAATGGAGAGCCTGTTGCAGAGGTGGGTGGTCACTAGTTACCTTTACACATGATAATAGGAGAATGAGGATGGGAGTGTAGTTTTCCTTTCCTAGTCATGAACTCCATTTTTGAGTGTAATGTTGTCATGTTATGTTGGTGAGCATCTGCATGGCTCTGTGATGGATCACGCGTCTAATTTCAGAGCTTTTTTAGATCAAAAATATAAGTAAACGAAATCAACTATAACAGACACTGATTGTATCTAAAGTTCCAGTGCAGCTCTATAAGTTATTCAGTATTGAAGTATTTTATTTTAATTCACTAATTTTCTACATCTGTCACACTGCCAATAAAACGTGAAGCTCTGGAGCAGCCGCACAGTGACCTAAGGTCGCCGGGATAGAGGGATTTTAGTCCCCGAGCACTGGCTTAAGGAGCGGTTGAACTGTGTTCTCTGGAGTGATGGAGCTCCATCCAGTACCTTGGGCTGAGTTGGAGTGCATAGACTAATCCAGCATCAGTGCATTAGGAATTGCTACGTGAACCAGACCTTACAACCGCGACTTTTCCTGTGCCTGTGTCCACAGAAGGAGATTTCACTGGGCATCTGTTTGAAATACAGGTGCAGAACAAGTGCTTAAACAATGATGCACCACTGATAGCTAGAACTGCGGCTGTCTCTCCAGATCTGCTGAACGATATTAGGGTACAGAATGACTTCCCCGCCCCTCCTCAGACAACCAATGGGCCTCTTGCACACTCATGCCCTGGGGATTCAGCAATGTATGTAGTGGGTATATATTAATGGATGCATGTCACAGTTCAGCCAGTTCAGAGTGTGAGGGGGAGAAGAGTGTTTGTCAGTCTGGCTGTCCTGGACTTCACACTCCTGTAGCGTCGGCCCGATGGTAGGAACGTGAAGAGGCTGCGTTGAGGGTGTGTACTATCCCTGATAATGCTGTGGGCCCTGCTGATGACCCTGGTCCTATAGTTGTCCTGCTTTACTGTGATTGTAGTGTACTGTAAATGTAGTGTTTCTGTACTGTAAAACAGTATGTTTATGACAATTAACTGTACTGTAAGTATAGTGTATATAGATGACTGTACTGTAAAATGTGTGTACTACAAATTAGTACATTAAATAACAATAATCTATTGTGAATTACTGTTCTGTAAATTTACCATCTGTTTATTATAATTTAGTGTACTGATTATATTTTAGTCTACAATAAATGTAGTGTACTGTAGTTTTACTGTAATGTAGTATACTGTATATTTATTACAATTAACTGCTGAATTCATTCAATTCATAATTTCATTAAATTCATTAAATGAATCCAGTTTTACGTACAACAGAATGAACTTACAGTGGACGAAATAAGTATTTAATCCCCCACTGATTTTGAAAGTTTGTACTCTAACAAATAATTAAACAGTCTATGCTAGCTTTATTTTAACAGTGAGAGAAAAAAAACTGGAAAATAAATTATTATTTAAATAAAAAATAATTAGCATTTCATTGAGGGAACTAAATATTTGATCCCCTAAAAACCATGACTAATATTGGCTCCCACAGACCACTGACACATCCTACTCTCAGTGAAGTTGTTACCTGCATGAGAGACACCTGTCCCAAATTGTCACCTGTGTAAAAGGCCACCTGCCAAGCGACTCAGTGACACTCCAACATCTCCACCATGGGCAAGACTAAAGAGCTGTCTAAAGATGGCAGGGACAAAATTGTTAGCTACACAAGGCTGGAATGGGCTACAAAGCCATAAGTAAGAAGCTGGAAGAGAAGGTGACAACTGTTGGTGCAATTATTCGGAAGTGGAAGAAGTACAACGTTACTGTCAATCGACCTAGGCCTGGAGCTCCATGCAAGATATCACCTCATGGAGTCTCACTGATCATGAGAAAGGTTACAAATCAGCCAAGAATTACATTGGAGGAGCTGGTTAATGATCATAAGGCAGCTGGGACCACAGTCTCCAAAAAAAACATTGGTAATACACTGAGACATAATGGTTTAAATTCCTGCAGTGCACACAAGGTTCCTCTGCTCAAGAAGACTCATGTCCAGGCTCTTTTCAGCAAGCCAGTGGCAACAGTGGCAAGGAAAAACTCAAAAGGGGAACCCATCTTCCTCTGGTCAACACCAGATAGCATGCATGCAGGTAAAGAGTCACAAGCAATCCTTCTAAAGCATTTTGTAAACAAAATGTACATGATGGCAGCATAACTGTTCACAGAGACTACAGTAGCAGAACTATTAAAGAACACAGTTGCATGACAGTTTTCATACAGAATACAGTAGCAACAATTTTACCTTTAGAAGTCAACAGGGTCACATTTTTCATACAGAATACAGTAGCATATAATCACTCAAGGAGCATGAATCTAAATACAGAATACAACAGTGCTGCTCTTCATATTCAACATACAGCTTTAAGCTCCCTCTATTAATTCATTTTCCATACATCATTCATCCACCTTCAGGCTGCAGTAGTTTAGCCCCACTAAGACAATAATGCTTAAGTTGCATTTCAGAAAAATGCAGCCAATCAGACGAAAGCTCATTTACATAATGGAACAGTAATAACAGCTTGTTATTATTTTAATGGACTAAGGGCAGGTTTGGGTACATAAAGCTCCATAAAACAATGTAAGTAAGACTGAAGAGAAAAGATCAAATAAAATGTAGACTTGGAGAGTAAGGGTAATACTAGAACTCTACAAAGCCATGGATGTTGTTGCTCACTGTTCAAAAGGCAGCATCACTGTTATTTTGGTATGTGGTAGCTCAGACAGAGCAGAGGCAGGTAGTAAAGACCTGGTGTTCGGTCAGAGCAACATGACAGCACAGTAAGACCTTCAGCTCCACCAGATGGACGTTACAACAGCCTACTTGCACGGTCTGATTGATTGTGAGATGTATATGGAGCAATCAGAGAGATTTGAAGGAAAGTCAAATACAGGTGTGAACTGAATAACTCATCGTATGCTCTTAAACTGTCTGGATTATCGGGATGAAAATGACTTTCCACAGAAACCAGCAGACCATTGTGTCTACGACAAACACACTGAAATCAGGAGGATGATACTGATAATCTGGGTTGAGGGTCTGAGGTTGAGGTAAAAAAAGATGCCAATGAAATGAAAACTGAACCATTTTCTAGGTACTGATATTAATCAAAGTCAAGGCGCAGTAAATAGGAGTCATAAGAAGTACACATCAAAAGTACCTGAACAATTTGGTAGGTCAGACTGTAACCAAGGTCCAACCACAAATCCCAATCACAAAGCAGCATGTAACTTGTTTGTTGTGATGACGCGCACAAGACCTGATCAAAGTTGGAGCAGTTAAATAGTCGCAGTACTTGTCTGAGCCAAATGAACAACACTGGACTGCAGTCGAGCATGTAATTAGGTACTTAAAGGGTACAACTGATCATGAACCGTTACAAAAAGAGTGGAGAGAAACTGAAACTTGAGGTAAACTTGAACTAAACACGGCCTCTTACTTCCTGCTCTTTCTACACATGAAGCAGAACATATGGCACTGGCTGCAACCACTCAGGAAAGCTTGTACCTGGCACAGCTACTAAATGCCATGGACAGTAATCACCACTATGCACCTGTGAAAATATCTGAAGACAACCAAGGAGCAATTGATCTTTGGAAGACAACATTTCTGGGGCATCTGCGGCTGCTAGGACTAAAGAACACAATATTAAACTCCTCACACGAGTGAACAGGATAAAGACTGACGTTTGGAAGCTTGTTTCTGGATGTTTTTGGAGGAATGCTAAGGGTTACAGACAAGTAATGGGAGTGGATTACATTATTACTACCAATGTCAGCAGCAATAACAGTTTATGACTGCTGGTAAGTTTGGTAACAGTGCTGAAAGGGAATCTAGGGTGTTTGATGTTATTGCATTTAACAACATTTCTTTGATTCTGATTGGAGCAACACTGTCAAGACTACACCAGAGCACAGCCTGCAGATCATCTGTTACATGTTCTGCATCTGCAGGGTGAGATGGTTCAATCTGCAAGGTTATTAATGAAAACACTAGCTGTTGAGGTTGTTATGGTACATTTGCTAATAAAGGGGGTGGCAGGTGGAGATCATGTTTGAAGTAGTTCTAAAACAGGATTAGGTGTTGGTTGGAGATGGAGTCAGGTGGAGAAATACAGAGTTCTCTTAATACCCAGGGGCAAAATTTAACCTAATGTTAAGGGGGTCCTGAATCAATGTCTGATCGGTAGAAAGAGCTGCTTCTGATAAAAACCACAGCAAATTCACCAAGGCCATAGACTGTGATAAGCAGGAAATTGTGCTGCTTTTTGGAATTCGGAGACTAGCCTGCCACTTTAAGACTAAGCACCCTAAAAGACGGTTAACAGATCTCCTTCTCTACTACGAGCCCCGTCTCCATAACCAACATCACTAACAGGATTGGCTTTGTTGTTTCTTGGCAACGTGGGAGAGGCTGTGTTTGTGAAAAGCACCAAAGCTCGGTCAACTAGATGTTCAGGTAGGTCGAGTGAGAGACATCGTTCAATAGTTACGTGCACAAAAATTTCACCTTGTACTGATTCAGTAATACAGTGCAGTTTATTACAAATGAGGAATGATTCCATAGTCCATCATACGGACCTGGTGCTAACCCTGAGTGTGTGTGACAGTTAGCCTAGTTTGGTGATCTATTAAAAGATTAGGAGCTACTTTACATCAAGTCAATGAGTAGAATCAACTGTAATGGTAATACTCACACTCTACAAAGCCAGGACTGATTTTGCTCACTGTTCATAAAGCAACATCACCGTGTTATTTGGTCAGAGACAAACAACCCGACTGAGTGGCAGCTCAAACAGAGGAGAGGTAGGCAGAAACGACTTGGTGTTAGGTTGGAGAAACACGATCAAGGTTAGAATGGAGCACAGTCTGCAGATCATCTGATAGATGATCAAGATCTTTAGGGTGAGATGGAAGGAGATGGTTCAATCTGGAAGATTATTAATGAAAACGCTAGCTGTCGAGCCACATTACAGGATATACTAGAAGGCATGACAACAGAGAAGTACAGAGTCACACTGTAAAAGAGCAATTCTTGGCTGATTTATCTCCATATGGAACAGAAAAATGTTCACAGCAAGGGATTTGCAGTCATCACTCAGTGAGAAGGGCATAAGGCACAAGACCTCTGCACTGACCACATCAAAATACAGCTGAGTGGAATTGGAGAACCCTCAGACTGACCAGTCAATGGCGGATGATTTCCATGGGGAGAGGTGTGTACCCCCATGCCAACAGCTAACCATGTTCATCGGACTCCAGAAAAGGTTCAAGAGTTTCAAACTGATGCTCAAGATGGCGCTCAAACAGAGGAAGACAGAGACACGCCTTAGCTGACTGTTTTAGATTTTGAAGACCAGACACTGACCAACTACTGACTACTGTTACAGGGTCTTTAATGTACCAACGAGCCAAAGATAACCATGTTTACCATTTGTGTCTGACACATATGGAATTTGGCCTCTTCCTTTAACCCATCCATGCAGTAAACACACATACACACCAGTAATTAAAAACACACACAGTGACAGTGCCTGGAGTGGTGGGCAGCCATTGCTGTGGTGCACGGGGAGCAAAGAGGGTGAAGGGCCTTGCTTATGGGCCAAACAGTGGCAGCTTGCCGAGCCAGGTATTGAACCCCTGACCCAGTCATCAATAGCTCGGTGCTCCAACTGCTAAGTCACCACTGCCCCCAAAAGGTGTCTTTTGGCAGTGGCAGTTCAAACCCACGCTACCAAAGAGACTGGAACCTCAATCCAGCCCCTTAGACCACTCAGCCACACGAACAAAATCCCAGCTTTGCGTTGAAGCTACGAAAGAGGACAGGACTTCTCTCGGGCTGGAGTGAATGCGTGAGTGAACACACATGGGTCTACGATTTTAAAACAGTGTAGGTGGGTCTGAAACGTACAAAGGGTTACAGTCAAGTAATGACCTTGAGCTCCACCAGGGCATGAAAAAAAAAAAAATGGTAATAAATTGAACTTAAACTCTGCATACAAGGGAAATCTGCTCAGACTAGAAACACTGTAAAAACACAAGACCATGTCTGTTCTACGTGTGTTATAGAACACCAAACCCATACTGACCAGGCAATGTCAGATGATGATGAATATGATGATGATTATGATTTCCATGAGGAGAGGTGTGTACCCCCCTGCTGACAGCTAACCATGTTAATCAGACTCAGGTTCAAGAAAGACAGACATGGTACACGCTATGCAAAGAGAGAGCACCTCAGGATTTAGCTGACTACGTGTCAGATATTAAAGACCAGACACTGACCAATCAGTGCAGACAAAAAGGGGAAGAATTCTCTTTATTGTCTTAAAAGCTGGGATTGTAACTACTTCAGGTGTGTTACTCAGCGCTCAGCATATCTTAATTTCAGTGATATCTTAGTACTTTAAAGCCACAATCTTGTTGTTTTTAATTGTAGAGTCCCCCTGTCCTGCACGTTTTATTGCAGGGGTGTTCAGTCTTATCTGCAAAGTGCCGTGTAGCTGCAGCTTCTCCATCCTAAACAAGCTGCAGGACACCTGATTCCACTTGTTTAATCAATTAGTGAGTCTTCAAACAACTGGTCACATGTGCTTCTGCTTGGCTGGTATGAAAAGCTGTAGCCACACTGGCCCTTTGTGAGTAAGATTGAACACCCCCACCACTGAGGGAGGGTTTGTAACTCATGATCACCTTGGTGGTCAGGCAGAGTTTTGAACTGCTTTAAGAGAAAATGCAGGAGCAGTACTTGAGCAGTTCCCTACCAGCTACATGATCTATATAGAAACAGAACTCCAGCAGAATCCACTCTGTGCAGGAACTTGATGAGACTCCACTGAACTCTGCCTGCAAGGCACCTTTTACCCCCCTGTATCCGGTCATTATTTTAAATGTATTTTTTAATAATGCAATAGCATTAAACATTTTTGATAATGTAATAGCAGTGATGTGTGAAGATTAAGACACACCTAGGGCTGGGCCTAAATGTCCAAATATTATATTAAAGGACCATAAACTCCATTTTCCCTCTTTTCTCTTCAATCCTACTTAGTGTTTGTGGAGTTGTGTGAACAAATATTCACGCTTCATCCCTTACAATTGAAACTAGCTGTTTTTTATTTGAGGTATTTTCAACTGTGTGAAATTCTGCTTCAGGTACTTTAAGCTAGATACAGTGGGGTATGAAATGTTTGATTTCTGATATTTACAGTATTTTTAGGATTACATTTCAGGTGGGTGAATCATGTTATCTGAAAAATGGGCTACACTAATCTCCTTACAGAATCCATAGGGGGCGCTACAAGCTCTAAGTTGAATGTGAAGCGCAATGCTGTTGTATCCTGTATTCAGAGCTATGCTACTGAATTCTGTATGAGAAGTAGCAGAACTTTCCTACAGACCACAGTAACAGAACCCTGTTCTACCAGAATAGAGTAGCGTAACAATGTCTTACAGAACACAGTAGCCTGAAACTGTTCATTCACAACAGAGTAGCAGAACACTTTAATTCAGAAGACATTAGAATCATTATTTTGATATAGAATACAGTACCAGTTCTCTTTCAACCAGAATACGGTAGCATAACACTACACAACCAGCATAGAGGAGCATAACTCACACAGAATACAGGATTCAATTCAAATGAATTTTATTTATACAGCACTTTCACAACAAATGTGGTCACACAGCAGCTTTACAGAGATCCGGGTCCAAGCCTCTTTTGAGCAAGCCAGTGGCAACAGTGGCAAGGAAAAACTCCCTCAGATCGAGAGGAAGAAACCTTGAGACTCAAAAAGGGAACCCATCCTCCTCTGGTCGACACCGGATAGAACAATGAAAAGCAGAACAGGAATAAAACATGGAATTAAGGGAATCTGGCCAATGTGCCGTCAAGCCATAAAAAGATGAAAACATGAGTGAAATGAAGTCCATGCAGGTACACGATCACAAGCACAGCCATGCCGTGAGGTGAGGATAACTCCATTCGAGGCCCCAAAACCGGTCAGGAGGGTGGTGGAGAGAGCGAGGTCTGCCAATGGAACAGTTGAAACTGCGCATCTGAGCACATGGAAACGACAGAAAAAACACAAAGGGTAAGGAGAGGAAGGGGGCAAAAACTTTTTAGAAGGGTTACAGCAGGACAGGGTAGGAAAGAGCAGCCAAACACAAATGCACTCGCATCCGCAGACAGCAGGGGGCAGCTCAGCACATGGGGGAAGAGAGAAGAAATTAAGGAAAAAATAATAATAATAAAGAAAAGGTTTAGGTTTATGTATGAATATGAACAGCACTGTAACACCGCTCAAGCACAACAAAGCAGCAAAACAATTTATACAGAACACAGCAGTGTAACCGTTCTCATGTAGAACACAAGCAGGACACAGCAGCCCAACACGGTTCAAGCAGAACACAAGCAAGTGGCACAGCAGCGAAATATCGTTCCAGCAGAAGACAGCAGAGTAACAATTTTGATGCAGCCCAACATGGTAAAAGCAGAACACAGCAGCGAAATACCAAGCAGAACACAAGCAAGTGGCACAGCAGCACAATTAATATACAGAACAAGGTTAAGTGACACTGTTCAAGCAGAACGGTCATGCAAAACACAAGCAGGAGACAGCAGCCCAACACGGTTTAAGCAGGACACAGCAGCCCAACACGGTTCAAGCAGGACACAGCAGTGTAACAATTTTCAAGCAGAACACAAGCAAGTGGCACAGCTGCAGCCACCTTTAGCACTGTGCTTGCAAGGCAATCTTGTAAAAAAATTGGAGACTGTGAGCGAAACGTTTTACCTGTTTCTTACAGAGAGTGGGATTGTTGAGGAGAACAATGCGCCACCTTTCTGCACGTCGCTGGGGAAGATGCAGTGAAGGTCTACAACATGTTACAATTCAGAGAGAAAGAAACTGAAACAAGAAATGTGCTGAAAAACAAGTTCAGGGATTACTGAGATTCAAGAAAGAACCTACCCGATGTTCGCCATTTGTTCTTCACGAGAACTCAGGATCCAGTTGAAAGCGTACGGGAGGAATTTGGGGACCAGAAACTGCAGAATTCAGCAAAGTACTCACATATTCTGGCCACCACATGTCACCGCTGGGAAAGCTACCACTCCAGTTCCAAGCTCTGCACATTGAACATACCCATTGGAAGATACACATTCCTTTGACCTTCTTTTAGGGTGTCCTCAGCTTCAGAGGTATTCCAAAGGTCAATTGCAGACTATTAAAGGCCTGGAAGGTATCGTCAACGTTACAAACGATATCTTAGTCTGGGGTGAAATGGTCAAGGAAACATGAGGGCAGACTCGTCCAAGTGCTGAAAAGGGAAAGACAGTGGAACCTGAAACTCAACAAAAACAAGTGCAAGATCAGATCATCACAAATCCAGTACATTGGCCATATGCTCTCTCTGCAGAAGGTCTCAATCTAGATAAAGATAAAGTGAGAGCTGTAACACGTTAGGTGTGGTTTAAAGATGGAAGAACCTATAGGAGAAACAGAAAACACCTTCTTAGGACGACTGAAGGAGTTCCCATCAGCATCACCCAATGTTGTTGCAGATTCCTGTGTCGAGCCGCAGGTCAGCGATTCTGGTCCACCTGCATAAACTGGTACTGCAAAACAACCTGACTTACCTGAGTCACATCCGAGAGAGGCATACAGAGAGGCATGACTCGTTAATCAGAGACAGAGACAGGACTGTTTGTGGTGTTAGGGAAGACCTATTGTGGGCAAGGTTGCTGCTTTTGCACTGCATGCATTTTAAACTGAAGGTCACACTGATGGTCAATAAGAGGAAATATCTCACATACTTTGAAAATTAATCTTAGTCTAGGTACAGGAGAGGAAACCTCAGTCTCCTGGTTTAAAAACTTTATGTTGAGGAGTTTAGTCAGTTGTGGATAAATGCTGCGTCAGCATGTTCAGAAACTTCAAACAGCATGTTAGCGTGTGGGTTGATGTGAAAAAGGTTTCTTGGATCTCAGACTCTGATCGCTGTGGCCTCCCAGGGATCAAACTCCCTCTCTCTCAATGACAGGAGCAGCGATTAGACGGTGTTGTGTTGCTGCGTATTTTCTAACTGAACTGACGGTTAGAATCAGTGTAGGTACCGAACCCAAGCACAGATTTTACCTTTGAAGGTTTTCTATTCTAAAATGGTGAAACCTCCTGGGGTGGTGAAGCTGATCAACAACACATTAATTTCTTATAAATGTCAGTAGGGGGATTTCTTTGAAGACTGTTCTCTGATGAAGGCTGTTAGCTGGATTGGTTCTTGAGAGGACCTGATGCTCCCTGGAACTGAAGTTCAAAATGGAAAGCTGTGTATTAGAAATCTTTTCTGTTGTGAAAGACATTTGTGTCATGTAGAAGACATGAACCTTCTTAGGGCCTTTATTCTGTCACCTCTTAAACTCCCAGACTTTGAAATCCTAAGGATTATTATTCAGCAAAGACATGGAATACAGCACACACTGGCCAAATCCTTCTAAAGTTAGAGGAGTGAGGAATGAGTTCCTGTGGAGTTTCAGAGGTTAAAAGGGTTCATGATGTTCACCACAGTTTAAACACACACTGAAAGTTACCTGGAATCGTGATGGACATCTTCTCTAACTTGCTATAAGAGGTATAGTCTTCCTTTCCTTCAGGATATGCTTGAGAGACAACATGACAGATTATCTAAAACATGTCAAGTGATTTGGATAACATCAAATACCTCAGAGTTTGATGCTAGTTAATAATAATAATAATCTGAAGGGGAGTTAAAGCCTCGGTGTCATGGTTTCCTGCATCACTGTGGGAGCAAAGGTTCTAGCTCAACCACGATCCACAGAGCAGGACTTTCCTATCAAAATTGAACCCAGCCAGTAGGCCAACACTTAGAGTCATGCTTGAGGGCTACAAGGGGTGTACCCTTGTTGACTTCGTCAGGATCTGTTGGAGGGACACAACCAGAACACATACATACACACACACACACACACACACACACACACACACACACTTATGGTATTTAGCTGACTCTCTTATCCAAAACGACTTATGTCTCCCACATGATGTGGCAGCTCAGTGGCAGGTAGTGGTGTTATTCATTGCGCCACACCAACCGTTATTGGTTGGTGCCCACACCAATATATATATTTATTCACGCATCACACATCTCACATACCTTAATCTTGGGGAACTTTAGCCTCCTGTTTTTTTGCTTCATGGTGGACTGTGTGAGAACAGCTTCTGCCTCCACCACTGCACAAGGAGGAAGACTGAGACTTTTGCTCTGTGGACTGGAGCGGGATGACGTCTAGATCAGAATAAGCTCTGCTGTTTCCCTCAAACTGATTGACGTCCACCACAAAAAAAACTGCCTATAACTCTGGAGAGGAGACAGAACAGAGGTAGAACATAAGTCATCTATGATTAGTTACTTCTTGTCACTGTTGGTGTCACTGTGCATTGTTCAGCTATTCAGCGCACTTTGCACAAGGAGACGCTGTCTGTCCAAACACATGTACTATGGGAGAGTAATGCAGAAGAAGCCTTTTCTGCTTACAAGCCACAAACAGAGTCGCTTGAGGTATGCTAAAGCACATTTAAACAAGCCAGCTTCACTTTGGAATAAGGTGCTGTGGAACTAAAATTGAGGTATTTGGACATAACAAGGGGCGGTGTGCATGGTGGAAAAAGAACACAGCATTCCAAGACAAACACTTGCTACCCACAGTAAAAGTTGGTGGCGGTTCCATCATGCTGTGGGGCTGTGTGGCCAGTGCAGATACTGGGAATCTTGTTAAAGTTGAGGGTCGCATGGATTCCAGTCAATTGACAATTGATGCAGCATTCAACTTTAAAATCTGGGCATAGTTTAGCGAATACATCCTTAATCTTAAAGTTCAGTCTCACGTGATCGATCTTTTCTTAAATATCCAGTGGTTGTTGTCCTCAGCTGATTCAGCTGATGGAATGAAGATTCTTGACGTGCCGTCCAGGTACTGCTTCTAGGAATGTTTATCTTTCTGGCTTCTGGTCCAGGAAAAGTTCCCAGGAAATGTTCGCTTTACCCTCGTTCAGGTCGTGACCACCCGTTCCACCCGTGATTTCAAGAAAGTAGCTGTGTGGGAACGCTGATCAGACGTCCAGCTGAAATTCTAAAAGGTTTCTAAGGTGATTAGAGTTAGGCCCATCAAGAGCTGGCTGTCCTTTGTTAGGACAATGGTAGAGGACCTCCTTGGTTCCTTTGTTTATCCCTGTTGGGTGTTTGTTTAACTGGCTGGGGAAACAGGTTGGTTCTTTGTTGGGACAGTCTTTTTAATCACCTGTGTAGCCACACCCATTTTCCTCCTCTGGTGCTGTCACCTACTGGTGAGCAAGGGTACCTACGTCCCCCCGTTGGTCTTCAGGGTATGATTTATCGTACATTTGAAGAGCACTTATGGAAGAAATGTCCACTGGGAGAGATAAAGTTCATGGCAGGTCAAGCAAGTCCTTCCAATTCATAGCAGGTTAGTTTTCCACGAGGTGTTCATATAAGACTGAAAACATCTGGGCAGCTTTATGCAAACATCTGGGCCGTTCTGGTTGACTAACCAAACTTACAATGCATAATAATGTTGGTCATGTTAAAGCTTTGAATTATATGATTGCATCATAAAAAAAATACATAAATAAATAAAAAACACCAAATATGATTTAATATTGTGGAACTGATTAGATAGATGGCTTTTGATGGAAAGGAGGAAGTATCATCATTAAGCCTTATAGAGAGGAAAGGTGAAGGTGTTAGCTTTGTTGACTAGGATGGATACCTGATGCATCAGGGTAATTAATAACCATGTTGTCTATATAACATGTGGACCACTTGTGCTGTCCTGGGTTGTTTCCTGATCAATGGCTTGTGACTTTGTTGACAGTCTGTTTTAGACTGTATGTATTACATGTTGCAGGACAATTAAGAGTTAAGCTAAAATTAGGTTGACTAATGCCTTATAGGAAGATATCCCATGATCTTAGTTTTAGACTTTGCTTAGGTCAAGTAATTCCACATTTTTGATTGAGTAATTAATTGTCAGGCAGTGTTTCGGTTATTCACATCAAGACTAGTCTTGCGATGGACTAGTGAGGATAAATGTTTTAGGATCCTAAAGCCAAGCATAGACTTGAGCTTAGTGATTTGAACACGTGTCTGCATAAGTAAGTATGTTTATGTAATTATGTTTCAAGAAAAGATAAATAAATATATTGCTGCATTGGTCACCCGTACTCGCTAGGTTTGTACAATGGTGGTAGCAGATATGTTGTCCAATAATCTATGTACATATGCTGTATGCATTTAAAAGAGTTTGATATGGAAAGGGTAAGCAGAAAATAGTAGCTATGCTGGACACTGCTGGAAGCCTAGTTACCAAAATACTGTGCAGTAAGCTACCAACACCCTGTCACTGCTGTGCTAGTCTATACCCTTTAGTACTAGTGTGTAGTATGCAATTGGGATGCAGCCTAAATCCCCTATCAGATGTTTAGTGCGCCCTTCTTTACCTCTGTTTGAGCCATGGAAGCTCAGGTACCAGCACTAATGCAAGGCCTTAATAGCTGATATGACCAAATACGATCAAATAAATAAATAAATAAATATGTATATGTGCTTTTACTGTGCGTTTACCTCAGTCTGGACACTTTTCTGTCAGAACTATTTGCTGAGTCCTCGAACCGTTTCGCCTCAGCCAGCTCTCGACCGGCTGATGAAATCCTGAAACCCTGCTCATTGGTCCCACAGGACTGATTGACAGGAGTCTATTAGAACAATTCGTGTGAACCAATACAGAAAATAAGAGAGTTAAGCTGTAATTGAAAATACTTATTTATTAACGTGTTAATACAGTAATAAGAACTATATTTATAAACAGTAAATACTAGGGATACATATATAATAAAAATACAGAAATAATAAATAATTTTACTGGACACTCATCAGTCCTTCTGGGGTGTCGGACAGGCTGTAAGTGTGTGTGATTAATTTGGCGATTGATATGATGATTGATTAGTGCTTGATCAGTGTGTTTTGGTTTGGTATCTTAGCTTTTAGCAATTATTTAGTCAATCGCCATCTCCCTGCTCTCTTTCTACGGGCAGAAATTTTGTCCAATGGCTGCATGGAGCTGCAGGATCACAACTGGCCATAAATGAATGAATGAATGAATGAATGAATGAATGAATGAATGAAGGCCCCAAACCTGACAAAATTAAAGTGGATGAAGCTGGAATCTAGGTGATCAAAACTGAGGCAGAAATGAGCTGTATAGCTGTAGGTCTTCTTAGCGTGTTCTTCTGTGGTGTTTGTGGCCGGTGGACCTCAGAGCAGTACTGATCAAATTTTACGGCTGGCCATAAATGAATGAATGAGTGAATGAATGAGTGAATGAATGAGTGAATGAGTGAATGAATGAGTGAATGAATGAGTGAATGAGTGAATGAATGAGTGAATGAATGAGTGAATGAATGAAGGCCCCAAACCTGAAAAAATGCTTAGAAAAAAAACAAATTTAAATCCTTAGTGATTTCCTGAGTGTCCCCTGGTCAGATCTATGATCTTGAGATGAGAAGTTGTGATTCAGGAGGCGTTTGAACCGTGTTTCTGCGCTGTATTATTGCAAAGATATTAATAGAAACGCGGAGACAACATCGTAAAAAAGCACTAATTAGCATTAAACAGTAGCATTTATGAGATTCCGAAAAAAGGACCTGTCCCAGCAAAGGGGGGCATCCGGTCACCCTGTCTGATCACTCCCAAAGGAGCTGGTTCAGTTGTTTGAGGTGTCGAATTACTGGACAACAGTGAGGGTTCCGCCATTCCTTGTTTACCCTTGTTACCATGGTTACACCATGGCCAGAGATTTAGTACAGCTCCCTGCAGAAGTCAATGGCAGTGGCCAAGTGGCCAATCAGAGGGCACGGTTTTAAAAAATGTCAGTCGATGATGTCATAATGGCCTCTTTGACATCCCTGTGACATCACGGCCCCACAGAGCAGTATAAATAGACCCTGCAGAGCTCACCTTCCTCACTCTGAGCCTTTCACTCACGCAGTGCAAAGGAGCAGTCAGTGGCATTACCAGTTCTCACCTGAACCAAGACCGAAACCGGGGAGATGGAGCAGTGGAAGGCTGAGCGGGAGTCCCTGCTGTTTCAGCTCAAGGAGGCCCAAGAGAGCATTGAGAAGGAGAAGGCAGCCAGGCTGAGGGAGCGGAAAGCCAACACAAGGAGGCACAACCGCTGGATAAAAAGGGTCAACACAACAAGGGACCAGGACATTGAAAAGGAGACGTACGAGCTACGTGCCAAAATTCAGGACCTGGAGGAGGCCAAGCAGGAGGTAAAGGACTCGCTGGACTTCCAGTCGGAAATCCTACGACAGGTCAGCAAGGAGCTGGCAGACAACAAAACCAGACTCAGCAGGTGCAGGGTGCTGGCAGAGCAGCTGTACGCCCAAAACATGGAGCTGCATGCATCTAACTGGTACAAGAACCAGGAGCTGGAGGTCCTGCGACAGGAAAGGGCTCTGACAGAGGCACTGGACAAAGAGTACAACCTGGTATCGGCTCTTCCTCCATTGGCAATGCAGAAGCAGAGGGTCATGGAGGAGCTGAAGCAGAAGGCAGCTGCTGCAGAGGAGGCCGCAGCGGAGAGGGCCGCTGCAGAGAGGGCAGCTGCGGAGAGGGCCGCTGCAGAGAGGGCCACCGCAGAGAGAGCCGCCGCAGAGAGGGCTGCAGCGGAGAAGGCCGCCGCGGAGAAGGCCGCCGCGGAGAGGGCCGCCGCGGAGAGGGCCGCTGCTGAGAGGGCCGCTGAGGAGAAGAGCCTCAGCCTTTTTAGCCTTCTCAGCCTTCTCAGGGCGAGGCTTAAAGGCTTCTGGAGCCGACTCTCTGCTGCATGCAGAAAGACGAAGTGAGAGAGGGAGAGGGAGACAGAAACCGAAACCGAAACCGAAAAAAAAAAAAAAAGGAAGGGAATAACAAGAAGGGAACAGAAAGAGACAGAGTGACGATGAAGATGAAGGGAAAGACAGAAGGCATCAGAAAGAGACAGAGTGACGATGAAGATGAAGGGAAAGACAGAAGGCATCAGAAAGAGAGACGATGAAGATGAAGGGAAAGACAGAAGGCATCAGAAAGAGACAGAGTGACGATGAAGATGAAGGGAAAGACAGAAGGCAACAGAAAGAGACAGAGTGACGATGAAGATGAAGGGAAAGACAGAAGGCAACAGAAAGAGACAGAGTGACGATGAAGATGAAGGGAAAGACAGAAGGCAACAGAAAGAGACAGAGTGACGATGAAGATGAAGGGAAAGACAGAAGGCATCAGAAAGAGACAGAGTGACGATGAAGATGAAGGGAAAGACAGAAGGCAACAGAAAGAGACAGAGTGACGATGAAGATGAAGGGAAAGACAGAAGGCATCAGAAAGAGACAGAGTGACGATGAAGATGAAGGGAAAGACAGAAGGCAACAGAAAGAGACAGAGTGACGATGAAGATGAAGGGAAAGACAAAAGGCAACAGAAAGAGACAGAGTGACGATGAAGATGAAGGGAAAGACAAAAGGCAACAGAAAGAGACAGAGTGATGATGAAGATGAAGGGAATGAAAGAGACAGAAGAAGGGTAGAGAAAGAAAGTGTGGGGGAAATGGGGACGTTAATCACAATGACATCATAAAATGGGCTGGATACCCAGCCTCAGAATTCTCAAATAATTAAACAAATCAGTCCCATTAATAAATGAAATGGGCCTCATAAATGAAATGGGCCTCATAAATAAATGAAATGGGCCTCATAAATGAAATGGGCCTCATTAATAAATGAGGCTCATTAATAAATGAAATGGGCCTTAAAAATGAAATGGACCTTAAAAATGAAATGGGCCTCATTAATAAATGAAATGGGCCTTAAAAATGAAATGGGCCTCATAAATAAATGAAATGGGCCTCATAAATGAAATGGGCCTCATTAATAAATGAAATGGGCCTCATAAATGAAATGGGCCTCATTAATAAATGAAATCGGTCTCATAAATGAAATCGGTCATATTAATAAATGAAATGGGCCTCATAAATGAAATGGGCCTAATTAATAAATGAAATCAGTCTCATAAATGAAATCGGTCTCATTAATAAATGAAATCGCTCTCATAAATAAATGAAATCAGTCTCATATGTTCAAATCATTAATATCTCAAACGCTAATTTCTAACTAGAGTATTACAATAACAGCCAGTATCAAATGATATCAAGACAAACAAACTGGAATAAATAAATGAAGCAGTTATTAACACAAACTACTCTAAACACAATAACACCCTCAGTCAGTATTAGTGATGCACGATGATATATCTGCGGCCGATATATTATTTACCGATATATCGATTTTTTCTGTTATAGGTTCGCTAACTGAGGTGGCGGCTGCTCGTCCAGCTCAAGCGCCTCACCTCGGCACGCCAGCTCTTGCTGCAAACGAGGAGAACACGGTGACAAGCGCGGCGTGACTCCACCCACTACGCGCGGCAAGGGAGCGGAACTCCAGCGCATAGTGGGCTACCGACCTGTCACCCTGCTCCAGCCACAGCAGCAGGTCGTCCGGCGTGAGCCCCCCTCGGGGACGCTGAAACACTGTCTTAAAGTGCTTCACGTACTCCGAGAAGGGCTTCACGCTCAACTCCTCCCAGGTGGCGCTGGCCCAATCCAGAGCTTCTCCAGCGAGACAGGATACGAAGAAGGCGACCTTCGCCTGGTCAGTGCTGGTTCCCTGACAACTTAAATAAACCGAGCACTGAAATACGAACCCCTCGCAAAGCTCTGGATCACCAGAATATGTATCCGGAATGTCCATCGGATACGGACTAGGGATGTGGCGGGGAGTTATGTTGCTGTAAAAAACATAACAACAAACATGCAAATGAAAGAAAACAGCACAATAACAATAGAAACACAACTGTAACAAATGTAAGTGGCAGGCAATTCCCACCAGTGCTCTTACACCAGAGACACTCACCATATAATCAACAACCAAATAATGGAATAGATTTGGATTATTCAGGAAACAAAAAAGCGTTTGTTAATAACTAAATATTTTAAGTAGTATTGTGTGCTATTTCAAAGTCATGGACCAAAACTACATTGTGATTGCACACTTTAAAATAAAGCAACAGCCCTGTAACCCTGCTAAATATGTGTGGCATAACAGTTAATAAAATCAGTACAAATGTAGGGGCAAAATAATGATGATCAAATCTGAGGTAGTGAAAAATATTATTGATTATGGTGGCAGATACTGATCCAAAAATAACCTGCACACTGTTAAAAGAAAAAGTTCCTCAAAGATCTTTTGGAGGTTCTTCAATTTGAAATTGTGGAGGAACCTCTTAAGGTGCCTTAAGGAACCTTCTAAAAAAGAAACTGGATTCAACTTTTACAAAGACAGGGAGAAGACTTGCAGAGATGGATCTAAGCAAGATTTATTGAAACACAACGGGAATACAAAACAAGGTGCAGAGAAAACAAGGTGCAGCAACCTAAGGGATAAAACTGAAACTCAAACAGAAAGTGACAAACCAAACGGTGAAAACAACAAACCTGGGACTGGGAGGAGCAGGGAGTGACAGGGGATTGAGCCGTGATCTACCGAAATAAGAACGTGGGAAGGGGTTAATGAAAACCGCAAGTCTAGCTTGGGATACAGGGGAATACTAGGGGAACCTAAACTGCAGGCCTCGCTTGGGAAACAACAGGGAGAACTCAACAGAGTACTAAAGCAATACCATACCATTTTACCAAAAATGTGTAAAACAAAAACCCCAGAATTCAGCTTACAAACCGCTCACATATTCTAGCCACTGCATGTCACCGTTGGGAAAGCTAACGCTCACCTGTGAACACAAAAGCCAAAAATGTAAGATTGAATTTCATATTGTTGACAGTGATGTACCAGCAATACTAGAACATGAGACATGATGGAAGAACCTATAGGAGAAACAAAAAACATCTCCTCAGGACGACTGAAACAGTTTCCATCAGCATCACCCAATGTTGTTGCAAATTCCTGTGTTGAGCTGCAGGTCAGTGAATCTGGTCCACCTGCAGAAACTGGTACTGCAAAACAATCTGACTTACCTGAGACACATCAGAGAGAGACATTCTTCACAAGGTCAGGAAGACAAGTGAAAACACCAGCAAGATACAAGGACTGAATCTGGAACACACATACAGTACACATTTACAATATTCACACACACATTCAGAGGACACGGTTCAAGCTCCTGTCCATCTGCTGACTGAATTTAAAGTTACTGTCATTTACTGCATCTTAGATTTGTTCAGGTTATTCTGCAACGTCAAGCTATTCTCATAAATATGGTGTCAAATGTACAGTTCATGTAGTTCAGTTCAGAGACCTCATCTCATTTCCCTTGAGTTTTAAAGCATTATGGTCTGACAGAGTTTGTATGAACGGTGTTGAGAGTCCTGCACAGCCCAAATCCTCCTCATTTATAGTTCTATTCATATTAAGAAAGAGAACAAAAATAGATCAGTTCAAGTGTGGGGATTTCACATGTTCTGTAGCTAAGAGGCAGCCCTAGCTAAGAATCACGCAGCTCACCCAAAAGTACTAAAGTGTGAGTGTAGCACAGAGTCGTCCTTCCTCCATACTTTACACTGAGGAGCTGAAGCGGTTAGCAGAGGGAAAAACGGCCGTGGTGGTCGAGGAGCTCCTCGGCTTTTCCGGGGTCACGCAGACGCCGCCAGTCCCTCTCCGGTGCGGGAGTGGAGACGACGACTCTCGGTGTCCGTCGCGCCGGTAGTGCTGGAGCTCAGACGCCGCGTTGGAGGAGTCACGGGTCAAGCTGGACGACTTCCTTGCAGAGCGGCTGGAAAGCTGGTTTCTCCGCGGTCGCCATGTTTCTCGAGGCTACAGAGAAAAACGCAAAGGCCGGTTAGTGAGACAGAGGACTGTACAGTAACACAGACAGCACAAGCACTACAACAACTGCCTAAGAGGAAGAAGACAAAGCTCACATTACGGACTATAAAGCAGGATGGCCGGTCGAAGCTCTGTGTGGAATCACGGCTCGAGCTTTGAAAGCAGGGCCGCATCGAAACAGCAGCTCAGAGTCTCCTCCAAATACCTACGATCACGTGATCGCCGGAAACGAAGCTTCCTTACGTCACTGGAACGCAATCGCGGTTCAATATGCGTGAGTTCCGGTCCCGCTGTAGACGAGCTGCATATCATCTGAAATATGTACTTAAATAAAACGGAAATACAGAACATGTGTGAATCTGCTTCACTTTCATCATCAAATTATTGACATTCCTCAGCATTCAAGGTTTTTTACTGGAGACGATGTGAAATGACCTGAATAAAAACATTTTACAGCTCTATTTCTGTGTTCAACAGATGTACAGTCTACATGCACATTCAACAGTGCTGTTTCTCCCTTAATCTAATAGTGTCAAACATGCTGTTTTAAATAGGAACAGAACAAAGCAATTACACACTCAGATCACAGACATTTCATTAAAAGAAGAAACACAGGCCGACATCACTGGATGCTCCTCTGGGTTCAGTTTGGACAAAGCTTATGAACACAAGTGAATCAGGCAGTGGTGGTGTAGTATTGTATTTGTACAACAGGTGGCGCAGTAGAGTTGTGAAGCTGAGCAGCATCCAACCACTTTTCCCTCATTTCTGCATGAAAGGGTTGATTGATTACAGACTCATTTTTGGGATAAAGGATCTGCCCTGGTTTTAGACTTTTATAAAGCCTCAGTTCAGCAGAGATTTATTTTATTAAGTAATTATTATATATTTTCTTTAGATTATCTGATAGTAACACACTATATGTCCGAATGTTTGTGGACACCATTTTGTAATCAATGCATTCAGCAATCAGTTGCACCCATTGCTGACACTGTCCCTGTAATGCAGTATTGCCAATAGAATAGGACTCTCTGGAACAGATAAATATCAACCTATTGGCTCCATGCCTAATGCCAATCGTGGGCTAGAGGGGTATAAAGCCCCCCAGCATTGAGCTGATGAGAGGTGGAACTGTGTTCTCTGGAACGATGGTGCTCATGATGACCTTTACTTCTAGGGTGAGCTGAGGAAACATTTAACTTTGAGTTGGAGATGAGGTTGGGTGATCATCCAATATTCTGACCTCACCAATGCTCTTCTTGCTAAATGCAATCCTCACAGCAATGCTCCAAAATCTAGCAGAAAGTCTTCCATGGCAGTAGAAACAGTTACTCCAACAAAAGCAGGCTAAACTCCTTCAGTTCAAAAGAAACAACAAATAAGCAGGTGTCCAAATACTTTTGTCATATAGTGTATTTCTTAGAAATGCTGAATTCGTCTGTTGAAGAGACTCTGGGTCAGTTCTAAGAGCAGGAGGTCTAAACTTAAACCTGGACTAAATAAAGAGAGGAGTTTTAGATTTTACTTTGAGTAGAAACAAATAAACATCCAGAACACATCAGTAATGCAGAACAGCTCTTCATTCAGGCTCTTTTCCTGAACATGATATTAATAATATAAACTTTACAGCTGTTTGGAAAAGATGAAGCATTAAGGAGGAGTCTAAAGTAAGTGTAGAAATGAAGACACTGCTCAGCACTGATGTGTGTATTAATGATAAACTGATTAGTCATGCCACACACACACACACACACACAGATACAGGAGAGGAAACCTCGGTCTCCTGGTTTAAAAACTGTATGTTGAGGAGTTTAGTCAGTTGTGGATAAATGCTGCGTCAGCATGTTCAGAAACTTCAAACAGCATGTTAGCGTGTGGGTTGATGAGAAAAAGAGTTCTTGGATCTCAGACTCTTATCGCTGTGGCCTCCCAGGGATCAAACTCCCCCTCTCTCAAGGACAGGAGCAGCGATTAGACGGTGTTGTGTTGCTGCGTATTTTCTAACTGAACTGACGGTTAGAATCAGTGTAGGTACCGAACCCAAGCACAGATTTTACCTTTGAAGATTTCTATTCTAAAATGATGAAACCTCCTGGGGTGGTGAAGCTGATCAACAACACATTTATTTCTTATAAATGTCAGTAGGGGGATTTCTCTGAAGACTGTTCTCTGATGAAGGCTGGTAGCTGGATTGGTTCTTGAGAGGACCTGATGCTCCCTGGAACTGAAGTTCAAAATGGAAAGCTGTGTATTAGACATCTCTCCTGTTGTGAAAGACATTAGTGTCACGTAGAAGACATGAACCTTCTTAGGGCCTTTATTCCTTCACCTCTTAAACTCCCAGTCTTTGACATCCTAGGATTATTATTCTGCAATGACATGGAAAACAGCACACACTGGCCAAATCCTTCTAAAGTTAGAGGAGTGAGGAATGAGTTCCTGTGGAGTTTCAAAGGTTAAAAGGGTTCATGATGTTCACCACAGTTTAAACAAACACTGAAAGTTACCTGGAATCGTGCTGGACATCTTCTCTAACTGGCTACAAGAGGTATAGTCTTCCTTTTCTTCAGGATCTGCTTAAAAGAAAACATGACAGATTATCTAGAACATGTCAAGTGATTTGGATAACATCAAATACCTCAGAGTTTGATGCTAGTTAATAATAATAATAATCTGAAGGGGAGTTGAAGCCTCGGTCTCCTGGTTTCCTGCATCACTGTGGGAGCAAATGTTCTAGCTCAACCACGATCCTCAGAGCAGGACTTTCCTATCAGAATTGAACCCAGCCAGTAGGCCAACACTTAGAGCCATGCTTGAGGGCTACAAGGGGTGTACCCTTGTCGACTTCGTCAGGATCTGTTGGAGGGACACAACAAGAACACATATTCACATACATACATTATATATACAGTGCCTCAAAGTAGTATTCAACCCCCTGACGATTTTGCAGGTTTACACATTTGGAGTTAACTTGGCATTTTGACGTTTGGACTACAGATCAGCCTGTGAAATGCACTGCAGCAAAAAAGAATGCTATTTCTTTGTTTATTGTTTTTTAAAATTGTGAAAAGTTTATTCAGAGGGTCAATTATTATTCAGCCCCTCAAACCACCAGAATTCTGTTTGGTTCCCTCAAGTATTAAGAAGTAATTGAGGCATAAAGAACAATGAGCTTCACATGTTTGGATTAATTATCTGTTTTTTCCTGCCTTTTCTGACTATTTAAGCCCCTCCCCAAACTTGTGAACAGCACTCATACATGGTTAACATGGGAAAGACTAAGGAGCATTCCAAGGCCATCAGAGACAAAATTGTGGGGGGTCACAAGGCTGGCAAGGGGTACACAACCCTTTCCAAGGAGTGGGGCCTACCTGTCTCCGCCGTTAGGAGCATCATCTGGAAGTGGAAGGCTTATGCAACTGCTATTAACCTTCCACGGCCTGGACAGTCTTTCAAAGTTTCCTCCCATGCCGAGGCCAGGCTTGTCCGAACAGTCAACAAGGAGGGAGCTCCGGGAAGAACTCATGGCGGTGGGGACATCGGTTTCAGTCAATACCATAAGTAATGTACTCCACCACAATGGTCTCCGTTCCAGGCGAGCCTGTAAAGTACCTTTACTTTCAAAGCACCATGTCAAGGCTCGTCTACAGCTCATGATCACTTGGAGGACTCTAAGGCAGACTGGTTCAAGGTCATATGTTGCATATGTTAATAAAGGATGCCCTTGTTCAAAGTTTGAAGTCTCTAACTCTAAATCTGCAGGGGGTTGAATACTACTTGGAGGCACTGTGTGTGTGTATATATATATATAAACACAACTCACATACCTTACACAACCTCACACAACTTACATACCTTAATCTTGGGGAACTTTAGCCTCCTGGTTCTTTGCTTCATGGTGGACTGTGTGAGAACAGCTTCTGCCTCCACCACTGCACAAAGAGGAAGACTGAGACTCTTGCTCTGTGGACTGGAGCGGGATGACGTCTAGATCAGAATAAGCTCTGCTGTTTTCCTCAAACTAATTGACGTCCACCACAAAAAAAACTGCCTATAACTCTGGAGAGGAGACAGAACAGAGGTGGAACACAAGTCATCTTTGATTATTTACTTCTTGTCACTGTTGGTGTCACTGTGCACCGTTCAGCTATTCAGCGCACTTTGCACAAGGAGAGGCTGCCTGTCCAAATGTGACAAAGTTGAAGTTGAAGCCGGGGCTGGATACTTTAACAAGACAACGACCCTAAACACTGTTTCAAATCTACTAAGGCATTCATGCAGAGGAACAAGTACAACGAACTGGAGATGTTGAGTAAAGAAGAACGGTCCAAATTTATGCAGCTGCCTTATTTCATTTAAATAATTATTGCACACTTTCTGTAAATCCTACAAACTTCATTTCTGCTATATGATATATTTAACTGAAATTGCTGATCCGAACAACCAATGATTTATTGGTGGGGTGCCCAAACTTTTTCATACCACTGTATATGACCTACATTTTAAAATTTCTCACCCTTATACTTTTTTGATGATTCCGAAAATGATCCGCTACACCTCTAACACAACATTTTATATTACCACAGACCTACATACGTGTCTTAGGTCACAGCTGGATGAGGGTCACCACTGTCATCTGAGAAAATGGGTTCTAAAATACAGCAACACATTCTTATTCAACTTTTGCAAAGCTTTAAGAAACTATGAAGTGAACTAGTGTAAGTGAGCTGTAACTTGAATTAAATCAACAGAAATCTTTTTTCTCTTGCCTAGAGGCTCTTTTTCTGTCTGTTGAATTTTGACATTTAATACATTCTCTTGGCTACTTGAGCAACAGGATTATTGCCATTCTTCTCAACCTTTTGGATGGTGTAGAGATGGAAAATGAAAAGCATGAGGTTTCATTCAAATAAGAAATATCTACAGGTAAATTAATTAGATGAATGTACATTGTACACTGCAAAGGTTTTACCATTAATCCTGGTGCTGTTCTCAACAAAGCACCTCAAGAGTTCTTTTGCATATCCAGGGTAAGCACTGCATATGTCGGTATCAGACTCTAGCAGGATACAATACAACACAATTAATACAAGGGGTCCAGTGTACAGAATGAATTGCCTGAATTCAGTAGCCAGCTCTTCTAGGACATCATCGAGGTAGTCCACTAGTTGATGGGGCTTTGACTTTCCACAGAACAGTGCAACTACATATGGCTCCACGTTGTTGAATTTTACTAAAATAGGCTAAAACTGTGCTGCTAGACTTGCAAATTGGAAGCTCATCAACAAAGGCTGAGGCGAGGTCAGGTCCATCACCAACTGTGCTTAAAAGTTCTGCATCTGTGTCTACTCCACATTTTCACAATATCCATAGTCTGTAGACTCTTGAAGCTACTAGAATCAGAATTCAAGGTTATGTCTGGAAAATCTAGATTACTTCTGGCTCTGGTTTTCACAGTTACAGCCTCATTAACTTCATTTAGCATATGGGCTGTCGGTTCAGTTACTAAAGCGTTCACTTCAGTCATTCAGCTTCTCTATCTTTTCAGAGGTCATTTGTGGTTCTGGAAATTACGTTAGACAACAAATGAATTACTAACCAGATTTACGCCTAAAACAAAGAGTGCCAACATCCATCATAAAACAACATTTCACTTGAGGCAGGAGGTAAACAAATCCGTGTTTCTCCACCCTGGTCCTGGAGGCACCCAGCTCTGCATATTTCAGTGGTTTCCCTGCTTCAGCACATCCACTGCAACTCTGAAAGAAGTACAGGGCAAGGTGCATTTTACACTAATTCACTTACCCCAGCCGTAAGACATGTTGAAGTTTTGCTTCTCATGACGCACTTCAAGATCAGCAATCCTACTCCTGAGACACAGAACACAGAGCCGGATGTCTAAAAAGGCCGTCCACAGCATTTGACCGCTCTGATGTTCTGTCCATTTTTATACGTCAATGCTGTGTCCTAAACCCCGCTGACACGTCTGCACAACCTTAATGAAGACCTAGATGTGATTTGAGAGGGTTGAGAGAAGTTATAAGGACGTATTTACTGAAATAAACAGGGGAAGTATTGACCTCTAGCATTTATTACAATCATTAGCCTCACAGTTTCATCCTTAAATTAAAGACGCAAAATGTGGACAAGCGTCTTGGCTGATACGCTACATATGGAGTAAAGAGACAACTGACCTTTTTCCTTCCTCCCTAAATAGGTTTGCAGTCAAAATGATTAAGGAAACATTACAGCGTGGAAAACTGTAGGTACATTTAAACATTAAATTAAAGTGAGGTTGCAATAATACTTACTAATTTAATGTTTCTACTGTTTAAGCTCTGCCAGTGTGTTGTGCCACAGCAAATCCTGTCCCAAGTCCCGTGAGCTTCTGAACCTAATATTTCTAAATACAATTATATCATTAACTACAGTTAATTCAGAGTCTCTGCAAATACATTTCAGGATCTAATAAAACCCACAAATTCATTTTACCTTGTGCTGCCAAAGTATGAGCAGGACTAGCAGATTCAGCCCCTGCCTCCCAATATCTAGACAAGCAGCAGCTTCTGGAGCTGTTTAATTCTGCTACTTAGAAGGAGGACTACTTTCAGACACTGGAAAGAAATCAGTACTTTTTCATTACGCTTCAGAGCTAAAATGTGACCCTGGAAGTTTTCAATTCTCACTTAAATAAGAACTAATGAAATATGTGAGGTAAAGTTGAGTTAAACAGAGCTAATGCAGCTCAGCATCAGCTATTAACTCTAACTAATATTCCTACTGGAGGAAACAACAAGACCAGCTAAAACAGCTAACGGCAGAAAGCCTGTGTTGTCGGATGAAACAGTATAGAAAAGTTAGTCCGTTTTTATCAGGAGCTTTTCCAACAACGTGGAAAATAAGAGCCTCTTTTAGAAAGGTTAGAGCTCCCGAAGTTTCTAAGTTAACGCCGAACATCAGCAGCGCTAGCAAGTTAGCTCCTCCAGTCGTACAGCTGAAGTACAAACACACACGAAAGCAGAAAACCAAGCTTTCAAACATTCACTGTACGTTTATGGTCACATATAAGGTAAAAGATCAGCTTAAAAGCAGCTAGTTCACATGAACTCACCTGGCTCTATCGGGAACGTCTGTCCTGGGAGCCTCCTTGAAGTAGACTGACAGACTGGAAGGGGCGATACCGGTGACTGCGCCTCGTCCCAACACAACTGGACTACAGCTTCATTTGGGCAAAGCTGGAGCGACGATGAGGATTGCAGATGGAAAATCTTCCATAAACTCCAAACTGCTGAAGCTCCTCATTTAGATAAGGCTTTAAACACTGTACACTCATATGCAATTGTACACACACTGTTTAATCAGCAGATTTGATTCATTTAGAAAGTCCAGAATATGCTGCCATAGTATTTCTATGTTGTTTATTTGATGAACAATCCACATTTAGTACATCATACATATTTATAGTACTAAACTGTAAATCATACAGATTTAAACATTTTATTATATTTTTATTTTATTAAATAGGTTCATTCTCAGCGTCTTTAAAGCTTGCAGATGAAAACACTGAGAGACAGAAAGTGTAAACTTCAGGACTGGAAATCAGGATGTAATTTAATTAATTAAAAAATAAATGAAGTGAAATGAAAACTTTAACACTGTAGAAGAAATCTGTCTCTACTGGACAGACACGTCACTTCCGGCTGACAGGTCCAGCGCTGCTCTCCTGCTGCTTGTTTCTCCCAGTCATATCTTTGTATCAGGGATGAGCAGAACGAGGCTTTTTAACCAGTTGAAGCAGAAGTGGTTCATTTGAAGCTCTACTGCGCCACCTGTTGTACAAATACAATACTACACCACCACTGCCTGATTCACTTGTGTTCATAAGCTTTGTCCAAACTGCTCCATACAGCGATGTCGGACTGCGTTTCTTCCTTTAACTGAATGAATTTCATCTGAGTGTGTAATTCCTTTACTCTCCTCCTAAACAAAACAGCATGTTTGACACTATTAGATTAAGGAGAAACAGCACTGTTGAATGTGCATGTAGACTGTACATCTGTTGAACACAGAAATAGAGCTGTAAAATGTTTTTATTCAGGTCATTTCACATCGTCTCCAGTAAAAAACCTTGAATGCTGAGGAATGTCAATAATTTGATGATGAAAGTGAAGCAGATTCACACATGTTCTGTATTTCCGTTTTATTTAAGTACATATTTCAGATGATATGCAGCTCGTCTACAGCGGGACCGGAAACTCACGCGCATTGAACCGCGATTGCGTTCCAGTGACGTAAGGAAGCTTCGTTTCCGGCGATCACGTGATCGTAGGTATTTGGAGGAGACTCTGAGCTGCGTTTCGATGTGGCCCTGCTTTCAAAGCTCGAGCCGTGATTCCACACAGAGCTTCGACCGGCCATCCTGCTTTATAGTCCGTAATGTGAGCTTTGTCTTCTTCCTCTTAGGCAGTTGTTGTAGTGCTTGTGCTGTCTGTGTTACTGTACAGTCCTCTGTCTCACTAACCGGCCTTTGCGTTTTTCTCTGTAGCCTCGAGAAACATGGCGACCGCGGAGAAACCAGCTTTCCAGCCGCTCTGCAAGGAAGTCGTCCAGCTTGACCCGTGACTCCTCCAACGCGGCGTCTGAGCTCCAGCACTACCGGCGCGACGGACACCGAGAGTCGTCGTCTCCACTCCCGCACCGGAGAGGGACTGGCGGCGTCTGCGTGACCCCGGAAAAGCCGAGGAGCTCCTCGACCACCACGGCCGTTTTTCCCTCTGCTAACCGCTTCAGCTCCTCAGTGTAAAGTATGGAGGAAGGACGACTCTGTGCTACACTCACACTTTAGTACTTTTGGGGGAGCTGCGTGATTCTTAGCTAGGGCTGCCTCTTAGCTACAGAACATGTGAAATCTCCACACTTGAACTGATCTATTTTTGTTCTCTTTCTTAATATGAATAGAACTATAAATGAGGAGGATTTGGGCTGTGCAGGACTCTCAACACCGTTCATACAAACACTGTCGGACCATAATGCTTTAAAACTCAAGGGAAATGAGATGAAGTCTCTGAACTGAACTACATGAACTGTACATTTGACACCATATTTATGAGAATAGCTTGACATTGCAGAATAACCTAAACAAATCTAAGATGCAGTAAATGACAGTAACTTTAAATTCAGTCAGCAGATGGACAGGAGCTTGAACCGTGTCCTCTGAATGTGTGTGTGAATATTGTAAATGTGTACTGTATGTGTGTTCCAGATTCAGTCCTTGTATCTTGCTGGTGTTTTCACTTGTCTTCCTGACCTTGTGAAGAATGTCTCTCTCGGATGTGTCTCAGGTAAGTCAGATTGTTTTGCAGTACCAGTTTCTGCAGGTGGACCGGATTCACTGACCTGCGGCTCGACACAGGAATCTGCAACAACATTGGGTGATTCTGATGGGAACTCTTTCAGTCGTCCTGAGGAGGTGTTTTCTGTTTCTCCTATAGGTTCTTCCATCATGTCTCATGTTCTAGTATTGCTGGTACATCACTGTTAACAATGTGAAATTCAATCTTGCATTTTTGATTTGAGTTTTGTTTCAAATCTGATTTGTAGATCTGTGCTGTTATGACATTGTCTTCAAGTTGGGCACTGGTGCTGAATGCAAAGTTCTGTTTTTATTTTCAGGGCAGTTATTCTATTCACTTTTGTTGTGACAGTGTTGATGTTTCTATAATATTCTGATTTTTCTGATTTCAACTGTTACAGTGAAGAAATCTTCCTGCTCTGTGTTTTTGTTCAACTGCATGATTTTTATTTATTTATTTATTTTCTTCCTCATTCTGCTCTGATTTGTTTTGTTTTACACATTTTTGGTAAAGTGATTTTGCTGTTACAGGATTTGCACACTTGTCCATAAGCATGACATTGTTTCTGTTTATGTTCATAACCACATCTGGAGAAGGACAGGAACCTGAACTGTGTTCTGTGAATGTGTGTTCTGTTTTCTGTTTCTTCTGTAGGTTCTTTCATCTGGCGTCTGGACTGTGAAGAATCGTGGCTGATCATGATAGCAGGTTGCCCTCTCTGAATTCTCACCTTGTCCCACATGTATATGCTTGGTGGGCTCTTTGTCTGTCTGTCTCATAATAGCTGTTCTGCTTGAGTTGTCTTCTCTGCAGCTTGTCTTAAATCTGCATTTTGCTTTTCTTCTTTGAATGTCCAGTATGTTCGGATTTTTCTCATTGGGCCATCCTTCCATGGTCCTTGTCCTTGTGTGATCTTTGCTGTTGCCTTTCGGAATGTAATTTAGCCACTGGCTTTCCCTCCTGCAGAACTGCTGCTGCGAAGCTTTCTGAGCTTTAGTGTGGGAGCATTTATCAGCAGAGATTTCAGGGGTTTTTTTTTATAGCTTTGTGCTCGACTTGCCACGGAGTGTCATGTTCGAGCAGTTTTCTGAGAGGTACCTCTGAAGCTGAGGACGCCCCAAAAGAAGGTCAAAGGAATCTGTATCTTTCAGTGGGTATGTTCAATGTGCAGAGCTTGGAACTTTCATCATGATGGTTGATCTGCCAAAATCCTCACCACTGTGACCATGCTGCTTACCCAGTCGTTGGGTTCATGCTGTTTGGTGATTTACACCCCTTCATTTTGTGTAGCTCCTCAATGATTGTTGTCTTTCAGGGCAATCTGGACTTTTCTTAGTGGTTGAATCACTGGTGAGACCATAGGATCTACTTGAATGTGGTGATGTCCTGGTAGGAATCCAAGAACAGTGAACAGATCAATATCTTTCAGAATGTCATTTTACTTTGTGATTCCATGCACTCTTTTAACCACACCTAACATCTCCCATGTCTCACGTCCTAGTATTGCTGGTACATCACCGTCAACAATGTGAAGTTAAATTTAACATTTTTGGCTTTTCTGTTCACAGGTAAGTGGTAGCTTTCCCAACGGTGACATGCAGTGGCCAGAATGTGTGAGTACTCTGCTGAATTCTGTAGTTTCTGGTCCCTGAATTCCTCCCATACACTTTCAACTGGATCCTGAGCTCTCGTGAACAAATGGTGAACATCGGGTAGGTTCTTTCTTGACTCTCAGTAGTCCCTGTGCCTATTTTTCAGCACATTTCTTGTTTGTTTCTTTCTCTCTGAATTGTAACATGTTGTAGACCTTCACTGCATCTTCCCCAGCGACGTGCGGAAAGGTGGCGCATTGTACACCTCAACAATCCCACTCTCTGTTAGAAACAGGTAAAACGTTTGCACCTAAAAATCCAGTTTTTGACTAGATTGCCTTGCAAGCACTGTGCTGAAGGTGGCTGCAGCTGTGCCACTTGCTTGTGTTCTGCTTGAACCGTGTTGGGCTGCTGTGTCCTGCTTGTTTTGCATGAAAATGATGCTGCTGTGTTCTGTATAATTAGTTTTGCTGCTTTGTTGTGCTTGAGCGGTGTTACAGTGCTGTTCATATTCATACCTAAACCTTTTCCTCATTATTTTTATTTTTTCCTTCATTTCTTCTTTCCCCCATGTGCTGAGCTGCCCCCTGCTGGTGCATTTGTGTTTGGCTGCTCTTTCCTACCCTGTCCTGCTGTAACATCTCCCATGTCTCACGTCCTAGTATTGCTGGTACATCACCATCAACAATATGTGAAATTCAATTTAGCACTTTTGGCTTTTGTGTTCACAGGTGAGTGGGAGCTTTCCCAGCGGTGACATGCGGTGGCCAGAATATGTGAGTACTTTGCTGAAACCTGCAGTTTCTGGTCCCCGAATTCCTCCCATACGCCTCAGTGCTTTCAGCTGGACCCTGAGCTCTCATGAAGAACAAATGGTGAATATCGGGTAGGTTCTTTCTTCACTCTCAGTAATTTTCAGCACATTTCTTGTTTCTTTCTCTCTGAATTGTAACATGTTGTAAACCTTCACTGCATCTTCCCCAGCGACGTGCGGAATGGTGGCGCATTGGACTTTTTCAGACTCCTCAACAATCCCACTCTCTGTAAGAAACAGGTAATACTTTTGCACCCACAGTCTCCAGTTTTTTTTACAAGCTTGCCTTGCAAGCACAGTGCTAAAGGTGGCTGCAGCTGTGCCACTTGCTTGTGTTCTGCTTGAACCGTGTTGGGCTGCTGTGTCCAGCTTGTGTTTTGTCTATAAATTGTTATGCTGCTGTGTTCTGCTTGAATCATGTTGGGCTGCTTGTGTCCTGCATCAAAATGGTTACACTGCTGTGTTCTATATAAATTGTTTTTCTGCTTTGTTGTGCTTGAGCGGTGTTACAGTGCTGTTCATATTCATACATGAACCTAAACCTTTTCTTCATAGTTTTTTATTTATTTATTTATTTTCCTCACTGAATTGTAACGTGTTGTAGAGCTTCACTGCATCTTCCCCAGCGATGTGTAGAAAGGTGGCGCATTGTACTCCTCAACAATCCCACTCTCTGTAAGAAACAGGTAAAACTTTTGCACCCAAAGTCTCCAATTTTCGACGAGATTGCCTTGCCAACACTGTGCTAAAGGTGGCTGCAGCTGTGCCTGAGCTGTGTTCTGCATCAAACTTTTTACGCTGCTGTGTTCTGCTTGAACAGTGTCACTTAACCTTGTTCTATATAATAATTTCGCTGCTGTCCTGCTTGTGTTTTTCATCAACATTATGCTGCTGTGTTGTGCTTAAACAATATTTCGCTAATGTGTTGTGCTTGAACCATGTTGGGCTGCTGTGTCCTGCTTGTGTTTTGCATGAAAATGGTTACGCTTCTGTGTTCTGCTTGAACAATATTTCGCTGAGTTCTGTTTAATTACGCTGCTGAGTTCTGCTTGAACCGTGTTGGGCTGCCGTGTCCTGCTTGTTTTACATGAAACTTATGCTGCTGTGTTCTGTATAAATTGTTTTGCTGCTTTGTTGTGCTTGAGCGGTGTTACAATGCTGTTCATATTCATACATAAACCTAAACTTTTTCTTCATTATTTCTTCTTTTCTCCATGTGCTGAGCTGCCCCCTGCTGTCTGCTGGTGCGAGTGCATTTGTGTTTGGCTGCTCTTTCCTACCCTGTCCTGCTGTAACCCTTCAAAAAAGTCTGTTCATTTTTAGCTAGTTTGGATTTGCTCTTGTGTTCAAACCCAACTCTTTGTTTTGTTTCTGTCATTCTGTTTTGTATTTCATTAAGCACTTTTTTTCACTTTGCTTGATGTCCCTGCGTTTGCACAGCAGATATTGATGGCCTTTGTCTGTCTGATCTGTTTCTCTCAGCAACCTTGCCCACAATAGGTCTTCCCTAATACCACAAACACTCCTGTCTCTGATTAACAAGTCATGCAACTCACTGAATTCATGGTCTTTTGCCTTCTTCAGGTCTGTGGAAGAAGCCTCTCTGTATGGTTCTCTCGGATGTGCCTCAAGTAAGTCAGATTGTTTTGCAATACCGGCTTCTACAGGTGGACCAGATTCACTGACCTGCAGCTCGAAACAGGAATAGGCAACAACATTGGGTGATGCTGATGGGAACTCTTTCAGTCGTCCTGAGGAGGTGTTTTTTGTTTCTCCTATAGGTTCTTCCATGTCTCACGTCCTGGTATTGCTGGTACATCACTGTCAACAATGTGAAATTCAATCTTGCATTTTTGGCTTTTGTGTTCACAGGTGAGCGTTAGCTTTCCCAACAGTGACCTGCAGTGGCTAGAATATGTGAGCGGTTTTTAAGCTGAATTCTGGGGTTTTGTTTCAAATCTGATTTGTAGATCTGTGCTGTAATGACATTGTCTTCAGATTGGACACTGGTACTGAATGCAAAGTTCTTGTTTTATTTTGGTTTTCTGTCCTGTGTTATTTTCACTTTTGTTGTGACTGTCAATGTTTTTTTGATGTATTGAGTTTTTCCAATTTCAACTTTTCCAATGAAGAAATCTTCCTGCTCTGTCTTTTGTTCAACTGCATGATTTTTTTTATTTTTTTCCTCATTCTGCTTTGATTGTTTTGTTTTACACATTTTTGGTAAAGTGATTTTCTGTTGCAGGATTTACACACTTGGCCATAGGCAGGACATTGTTTCTGTTCTTAACCACATCTGGAGCAGCTTGCTTCTGTTGCTTGTTCATTTTTAGCTAGTTTGGATTTGCTCTTGTGTTCAAACCCAACTGTTTGTTTAGTTTCTGTCGTTCTGTTTTGTATTTCATTGAGCACTTTTTCACTTCACTTGATGTCCCTTCATTTGCACAGCAGATATTCATGGCCTTTGTCTATGTCTGATCTGTTTCTCTCAGCAACCTTGCCCACAATAGGTCTTCCCTAATACCACAAACACTCCTGTCTCTGATTTAACAAGTCATGCAACTCACTGAATTCATGGTCTTTTGCCTTTTTCAGGTCTGTGGTGTACGCATCAGTGCTTTCAACAGGCCAGAGAAAAGCTGAGGGCTCCTTGAACGTCACTGCTAACCAGTCCCTCAGTGTAAAGTATGGACTAATGTGAAATTCAATCTTGCATTTTTGACTTGAGTTTTATTTCAAATCTGATTTGTAGATCTGTGCTGTGATATTGTCTTCAAGTTGGGCACTGGTGCTGAATGCAAAGTTCTTGTTTTATTTTCAGTCCAGTTATTCTATTCACTTTTTTTTTTGTGACAGTATTGATGTTTGTCTAATATTCTGTTTTTCTGATTTCAACTGTTCCAATGAAGAAATCTTCCTGCACTGAATTTTTTTTTTTTTTTTTTTTTTCCCCTCATTCTACTTGGATTTCTTGTTGGACACATTATTGATAGTGATTTTTGCTGTTACAGGATTTGCACACTTGTCCATAGGCAGGACATTGTTTCTGTTTCTGCTCATAACCACATCTGGAGAAGGACAGGAACTTGAACTGTGTTCTGTGAATGTGTGTTCTGTTTTCTGTTTCTTCTATAGGTTCTTCCATCTGGCGCCTGGACTGTGAAGAATCATGGCTGATCATGATGGCAGGTTGCCCTATCTGAATTCTCACCTTGTCCCACATGTATATGCTTGGTGGGCTCTTTGTCTGTCTGTCATAATAGCTGTTCTGCTTGAGTTGTCTTCTCTGCAGCTTGTCTTGTATCTGTATTTTGCTTTTCTTCTTTGAATGTCCAGTATGTTTGGATTTTTCTCATTGGGCCATCCTTCCATGGTTCTTGTGTGTAGAAGCTGCATCTCTGGATCATTTGCTGTTGCCTTTCAGAATGTAATTTAACCACTGGCTTTCCCTCCTGCAGAACTGCTGCTCTGAAGCCTTCTGAGCTCGCATCTACAGATGGTGTTCCAGGTATTTTCACATCATAGAGCTTTAGTGTGGGAGCGTTTATCAGCAGAGATTTCAGTTTTTCATAGATTTGTGCTCGACTTGCCACGGAGTGCCACGGAGTTTCATGCTCAAGCAGTTTTCTGAGGGGTGCACCAACTTCGGACAGGTTGGGAATAAACTTGGAAAGGTACTGAATCATGCCCATTAATCTCATGAGTGCCTGCTTGTTTTCTGGTGTAGGCATGTGTGTTACGGCTCTCGCGGTCTCTTGATCTGGCTTGAGACCTTCGGTAGAGAGCATATGGTCATGTACTGGATTTGTGATGATCTGATCTTGCATTTGTTGTTGAGTTTCAGGTTCCACAGCCTTTTCAGCACTTGGATGAGTCTGCCTCATGTTTCCTTGACCGTTTCACCCCAGACTGAGAGATCGTTCGTAACATTGACAACACCTTTCAGGCCTTTAATAGTCTGCAGTTGACTTTTGGAATACCTCTGAAGCTGAGGACACCCCAAAAGAAGGTCAAAGGACTCTGTATCTTTCAGTGGGTATGTTCAATGTGCAGAGCTTGGAACTTTCATCATGACGTTTGATGTGCCAAAATCCTCACCACTGTGACCATGCTGCTTACCCAGTCATTGGGTTCATGCTGTTTGGTGATTTACACCCTTTCATTTTGTGTAGCTCATCAATGATTGTTGTCTTTCAGGGTTGTCAGGACTTTTCTTGGTGGATGAATCACTGGTGAGACCATGGGATCTACTTGAATGTGGTGATGTCCTGGTAGGAATCCAAGAACAGTGAACAGATCAATATCTTTCAGAATGTCATTTTACTTTGTGATTCCATGCACTCTTTTAACCACACCTAACATCTCCCATGTCTCACGTCCTAGTATTGCTGGTACATCACCGTCAACAATGTGAAATTCAATTTAGCATTTTTGGCTTTTGTGTTCACAGGTGAGTGGAAGCTTTTCCAACGGTGACATGCAATGGCCAGAATATGTGAGTACTCTGCTGAATTCTGCAAATTCTGTTTCTGGTCCCCAAATTCCTCCCGTACGCCTCAGTGCTTTCAGCTGGATCCTGAGCTCTCGTGAAGAACAAATGGTGAACATCGGGTAGGTTCTTTCTTGACTCTCTGTAATCTCTGAACTTGTTTTTCAGCACATTGCTTGTTTCAGTTTCTTTCTCTCTGAATTGTAACATGTTGTAGACCTTCACTGCATCTTTCCCTGTGACTTGCGGAAAGATGGCGCATTGTACTTTTTCAGACTCCTCAACAATCCCACTTTCTGTAAGAAACCGGTAAAACTTTTGCACCCACAGTCTCCAGTTTTCAACGAGATTGCCTTGCAAGCACAGTCCTAAAGGTTGCTGCAGCTGTGCAACTTGCTTGTGTTCAGTTTGAACCGTGTTGGGCTGCTGTGTCCTGCTTGTTCTGCATCATAGTTGTTAAGCTGCTGTGTCCTGCTTGTGTTTTACCTAAAAATTGTTATGCTGCTGTGTCCTGTTTGATTTGTATTTCACTGCTGTGCCACTTGCTTGTATTCTGCTTGATTAGTATTTCACTGCTGTGTTCTGCTTGATTGGTATTTCACTGCTGTGTTCTGCTTTTACCATGTGGGGCTGCTGTGTCCTGCATCAAAATTGTTACGCTGCTGTCTTCTGCTTGAAAGATATTTCCCTGGTGTGCCATTTGCTTGTGTTCTGCTTCAATGGTGTTTGGCTGCTCTGTCCTGCTTGTGTTCTGCATGAGAATGGTTACACTGCTGTGTCCTGCTTGTTTTACCTAAAAATTGTTACGCTGCTGTGTCCTGCTTGAATGATATGAGTGGTTGGTGTGGCGCAACAGATAACACCACTACCTGCCACTGAGCTACTGCACCATGTTGGAGACTGGGGTTCGATTCCCAGCCTGGGTGACTAGGTGCTAGCGGTACACCAATAAGAGTCTTTGGGCAAGACTCCTAACACCATTGCCCCTCCTCTGTAATACAAGTAACCTTGTAAGTCGCTCTGAATAAGAGCGTCAGCTAAATGCCATAAATGTAAAAAATATTTTGCTGCTGTGCCACTTGCTTGTATTCTGCTTGATTGGTATTTCACTGCTGTTTTCTGCTTGAACAACCTTTCGCTACTGTGTTCTGCTTTTACCATGTGGGGCTGCTGTGTCCTGCATCAAAGTTGTTTTGCTGCTGTCTTGTGCTTGAACAATATTTCGCTGCTGTGCCACTTGCTTGTGTTCTGCTTCAATGGTGTTTGGCTGCTCTGTCCTGCTTGTGTTCTGCATGAGAATGGTTACACTGCTGTTTTGTATAAATTGTTTGACTGCTTTGTTGTGCTTGAGCGGTGTAACGATGCTGTTCATATTCATATATACACCTAAACCTTTTCTTCATTATTATTATTATTATTATTTTATTTATTTCTTTCTTTTTTCTTAATTTCTTCTCTCTTCCCTGTGTGCTGAGCTGCCCCCTGCTGTCTGCGGGTGCGAGTGCGTTTGGCTGCTCTTGCCTGCCCTGTCCTGCTGTAACCCTTCTAAAAAGTTTTTGCTGAGATTTCCCCCCCTCCTAACCCTTTGTGTTTTCTCTCTCTTTCCCATGTGTTGAGATGCCCAGTTTCAACTGTTCCGTCGGCAGACCTGGCTCTCTCCACCACCCTCCTGCCTGCTGTCTGGTTCTGGGGCCTCGAATGGAGTCATCCTCCCCTCACTGCATGGCTGTGCAGTATGGAGGAAGGAGGCCTCTGTGCTACACTTACACTTTATTACTTTTGGGTGACCTGCGTGATTCTTAGCTAGGGCTGCCTCTTAGCTACAGAACATGTAAAATCTCCACACTTGAATTGATCTATTTTTGTTCTCTTTCTTAATATGAATAGAACTATAAATGAGGAGGATTTGGGCTGTGCAGGACTCTCAACAACGTTCATACAAACTCTGTCGGACCATAATGCTTTAAAACTCAAGGGAAATGAGATGAAGTCTCTGAACTGAACTACATGAACTGTACATTTGACACCATATTTATGAGAATAGCTTGACATTGCAGAATAACCTAAACAAATCTAAGATGCAGTAAATGACAGTAACTTTAAATTCAGTCAGCAGATGGACAGGAGCTTGAACCGTGTCCTCTGAATGTGTGTGTGAATATTGTAAATGTGTACTGTATGTGTGTTCCAGATTCAGTCCTTGTATCTTGCTGGTGTTTTCATTTGTCTTCCTGACCTTGTGAAGAATGCCTCTCTCGGATGTGTCTCAGGTAAGTCTGATTGTTTTGCAGTACCAGTTTCTGCAGGTGGACCGGATTCACTGACCTGCAGCTCGACACAGGAATCAGCAACAACATTGGGTGATGCTGATGGGAACTGTTTCAGTCGTCCTGAGGAGGTGTTTTCTGTTTCTCCTATAGGTTCTTCCATCATGTCTCATGTTCTAGTATTGCTGGTACATCACTGTCAACAATGTGAAATTCAATCTTGCATTTTTGGCTTTTGTGTTCACAGGTGAGAGTTAGCTTTCCTAACTGTGACATGCAGTGGCTAGAATATGTGAGCGGTTTTCAAGCTGAATTTTGGGGTTTTGTTTCAAATCTGAGTGACTTGTAGACATTTCCTGAGATGACCTTGCATTCAGCACCAGTGTCCAACTTGAAAACAATGTTCTTGTTTGTTTCAAGATTTTCAGTCCAGTTATTCGTTTCACTTTTGTTGTGACAGTGTTGATGTTTGTCTAATATTCTGTTTTTCTGATTTCAACTGTTCCAGTAAAGAAATCTTCCTGCTCTGTCTTTTGTTCAACTGCATGGTTTATTGTTTCTTCATTCTGCTCTGATTGTTTTGTTTTACACATTTTTGGTAAAGTGATTTTGCTGTTGCAGGATTTACACACTTGGCCATAAGCAGGACATTGTTTCTGTTTCTGTTCATAACCACGTCTGGAGCAGCTTGCTTCTGTTGCTTGTTCATTTTTAGTTGTTTGGATTTGCTCTTCTGTTCAAACCTGTTTGTTTTGTTTCTGTCGTTCTGTTTTGTATTTCATTGAGCACTTTTTTTTTCACTTCACTTGATGTCCCTTCGTTTGCACAGCAGATATTCATGGCCTTTGTCTATGTCTGATCTGTTTCTCTCAGCAACCTTGCCCACAATAGGTCTTCACCAATACCACAAACACTCCTGTCTCTGATTAACGAGTCATGCAACTCACTGAATTCATGGTCTTTCACCTTTTTCAGGTCTGTGGAAGAAGCCTCTCCGTATGCTTCTCATGCATGTGCCTTAGGTAAGTCTGATTGTTTTGCAGTACCAGTTTCTGTAGGTGGACCAAATTCACTGACCTGCGGCTCGACACAGGAATCTACAACAACATTGGGTGATGCAGATGGACAGGAGCTTGAACCGTGAATGTGTGTGAATATTCTGATTGTGTTCTGTATGTGTGTTCTGACTGAAAATAAAACAAGAACTTTGCATTCAGCACCAGTGCCCAACTTGAAGACACTTTTGTTGACAGTGTTGATGTTTGTGTAATATTCTGTTTCTGATTTCAACTGTTAAGGAAATCTTCCTGCTCTGTCTCTTGTTCAACTGCATGATTTTTTTCCTCATTCTGCTCTGATTGTTTTGTTAGACACTTTTTTGGTAAAGTTATTTTGATGTTACAGGATTTGAACACTTGTCCATAAGCAGGACATTGTTTCTGTTTCTGTTTATAATCACATCTGGAGAAGGACAGGAACTTGAACTGTGTTCTGTGAATGTGTGTTCTGTTTTCTGTTTCTTCTATAGGTTCTTCCATCTGGCGTCTGGATTGTGAATTTCAGTTTTTCATAGCTTTGTGCTTGACTTGCCACGGAGTGTCCTGCTCAAGCAGTTTTCTGAGAGGTGCGCCGACTTCAGACAGGTTGTGAATAAACTTGAAAAGGTACTGAATTATGCCCGTTAATCTCATGAGTGCCTGCTTGTTTTCTGGTGTAGGTATGTGTGTTACAGCTCTCACTTTATCTCTATCTAGATTAAGACCTTCTGTAGAGAGCATATGGCCATGTACTTGATTTGTGGTGATCTAATCTTGCACTTGTTTTTGTTGAGTTTCAGGTTCCACTGTCTTTCCCTTTTCAGCACTTGGACGAGTCTGCCGCCATGTTTCCTTGACCGTTTCACCCCAGACTAAGATATCCTTCGTAATGTTGACGACACCTTCCAGGCCTTTAATAGTCTGCAATTGACCTTTGGAGTACCTCTGAAGCTGAGGACGCCCCAAAAGAAGGTCAAAGGAATCTGTATCTTTCAGTGGGTATGTTCAATGTGCAGAGCTTGGAACTTTCATCATGACGTTTGATGTGCCAAAATCCTCACCACTGTGACCATGCTGCTTACCCAGTCGTTGGGTTCGTGCTGTTTGGTGATTTACACCCCTTCATTTTGTGTAGCTCATCAATGATTGTTGTCTTTCAGGGCAATCTGGACTTTTCTTGGTGGTTGAATCACTGGTGAGACCATGGGATCTACTTGAATGTGGTGATGTCCTGGTAGGAATCCAAGAACAGTGAACAGATCAATGTCTTTCAGAATGTCATTTTACTTTGTGATTCCATGCACTCTTTTAACCACACCTAACATCTCCCATGTCTCACGTCGTAGTATTGCTGGTACATCACCGTCAACAATATGTGAAATTCAATTTAACATTTTTGGCTTTTGTGTTCACAGGTAAGTGGTAGCTTTCCCAACGGTGACATGCAATGGCCAGAATGTGTGAGTACTTGGCTGAATTCTGCAGTTTCTGGTCCCTGAATTCCTCCCATACGCTTTCAACTGGATCCTGAGCTCTCGTGAACAAATGGTGAACATCGGGTAGGTTCTTTCTTGACTCTCAGTAGTCCCTGTGCCTATTTTTCAGCACATGTCTTGTTTGTTTCTTTCTCTCTGAATTGTAACATGTTGTAGACCTTCACTGCATCTTCCCCAGCGACGTGCGGAAAGGTGGCGCATTGTACACCTCAACAATCCCCCTTTCGGAAAGAAACAGGTAAAACTTTTGCACCTAAAAATCCAGTTTTTGACTAGATTGCCTTGGCTGCAGCTGGTAAAACTGCTCTGTAAGAAACAGGTAAAACTTTTGCACCCACAGTCTCCAATTTTTTACAAGATTGTCTTACAAGCACAGTGCTGAAGGTGGCTGCAGCTGTGCCACTTGCTTGTGTTCTGCTTGAATTGTGTTGGGCTGCTGTGTCCTGCTTGTTTTGTATGAAAATGATGATGCTGTGTTCTGTATAATTTGTTTTGCTGCTTTGTTGTGCTTGGACGGTGTTACAATACTGTTCATATTCATGCATAAACCTAAACCTTTTCTTCATTATTTTTATTTTTTCCTTCATTTCTTCTTTCCCCCATGTGCTGAGCTGCCCCCTGCTGTCTGCTGGTGCAGGTGCATTTGTGTTTGGCTGCTCTTTCCTACCCTGTCCTGCTGTAACATCTCCCATGTCTCACGTCCTAGTATTGCTGGTACATCACCATCAACAATATGTGAAATTCAATTTAGCACTTTTGGCTTTTGTGTTCACAGGTGAGTGGGAGCTTTCCCAGCGGTGACATGCGGTGGCCAGAATATGTGAGTACTTTGCTGAAACCTGCAGTTTCTGGTCCCCGAATTCCTCCCATACGCCTCAGTGCTTTCAGCTGGACCCTGAGCTCTCATGAAGAACAAATGGTGAATATCGGGTAGGTTCTTTCTTCACTCTCAGTAATTTTCAGCACATTTCTTGTTTCTTTCTCTCTGAATTGTAACATGTTGTAAACCTTCACTGCATCTTCCCCAGCGACGTGCGGAAAGGTGGCGCATTGGACTTTCAGACTCCTCAACAATCCCACTCTCGGCTGTGCCACTTGCTTGTGTTCTGCTTAAACCGTGTTGGGCTGCTGTGTCCAGCTTGTGTTTTGTCTATAAATTGTCATGCTGCTGTGTCCTGCTTGAATCATGTTGGGCTGCTGTTCTACTTGAACGATATTTCATTGCTGTGCCGCTTTTTTGTCCTGCTTGATTGGTATTTCGCTGCTTTGTCTTGCTTGTGTTTTTCATCAGAATTGTTACTCTGCTGTTTTCTATATAAATTGTTTTGCTGCTTTGTTGTGCTTGAGCGATGTTACAATGCTGTTCATATTCATACATAAACCTAAACCTTTTCTTCATAGTTTTTTTTATTTATTTATTTATTTATTTATTTATTTTCCTCACTGAATTGTAACGTGTTGTAGAGCTTCACTGCATCTTCCCCAGCGATGTGCAGAAAGGTGGCGCATTGTACTCAACAATCCCACTGACGAGATTGCCTTGCAAGCACAGTGATAAAGGTGGCTGCAGCTGTGCCACTTGCTTGTGTTCTGCCTAAAAATTGTTACGCTGCTGTGTCCTGTTTAATTATGCTGCTATTTCCTGCTTGAACAGTGTCACTTAACCTTGTTCTGTATAATAATTTTGCTGCTGTGTTCTGCTTGAACGATGTTGGGCTGCCGTGTCTTGCTTGTGTTTTGCATATAAATAGTTACACTGCTGTGTTCTGTATAAATTGTTTTGCTGCTTTGTTGTGCTTGAGCGGTGTAACAGTGCTGTTCATATTATATAAACCTAAACCTTTTCTTCATAATTTTTATTTATTTATTTTCCTGACTGAATTGTAACATGTTGTAGACCTTCACTGCATCTTCCCCAGCGATGTGCAGAAAGGTGGCGCATTGTACTCCTCAACAATCTCACTCTCGGTAAGAAACAGGTCAAACTTTTGCACCCACAGTCTCCAATTTTTGACGAGATTGCCTTGCCAACACTGCTAAAGGTGGCTGCAGCTGTGCCACTTGCTTGTGTTCTGCTTGGACCGTGTTGGGCTGCTGTGTCCTGCTTGTGTTTTGCATCAAACTTGTTACGCTGCTGTGTTCTGCTTGAACAGTGTCACTTAACCTTGTTCTATATAATAATTTCGCTGCTGTCCTGCTTGTTTTTCATCAACATTATGCTGCTGTGTTCTGCTTGAACAATATTTCGCTAATGTGTTGTGCTTGAACGGTGCTGGGCTGCTGTGTCCTGCTTGTGTTTTGCATGAAAATGGTTACGCTTCTGTGTTCTGCTCTAACAATATTTCGCTGAGTTCTGTTTAATTACGCTGCTGAGTCCTGCTTGAACCGTGTTGGACTGCTGTGTCCTGCTTGTTTTGCATGAAAATGATGCTGCTGTGTTCTGTATAGATTGTTTTTCTCCTTTGTTGTGCTTGAGCGGTGTTACGGTGCTGTTCATATTCATATATAAACCTAAACCTTTTCTTCATTATTTCTTCTTTTCCCCATGTGCTGAGCTGCCTCCTGCTGGTGCGAGTGCATTTGTGTTTGTCTGCTCTTTCCTACCCTGTCCTGCTGTAACCCCCCACACACACAATTTCCTGAGATGACCTTGCATTCAGCACCAGTGTCCAACTTGAAAACAATGTTGGTTTTTTTTGTTTGTTTGTTTTTTTTTCCCAAGATTCAGTCCAGTTATTCGTTTCACTTTTGGTGTGATGTTTGTCTAATATTCTGTTTTTCTGATTTTAACTGTTCCAGGGAAGAAATCTTCCTGCTATGTCTTTTGATGTCCTTTTCTTTGCGCAGCAGATATTCATGGCCTTGATCAATGTCTGATCTGTTTCTCTCAGCAACCTTGCCCACAATAGGTCTTCCCCAATACCACAAACAGTCCTGTCTCTGATTAACGAGTCATGCAACTCACTGAATTCGTGGTCTTTTGCCTTCTTCAGGTCTGTGGTGTACGCATCAGTGCTTTCAACAGGCCCGAGAAAAGCAGAGGGCTCCTCGAACATCACTGTCGGTTTTTCCCTCTGCTAACTAGTCCCTCAGTGTAAAGTATGGACTAAGGACGACTCAATGGTACACTTTATTGTGTTTGGTTGACATGATTGTTACTTACGGATGCCTCTTTGGTACGTAACATGGTTGACGTCCCCACACAATTATTTTTTTTCTTAATTTTTTTTCTTTCATATATAAGAATGAGAATAGCTTGATGTTGCAGAATAACCTAAACAAATCTAAGATGCAGTAAATGACAGTAACTTTAAATTCAGTCAGCAGATGGACAGGAGCTTGATCCGTGTCCTCTGAATGTGTGTGTGAATATTGTAAATGTGTACTGTATGTGTGTTCCAGATTCAGTCCTTGTATCTTGCTGGTGTTTTCACTTGTCTTCCTGACCTTGTGAAGAATGTCTCTCTCTGATGTGTCTCAGGTAAGTCTGATTGTTTTGCAGTACCAGTTTCTGCAGGTGGACCAGATTCACTGACCTGCAGCTCAACACAGGAATCTGCAACAACATTGGGTGATGCTGATGGGAACTCTTTCAGTCATACTGAGGAGGTGTTTTCTGTTTCTCATATAGGTTCTTCCATCATGTCTCATGTTCTAGTATTGCTGGTACATCACTGTCAACAATGTGAAATTCAATCTTGCATTTGTGGCTTTTGTGTTTACAGGTGAGAGTTAGCTTTTCCAACTGTGACATGCAGTGGCTAGAATATGTGAGTGGTTTTCAAGCTGAGTTCTGGAGTTTTGTTTTAAATCTGAGTGACTTGTAGACATTTCCTGAGATGACCTTGCATTCAGCACCAGTGTCCAACTTGAAAACAATGTTCTTGTTGTTTATTTCAAGATTTTCAGTCCAGTTATTCTTTTCACTTTTGTTGTGACAGTGTTGATGTTTGTCTAATATTCTGTTTTTCTGATTTCAACTGTTCCAATGAAGAAATCTTCCTGCTCTGTCTTTTTTTTTTTTTTTTTTTTTTCAACTGCATGATTTTGTTTTTCCTCATTCTGCTTTGATTTGTTTTGTTTTACACATTTTTGGTAAAGTGATTTTTTTTTTCTGTTGCAGGATTTACACACTTGGCCAAAGGCAGGACATTGTTTCTGTTTCTGTTCATAACCACATCTGGAGCAGCTTGCTTCTGTTGCTTGTTCATTTTTAGCTAGTTTGGATTTGCTCTTGTGTTCAAACCCAACTGTTTGTTTTGTTTCTATCGTTCTGTTTTGTATTTCATTGAGCACTTTTTTTTCACTTCACTTGATGTCCCTTCATTTGCACAGCAGATATTCATGGCCTTTGTGGTATTAGGGAAGACCAATTTTGGGCAAGGTTGCTGTGAGAAACAGATCGGACATAGACAAACGCTCCTGTCTCTGATTAACGAGTCATGCAACTCACTGAATTCATGGTCTTTTGCTTTCTTCAGGTCTGTGGTGTACATCAGTGCTTTCAACAGGCCAGAGAAAAGCTGAGGGCTCCTTGAACATCACTGCTAACCGGTCCCTCAGTGTAAAGTATGGACTAAGTACGACTCAGTGGTACACTTTATTGTGTTTGGTTGACATGCTTGATCGTTACCTACGGCTGCCTCTTTGGTACACAACATAGGTGACATCCCCACACAATATATTTTTTTTTCTTGCATATATAAGAATGAGAATAGCTTGACATTGCAGAATAACCTAAACAAATCTAAGCTGCAGTAAATGACAGTAACTTTAAATTCAGTCAGCAGATGGACAGGAGCTTGAACCGTGTCCTCTGAATGTGTGTGTGAATATTGTAAATGTGTACTGTATTTGTGTTCCAGATTCAGTCCTTGTATCTTGCTCACTTGTCTTCCTGACCTTGTGAAGAATGCCTCTCTCTGATGTGTCTCAGGTAAGTCAGATTGTTTTGCAGTACCAGTTTCTGCAGGTGGACCAGATTCTCTGACCTGCAGCTCGACACAGGGATCTGCAACAACATTGGGTGATTCTGATGAACTGTTTTTCAGTCGTCCTGAGGAGGTGTTTTCTTCTATAGGTTCTTCCATCTTTAATCCACACCTAACATCTCACATGTCTCACGTCCTGGTATTGCTGGTACATCACTGTCAACAATGTGAAATTCAATCTTACATTTTTGGCTTTTGTGTTCACAGGTGAATGGTAGCTTTCCCAGCGGTGACATGCAGTGGCCAGAATATGTGAGTACTTTGCTGAATTCTGCAGTTTCTGGTCCCCAAATTCCTCCTGTACGCCTGAGCTCTCGTGAAGAACAAATGGCGAACATCGGGTAGGTTCTTTCTTGAATCTCAGTAATTCCTGAACGTTTTTCAGCACGTTTCTTGTTTCAGTTTGTTTCTCTCTGAATTGTAACATGTTGTAGACCTTCACTGCATCTTCCCCAGCGACGTGTGGAAAGGTGGCGCATTGTACTCCTCAACAATCCCACTCTCGGATTTTTAGGTGCAAAAGTTTTACCTGTTTCTTACCAATTTTTGACAAGATTGCCTTGCAAGCACAGTGCTGAAGGTGGCTGCAGCTATTCTGCTTGGACCGTGTTGGGCTGCTGTGTCCTACTTGTGTTTTGTCTAAAAAATATTTTTGCTGCTGTGTCCTGCTTGAACGATATTTCGGTGCTGTGCCACTTTTGTGTCCTGCTTGAACAGTGTTGGGCTGCTGTGTCCTGCTTGTGTTTTGCATGACCGATCTGCTTGAACAGTGTCACTTAACCTTGTTCTGTATATTAATTGTGCTGCTGTGTTCTGCTTGAACAATATTTCGCTGCTGTGTTCTGCTTGAACGGTGTTTGGCTGCTGTGTCCTGCTTTAACGGTGCTGGGCTGCTGTCCTGCTTGTGTTTTGCATGAAAATGGTTACGCTTCTGTGTTCTGTTTCTTGTTCTTGTTGTTTATTTCAAGATTTTCAGTCCAGTTATTCTTTTCACTTTTGGTGTGACAGTGTTGATGTTTGTCTAATATTCTGTTTTTCTGATTTTAACTGTTCTAATGAAGAAATCTCCCTGCTCTGTCTTTTGATGTCCTTTTATTTGCACAGCAGATATTCATGGCCTTTGTCAGTGTCAGGATGTGTCTCGGGTAAGTCTGATTGTTTTGCAGTACCAGTTTCTGCAGGTGGACCAGATTCACTGACCTGCAGCTCTACACCGGAATCTGCAACAACATTGGGTGATGCTGATGGGAACTGTTTCAGTCGTCCTGAGGAGGTGTTTTCTGTTTCTCCTATAGGTTCTTCCATCTTTAAACCACACCTAACGTCTCACGTGTCTCACGTCCTGGTATTGCTGGTACATCACTGTCAACAATGTGAAATTCAATCTTGCATTTTTGATTTGAGTTTTGTTTCAAATCTGATTTGTAGATCTGTGCTGGGATGACATTGTCTTCAAGTTGGGCACTGGTGCTGAATGCAAAGTTCTTGATGTTTTATTTTCAGTCCAGTTATTCTTTTCACTTTTGTTGTGACAGTGTTGATGTTTGTCTAATATTCTGTTTGTTTTTTCTGATTTCAACTGTTCCAGTGAAGAAATCTTCCTGCTCTGCCTTTTTGTTCAACTGCATGATTTTTTTTTTTTTTCCTCATTCTGCTCTGATTGTTTTGTTAGACACATTTTTGGTAAAGTGATTTTGCTGTTACAGGATTTACACACTTGTTCATAAGCAGGACATTGTTTCTGTTTCTGTTTATAACCACATCTGGAGAAGGACAGGAACTTGAACGGTGTCCTGTGAATGTGTGTTCTGTTTTCTGTTTCTTCTATAGGTTCTTCCATCTGTCGTCTGGACTGTGAAGAATCGTGGCTGATCATGATAGCAGGTTGCCCTCTCTGAATTCTCACCTTGTCCCACATGTATATGCTTGGTGGGCTCTTTGTCTGTCTGAGATAATAGCTGTTCTGCTTGAGTTGTCTTCTCTGCAGCTTGTCTTGAATCTGTATTTTGCTTTTCTTCTTTAAATGTCCAGTATGTTTGGATTTTTCTAATTGGGCCATCCTTCCATGGTCCTTGTGTGTAGTAGCTGCATCTCTGGATCATTTGCTGTTGCCTTTCAGAATGTAATTTAACCACTGGCTTTCCCTCCTGCAGAACTGCTGCTCCGAGGCCTTCTGAGCTCGCATCTACAGATGGTGTAGCAGGTATTTTTACATCATAGAGCTTTAGTGTGGGAGCATTTATCAGCAGAGATTTCAGTTTTTCATAGCTTTGTGCTCGACTTGTCATGCTCGAGCAGTTTTATGAGAGGTGCGCCGACTTCAGACAGGTTGGGAATAAACTTGGAAAGGTACTGAATCATGCCCATTAATCCCATGAGTGCCTGCTTGTTTTCTGGTGTAGGCATGTGTTACAGCTCTCACTTTATCTCGATCTAGATTGAGACCTTCTGCAGAGAGCATATGGTCATGTACTGGATTTGTGATGATCTGATCTTGCACTTGTTTTTGTTGAGTTTCAGGTTCCACTGTCTTTCCCTTTTCAGCACTTGGATGAGTCTGCCCTCATGTTTCCTTGACCGTTTCACCCCAGACTAAGATATCGTTCGTAAAGTTGACAACACCTTCCAGGCCTTTAATAGTCTGCAATTGATCTTTGAAATACCTCTGAAGCTGAGGATACCCCAAAAGAAGGTCAAAGGAATCTGTATCTTTCAATAGGTATGTTCAATGTGCAGAGCTTCGAACTTTCATCATGAAGTTTGATCTGCCAAAATCCTCACCACTGTGACCATGCTGCTTACCCAGTCGTTCGGTTCATGCTGTTTTACACCCCTTCATTTTGTGTAGCTCATTAATGATTGTTGTCTTTCAGGGCAATCTGGACTTTTTTGGTGGATGAATCACTGGTGAGACCATGGGATCTACTTGAATGTGGTGATGTCCTGGTAGGAATCCAAGAACAGTGAACAGATCACTGTCTTTCAGAATGTAATTTTACTTTGTGATTCCATGCACTCTTTTAACCACACCCAACATCTTCCATGTCTCACGTCCTAGTATTGGTGGTACATCACCATCAACAATATGTGAAATTCAATTTAGCATTTTTGGTTTTGTGTTCACAGGTGAGTGGGAGCTTTCCCAACGGTGACATGCGGTGGCCAGAATATGTGAGTACTCTGCTGAATTCTTCAGTTTCTGGTCCCTGAACTGTACACTTTCAGCTGGATCCTGAGCTCTCATGAAGAACAAATGGTGAACATCGGGTAGGTTCTTTCTTGACTCTCCGTAATCCCTGAACTTGTTTTTCAGCACATTTCTTGTTTCAGTTTCTTTCTCTCTGAATTGAACATGTTGTAGACCTTCACTGCATCTTCCCCAGCGACGTGCGGAAAGGTGGCGCATTGGACTTTTTCAGACTCAACAATCCCACTCTCTGTAAGAAACAGGTAAAACATTTGCACCCACAGTCTCCAATTGCCTTGCAAGCACAGTGCTAAAGGTGGCTGCAGCTGTGCCGCTTGAATGGTGTTGGGCTGCTGTGTCCTGCTTGTGTTTTGCAGAAAAATAATCATGCTGCTGTGTCCTGTATAAATTGTTTTGCTGCTTTGTTGCGCTTGAGCGGTGTTACAATACTGTTCAAAGTCATATATAAACCTAAACCTTTTCTTCATGCTTATAATTATTATTATTTTATTTTTTTCCCCTCTTCATTTCTTCTCTCTCCTCCATGTGCTGAGCTGCCCCCTGCTGTCTGCGGGTGCGAGTGCATTTGTGTTTGGCTGCCCTTTCCTACCCTGTCCTGCTGTAACCCTTCTAAAACGTTTTTGCTGTGATAGTGCCATACTCCAGCTTCACCAGTTAGGACACCAATTTTACCAGTCAAGAAACAGGCTGGAATGTGGAGGTTTGTTCAGGACCTGCAGGCAGTAAATGCTGCGGTTCAGGCTCGAGCACCTGAAGTACCAAACCCCCATACTATTTTGTCTCAAATTCCTACAGACCACACCAATTACACAGTGGTAGATTTAGCGAATGCATTCTTCAGTGTACCAATCCATCCAGATAGCAGGTTCTGGTTTCGCCTTCTCCTTTGAGGGAAACGTCTTCGCAGACCATGTGGCCAAATGCACAGCTCACGCAGCGTTTGTCGCCACCGCACAACTTCCTGTAACAGACCAAGAGAAACCCACCCTGCCAGTAATTCAATCTACTGCCACTGCAGCAAAAAAAAGCTCAGTGGACCAAATCAGGGTGTGTCAAACAAAACAATGTGTGGATACACATTACAACAAAACTTAATTGGGTTAAGTGCCTCCCCCTGGTTCTCTGGCAAAGCAGAACCAGGCCACAAAAAAGAACTGTGTTTGGCAGGCCTCCCCGTTCGGAATTAGGTCCACCCCCCACTGGATAACCAGTTACTTGACCACTCTCACAATGTTTTGCGTCTTTGTACGAGGTACTTCTGTCTGTGTCTAAACAGGTGAAAGCAGTGCTGCCGCAAGCAGCTGACCAGCCCTTCCATGACCACAAGCCAGGTGATTGGGTGCTGATACGGGACCTCTGCAGACAAGGTGGAACCAGCCGAGATGGCCATCAAAGGGACACTATATATCCTAACTGCTAAACATGATTCTGATGGCTCTGATGGAATTTAATTTAGACACCCAGGGAAGAATGTCTTGTAGCAATATGTGAATTTGGAACTATGAGAATAGAGTCAAAAACGACCTCTAAGTTTCTCACTGTTGTACCAGGTATAACTAAGTGAGCATCTGTGTTTACCACAGTATTATCATCTATATTTTTATCTATATTAGGACCATGTAGAAGGACCTCTGTTTTATCAGAATTAAGTAAAAGAAAATTTAATCATCCAGTTTTTAGTTTCTTTAATACAGTATGTTATTCGGCTGAGACACAGGTCCTCGTAAGGTTTAGCTGATATGTAAATTTGGGTATCATCAGCATAACAGTGAAAGATAATACAGTGTTTACGGATTCTTTTACACAGTGGTAGAATCTAAGTATTGAACTTATTTAAAGCTATATATTCATCAGGTTTAACCCATGTCTCCAAGAGACATAGTGCATTAAGCTGATTGTCAGTAATAATGTCATTTACAATAACTGATTTAGGTGCTAGCAATCTTATATTTAACACTTTTAATTTAATGCGGTAGTTGCTGTTGCTCTGATGGACGGACAAGTTTGTATTAATTCTAATGAGGTTGTTAAAACAGTTTTTCTGGCTTTTTGGATTATAAGTTACACAGGGAACAGACACAGTCTCAATATTGAATTGTTTATTTAGCACTGTTATGAGGAAAAGACATGGAAATAGTACATGCTGAAATACAAGCAGAAAAATGGCAGGCTGAATTATTAAAATGGTATAGATCACTTACCTTTATCTAAGGTGAAATCATTGTTTTCTAGTTCTGGCTGTGGAAGTGGGTAGAATGCATACGAAGCAGTAAATGACTAAACAGATATTGAACGCCGGCTTGACAGTACTGTGAACTTTAAACAATGAACTTTTTAAAACTAGTAATAGTACAAAGGTCATTGTACATTCAATGTTAAAATAATGAACTCCTTGGGACATTAAAGTGTATGATGTTCCTGGGACCATATAATATACTAATAATGTGATCACACAGCTTAACTGCTAATGCTATTATTAAACACACTGTACTACTGTACTTTCTACAAAGCTCATTGTCAAATCACTTCTTCAAATAAATCATGAGTCAGAATTGGTGTATGATGTCCCTATTTTAAGACTGAATGATGTTCCTGGGACTATATAATGTGCTAATACTGTGGTCAGTTTTTTTCGAGGGAGCGAACGTTGGCTGCAACAGGCTAGGTAGCGGTGGACACGCAGCCCTAGCCTTTAAGTTAAAATCAATAATAAATAGCATCAGTTGCCAGAGGAACACACAAAGACGTCTGCCATGGTGGGAATCATCTTGGAGTTGAAGATGCAGTGCTTTGTGGGAACAGTGGTTTCTATGCAGGTGCTGATGTAGCTGGTTACTCCAGAGGCATAGTCTTCTAAGTCAGCAGTACAGCAGCAGTTCTGAACACATCCCAGTTTGCACTGTCAAAGTAGTACTGAAGCACCAGGTCAGTTTCTTCATTCCACACAAGCTCACGTGATAATGATATTGGGGGAGGACAGTCCTCAGGTTGCTGTGGTTAAAACTGCCGGCGACAATGAACAGCACGTCCAGATGTGCGGTATCTTGTTTGCTGATTGCGTCATGCAGCAGCCCCAGCACCGCCGCTGAGTTCGCACGTGACTGAATGTAAACAGCCAGGATAAACACAGCGCTTCTTTGTGTCTGAATACGACCTGTTGTTTACAAAGCGCAGACGCTGCCGCCCCCTGCTTTTCCCGGGTGTTGCCATGTGGTCTCCGGGGTGGAGGGAGTGCGTTTATGCCCTCCCACAGGCCACAGATTGGAGCTAGGTGCTTGGGAATTTGATCATTATCAGATGTTTGTAAGACCTCCTGCATCCTTGATTTGCAAAACTTCATGGCTCATCCTTCTTGGCAATGATGAGGGTATGTTTGTTTGTGTAGGAGTGAATGTCTCTTCTTTGTTTCTCTTTGACACTTACAGAGAGATGTTTATATACACTGAGCCTTAAGCTGATATTTAGAGATATATCTGTGAAGATTTTGCCGCTGTGGTTTGGCATAGCCTGATGAGTATGATCCTACAGCGAGAAAAGAGTATATACTCTTCCATTTCTTCTCCAAAGCTGTCAGGAAAAATAAAAGGAAAAATATGTCAATTTAAGCACACATTAAAAATAGAATAATCTATAAGCTGGGAAAAGACAAGAAAAAATACATTCACTGGCCTGACGGTGGCGCTGCAGCAAAGCATTAAATGTTTTTATTCAATAACGTCTGACCTGTAAGTCCTACACTCAAAATGATTTATGGCTGATTCCTTGATGCCTTCCTACTTCTGCTAACTAGTCCAAGATTTTCTTTTTACCACTCCTCACATATTTGGTATTAAAATACTTGCAATGGTCTTAATAACTAATAATTATTCAAAAAAGTAAGCCTGGAACTTTTGAACGCTTGAGCCTATTTAAACAAAATCTGTTCAGCACATGATTTTAAGGTGTCATGTCAAGTTTAGTTTCAGATCCAATACGATACATAAACTTATTAATAAATACACAACATCTGTCCAATACTATTAAATAAATAAACTGTATGCCTCAACATGTGGGAGAAATTAAAGGCATCAGCTAACCTCACTAACTTTGTAAAATAAAATATAACAAATTATCACAGATATACATTGTTATTGCTATTTATTTTATTACTAAAATAAGAAATGATTGTGCAGGACTTTGGCACGGAATTTGCCTTACAATGATGAAGTATTAATAGGAGACCAGATTTTGTAATTTTCAAAAGATACTAGGCTATTCTAATATGTCTTTATATGAGATATGACTATTAACTAAATGTTATGTAGTTATGTAGATATAATAGATTATATAGAACATATAAATTTGTTATTCATGTATTTAGCAGTGTTGGCTCAGGACTTTTATTCTGAAAGGTGAAGTCCAGTGAGACCAAAGGGAAGCAAGCATTGCTAATATCGGGACCAATATCCAATCCTAATATCTGATGGGTGCACTAGTCTCATCGGGCCTGTTGTGCTGGTTCTTTAGGTCTCATCGGGCCTGTTGTGCTGGTTCTTTAGGTCTCATTGGGCCTGTTGTGGTTGTGGCAAATCTTACAACTTAGGCCTACTTAAAGCCATAGCTGACACCCATATGACTCCAGTGTTGAGACAAATTGCATGTTTTTTTCATGGTAATTCCTACTCCATCCACTATGTGGCAGTATATTGGAAATAGGCCAGGTTACAAGCCAAAAGGAGAGGATCAGTCAGTAGCAAAGAGGTTTAGCTGAGTCTCACTTCAGGCCTCATTGTAATGAAGACTGAATGAAGGAACTTTGGTTCAAATACTCATTGTAAGTTTGCAATCCTTTAATTCTTTATATATTCTATCAAGGTTTGTGTATGTTTAATGCATGAGGTCGGGTGCTGTTGTGCTTTTGCAGAAAGCTTCTCTTTTTTCTTGTTGTTTGTTTGTTTGTTTCTCTATTTGCACTCCTTACAACTAACTTGCTCTTCATATGGACATTGGGATTAGCCTGTTGTGCTTGTTTTTAGGGTCTCATTGGGCCTGTTTTCATGTTCCTAAGTTCTCATTTGTCATGTGCTTATGGTCTCATCGGGCCTGTTGTGCTGGTTCTTTAGGTCTCATCGGGCCTGTAGTGCTGGTTCTTTAGTTCTCATTGGGCCTGTAGTGCTGGTGCTTTAGTTCTCATTGGGCCTGTTGTGCTGGTTCTTTAGGTCTCATCGGGCCTGTTGTGCTGGTGCTTTAGTTCTCATCGGGCCTGTTGTGCTGGTTCTTTAGGTCTCATCGGGCCTGTTGTGGTTGTGGCATAAAACAAATCCTACAACTTAGGCCTACTTGAAGCCATAGCATAGTGTTGAGACAAATGGCATGAGTACAGGCCCAAGACTCATTGTAAGTTTGCAATCCTTTAATTCTTTATATATTCTGTCAATGTTTGTGTATGTTTAATGCATGAGGTTGGGTGCTGTTGTGCTTTTGCAGAAAGCTTCTCTTTTTTCTTGTTTGTTTGTTTGTTTGTTTGTGTTTCTCTATTTGCACTCCTTACAACTAACTTGCTCTTCATATGGACATTGGGATTAGCCTGTTGTGCTTGTTTTTAGGGTCTCATTGGGCCTGTTGTGCTGGTGCTTTAGGTCTCATTGGGCCTGTTGTGCTGGTGCTTTAAGGCTCATTGGGCCTGTTGTGGTTGTGGCATAAAACAAATCCTACAACTTAGGCCTACTTGAAGCCATACCTGACACCCATTCCCATCTATTCTAAGGGTAGTAGTATATTTCAGCTGCGTCTCTGTACACTACAACTGACTTTGGATTTGTATGCTATCTGGATGTTTCACTGGAAGAATATTACATTACAAATTGTGAAAATCAGCATATTTTATGTATATATTTATTATTGTTATATATTATTTTTTATTTAAAGTGCTAAAAGTGCTTGCCAAACTTGACTGAGCTATCCAAACTCAAGTGGAAATGTGCTTGTATGTACAAACGAACATTTTTTTTTGGCTCATTAGTAAGACAGCCCGATTCACCTTGGTGAAGTTTATATTGCTAGCATTTTCTGAGGAGACCCTGAAAGCTGTTTATCATGAAATTCATGTGTCATACTGTCATGTGTCTCTTGTATGATCTTTGTTCTTTGAAATGCAGCTTCTCCTAGTCTTAGAAATATGTGGAAATAGTACCACCAGTGAAAGTGGTGAGATTTGGTATGGGGGGTGAGATTAGGCGCAGCAGTGTTAACTGAGTGTTAACTGTTTACTAGCTCTCATGTTGCTTGTTAATCATTTCTTTGTAATCTTTAATATTAGCTTTGGCTTGTTTCTTAGCCAGTGTCAATCCTTGCGCTATCTACTATGTGTGTTACTTTACATTACTTTGCTTTACTAACCTGTGTTTTTTCTCAAGAAACATGATGGCCGTGGAGAGACACTGTTAGGAAGAAGACAGACGCCAGAATCGAGGGAGCAAGCCGCTCAGCTGACTTTTTGTGCTCCACTGCTGACTGCAGGTTTGACGTCCGGTCCTCTACCACCTAGAAAGGCTTCACCTGTGCTGCCTGGGATCTGTCTTGCTTTACGGTAACATTGAGAAGGTGCTACTCTAGGGATTATTGTCCCTACCCAGTCCCACAGGTAAGTCAGGTAAGTATTTATTTACTCTATTCAAATAACTTGTTCTGCCATTTCTCTACTTGTATTAAAGTAATATTAGTATCTCTTGCTCATATTTTAAACCCTGCAGTATCGCGATGATGTCGGTGTTTGTAATCATAGATGTCAGAAAATGAGTTAAAACAATCTGAGGAACAAAAGGAAACATATGTATCAATTCTTATGAGAACCAGTGATATTACATTTAAATTTGGGTTGTACAATCTCTGGCAACTAAAGCAGTCCTTGTCAATTGTTATTACTGATAACTTAGTTCACTATGTCTAATGAGTACGTAACCCTGAATGAATCCACTGTCCCAGGTTTTAGATGTTACAGTTACCCACACAGGTCTGATTTTGGTGGTGGTGTAGATGCAATTTATGGTACATTTCTGATGAAAAGCTAGATTTTGTCTGTTCCATCTACAACACTGTTTAGCTGTCTATATGTCCCTCTTCAATTTTGTCTGTCCATGTGCAACTCTGAGGCTGGCTGGCTGTCCATCTGACTATGAAACAATTCTGGCTAGCTCTCTATCCAAGAGAAACTGAGTTGTTGTTTTTTTTTGTTTGTTTGTTTGTTTGTTTTGCTTTTTTTGCATTTTTGCATATTCAGTTTCTTTATTTATATATATATATATATATATATATATATATATATATATATATATATATATATATATATATATATATATATATATATATATATATTGACTTTCTTTTTTCTCATACAGGTTTTCAGGAGCCCATGATCCCATCCCTCTATGAATGTGGATTTGGCCAACAAGAGTCTAGCCATCTGCAAATGTGTGTGGTTGTCTCCATCTGGAACTGTGGCTGGCTGGATTTCTGTAAGTGTGATTCAGGTGTGTGATCATTTAGTTTCTATACATGTATTGACTGATTTTTTTTTTTTTTTTTTTTTAATCATACAGTTTCCCAGGATCCCATGACTGACTCCCTCTCTGAAGGTGGAAACGACTAACAAAGGTCATTCCATCTGCATCTCCATTTTCAACTATATATAGCTAAATACAGCTATACAGTGTGTGCAGAATTATTAGACCGGTTGTATTTAAGAGGATTCTTTTGAACAACAACTATGTTCTCAATCAACCCAAAAGACTCATAAATATCAAAGCTTAATATTTTTGGAAGTTGGAGTGTTTTTTTTGTTTTTAGATTTGGGAGATCTTGGGAGGATATCTGTTTGTGCAGGTAACTATTACTGTGCAGAATTATTAGGCAACTTAATAAAAAACAAATATATACCCATCTCACTTGTTTTTAACCAGGTAAACCAATATAACAACACACAATTTAGAAATAAACATTTCTGACATTCAAAAACAAAACCAAAAACAAATCAGTGACCAATATAGCCACCTTTCTTTACAATGACACTCAAAAGTCTTCCATCTATAGATTCTGTCAGTTGCTTGATCTGTTTACGATCAACATTGCGTGCAGCAGACACCACAGCCTCCCAGACACTGTTCAGAGAGGTGTACTGTTTTCTCTCCCTGTAGATCTCACATTTTATGAGGGACCACAGGTTCTCTATGGGGTTCAGATCAGGATGACTGACGGGTGACAAGGACACGGGTGACACGTGGCGCATGTGGCAGGGCATCCAGGAAATCACAAACTACAGGACAATGCCACCGTCCTGTGACAGTGATGCCTTCCTCCCCGATGCCCTGAATGACTTTAATGCACGGTTTGAGGCACAGAACAACACGTCGGTGAGAAAGATCACGCCCAAGCCGGACGAGAAGGTGTTGTGCCTGACTGCAGTGGACGTGAGAAACTCTGCGCAGAGTCAACCCATGGAAAGCTGCAGGACCAGACAACATCCCCGGCAGAGTGCTGTGAGAGTGTGCAGACCAGTTGACAGATGTTCTTACGGACATCTTCAACGTGTCCTTGCGCAGCTCCACTGTCCCAACGTGCCTCAAGACCACCACCATCGTCCCCGTGCCGAAGAAGACTTTGCAACAGCTTCTTCCCCCAAGCCATCAGACTTCTCAACTCAACTTCTGAACTGATGTCTTTTCTGTTACATGCACATTCTCTCTCTCTCTCCCCAACCATTTACCCCAGATAAAAGGGGAAGCATTTTTGCACAAACCATTTGCACTAATAACTTACTACCTCACTGGACTCTATTTATTACACATTGCACAAATTTGCACACTACTGGCAATTATTTATTATTCTCTGTCTGCACTTGTGTTTTGTATGCACTGTCTATGTTGCACCATGGTCCTGGAGGAACGTTGTTTCGTTTCACTGTGTACTCTGTATGTAGTTGAAATGACAATAAAACCCACTTGACTTGACTTGACTTGAGGTGAACAAGGGGGCCATGTCATCATTTTTTCTTCTTTTAGACCCTTACTGGCCAGCCATGCTGTGGAGTATTTGGATGCATGTGATGGAGCCATTGTCCTGCATGAAAATCATGTTTTCCTTGAACGATACAGACTTCTTTCTGTACCACTGCTTGAAGGTGTCTTCCAGAAACTGACAGTAGGTCTGGGAGTTGAGCTTCACTCCATCCTCAACCCGAAAAGGTTCCACAAGTTCATCTTTGATGATACCAGCCCATGGTCAGATGGATCCAGCCTCGGGCCCATGCATCTGGCCCATCAAGAGTCACTCGCATTTCATCAGTCCATAAAACCTTGAAAATAAATAAATAAATAAATTTCAGTCTTTCAGCCTTCCTTACCTTGGCCATGTCCCTGAGTTTCGCACATCTTGTGCTTTTTGATACTCCAGTAACATTGCAGCTCTGAAATATGGCAAAACTGGTGGCAAATGGCATCTTGGCAGCTTCACGCTTGATTTCTCAATTCATGGGCAGTTATTTTGCGCCTTTTTTTTTTTTAACACATTTCTTGCGACCCTGTTGGCTATTTGCCATGAAACGCTTGATTTTTCGTTGATCACGCTTCAAATGTTTGGCAATTTCAAGACTGCTGCATCCCTCTGCAAAATTTTTGACTTTTCAGAATCTGTCAAATCTCTCTTCTGACCCATTTTGCCAAAGGAAAGGAAGTTGTCTAATAATTAAGCACACCTTATATAGGGTGTTGATGTCATTAGACCACACCCCTTCTCATTGCAGAGATGCACATCACCTGATTTACTTGATTGGTAGTTGGCTTTCAAGCCTATAGAGCTTGGAGTAGGACATGTATAAAAAGGATGATGTGATCAAAATACTCATTTGCTTAATAATTCTGCACACAGTGTATTCTGTCCATCTTCAACTGTGTGAGGCTGACTGTTCGTAAACAGCTTTGATACAGGTAAGTGATCATTCAGTTTCTATACACGTATTGACTTTTTTTCTTTTTTGTCGTACACTTTCCAAGGATCCCTTTACCGACTCATTCTCTGAAGGTGGACTATCAAGGGACTAGGGTCTGACTGTTCGTAAACAGCTTTGATACAGGTAAGTCATCATTCAGTTTCTATACACGTATTGACTTTTTTTCTTTTTTGTCGTACAGTTTCCCAGGATCCCTTTACCGACTCATTCTCTGAAGGTGGACTATCAAGGGTCTAGGGTCTGACTGTTCGTAAACAGCTGTGATACGGGTAAGTGATCATTCAGTACATGTATTGACTTTTTTTCTCTTTTTTGTCGTACAGTTTCCCAGGATCCCGTGACCGAATCCCTCTCTGAAGGTGGAAACGACTAACAAGGATTTTTCCATCTGCATCTCCATTTACAACTGTGACTGGCTGGCTGGTATTCTGTCCATCTTCAACTGTGTGAGGCTGACGGTTCGTAAACAGCTGTGATACTGGTAAGTGATTATTCAGTTTCTATACATGTATTGACTTTTTTTCTTTTTTGTCATACACTTTCCCAGGATCCCGTGACCGACTCCCTCTCTGAAGGTGGAAACGACTAACAAGGATTTCTCCATTCTCTACTATGACTGGCTGGCTGGTATTCTGTCCGTCTTCAAATGTGTGAGGCTGACTGTTCGTAAACAGCTGTGATACAGGTAAGTGATCATTCAGTACATGTATTGACTTTTTTTTTCTTTTGTCGTACAGTTTCGCAGGATCCCATTACCGACTCCCTCTATGAAGGTGGACAATCAAGGGTCTAGGGTCTGACTGTTGGTAAACAGCTGTGATACTGGTAAGTGATTATTCAGTACATATACTAACTTTTTTTTCTTTTTTGTTGTACAGTTTCGCAGGATCCTGTTACCGACTCCCTCTATGAAGGTGGACAATCAAGGGTCTAGGGTCTGACTGTTGGTAAACAGCTGTGATACTGGTAAGTGATTATTCAGTACATATACTGACTTTTTTTTCTTTTTTGTCGTACATTTTCCCAGGATTCCATTACTGACTCCCTCTCTGAAGGTGGACTATCAAGGGTCTAGGGTCTGAGTGTTCGTAAACAGCTGTGATATAGGTAAGTGATCATTCAGTACATATACTAACTTTTTTTTTTTTTTCTTTTATCGTACAGTTTCGCAGGATCCCTTTACCGACTCCCTCTATGAAGGTGGACAATCAAGGGTCTAGGGTCTGACTGTTGGTAAACAGCTGTGATACTGGTAAGTGATTATTCAGTACATATACTGACTTTATTTTCTTTTTTGTTGTACAGTTTCGCAGGATCCTGTTACCGACTCCCTCTCTGAAGGTGGACTAACCAAGGTCTTTATATCTGCATCTCCATTTACAATTGTGACTGGCTAGCTGGTATTCTGTCCATCTTCAACTGTGTGAGGCTGACTGTCCGTAAAGAGCTGTTATACAGGTAAGTGATCATTCAGTTTCTATACACGTATTGACTATTTTTTTTTTTTCTTTTTTGTCGTACAGTTTCCCAGGATCCTGTGAAGGTTGAAAAGACTAACAAGGATTTCTCCATCTGCATCTCCATTCTCTACTATGACTGGCTGGCAGGTATTCTGTCCATCTTGAACTGTGTGAGTCTGACTGTTCGTAATAGCTTTGATACAGGTAAGTGATCATTCAGTTTCTATACATGTATTGACTTTTTTTTTCTTTTTTGTCGTACAGTTTCTCAGGATCCCGTGACCGACTCCCTCTATGAAGGTGGACAATCAAGGGTCTAGGGTCTGACTGTTGGTAAACAGCTGTGATACTGGTAAGTGATTTTTCAGTACATATACTGACTTTATTTTCTTTTTTGTCGTACAGTTTCGCAGGATCCTATTACCGACTCCCTCTCTGAAGGTGGACAATCAAGGGTCTAGGGTCTGACTGTTGGTGAACAACTGTGATACAGGTAAGTGATCATTCAGTACATGTATTGACTTTTTTTTTTTCTTTTTTTTTTGTTGTACAGTTTCGCAGGATCCTGTTACCGACTCCCTCTCTGAAGGTGTTCTATCAAGGGTCTGACTGTTGGTAAACAGCTGTGATGCTGGTAAGTGATCATTCAGTACGTGTTGACTTTTTTTTTTCTTTTTTGTCGTATAGTTTCGCAGGATCCCATTACCGACTCCCTCTCTGAAGGTGTAAACGACTAACAAGGATTTTTCCATCTGCATCTCCATTCTCTACTATGACTCTCTGGCTGGTATTCTGTCCATCTTCAACTGTGTGAGGCTGACTGTCCGTAAACAGCTGTGATACTGGTAAGTGATCATTCAGTTTCTATACACGTATTGACTTTTTTTTTTTCTTTTTTGTCGTACAGTTTCCCAGGATCCCTTGAAGGTTGAAACGACTAACAAGGATTTCTCCATCTGCATCTCCATTCTCTACTATGACTGGCTGGAAGGTATTCTGTCCATCTTGAACTGTGTGAGTCTGACTGTTCGTAAACAGCTGTGATGCTGGTAAGTGATCATTCAGTACGTGTTGACTTTTTTTTTTTTTTCTTTTTTGTCGTACAGTTTCGCAGGATCCTGTTACCGACTCCCTCTATGAAGGTGGACAATCAAGGGTCTAGGGTCTGACTGTTGGTAAACAGCTGTGATACTGGTAAGTGATTATTCAGTACATATACTGACTTTTTTTTCTTTTTTGTCGTACAGTTTCCCAGGATTCCATTACTGACTCCCTCTCTGAAGGTGGACTATCAAGGGTCTAGGGTCTGAGTGTTCGTAAACAGCTTTGATACAAGTAAGTGCTTATTCAGTTCATATACACGTATCCACTTTTTTTTCTTTTTTGTCATACACTTTCCCAGGATTCTATTACCAACTCCCTCTCTGAAGGTGGACTATCAAGTGTCTAGGGTCTGAGTGTTCGTAAACAGCTGTGATACAGGTAAGTGATCATTCAGTTTCTATACATGTATTGACTTTTTTTTCTTTTTTCTCGTACAGTTTCCTAGGATCCCGTGACCGACTCCCTCTCTGAATGTTGAAACGACTAACAAGAGTCTATCCATTTTCTTCTCACTTCACAACTCTATATAGGTAAATACAGCTATATTCTGTCCATCTTCAGCTGTGTGAGGCTGAATGTTCGTAAACAGCTGTTATACAGGTAAGTGATTGTTCAGTTTCTATACATGTATTGACTTTTTTTTCTTTTTGTCGTACAGTTTCCCAGGATTCCATTATCAACTCCCTCTATGAAGGTGGACAATCAAGGGTCTAGGGTCTGACTGTTCGTAAACAGCTGTGATACAGGTAAGTGATCATTCAGTTTCTATACACGTACTGACTTTTTTTTCTTTTTTGTCGTACAGTTTCCCAGGATTCCATTACCGACTCCCTCTATGAAGGTGGACAATCAAGGGTCTAGGGTCTGAGTGTTCGTGAACAGCTGTGATACAGGTAAGTGATCATTCAGTACATGTATTGACCTTTTTTTTTCTTTTTTGTTGTACAGTTTCGCAGGATCCCATTACCGACTCCCTCTATGAAGGTGGACAATCAAGGGTCTAGGGTCTGACTGTTGGTAAACAGCTGTGATACTGGTAAGTGATTATTCGGTACATATACTAACTTTTTTTTCTTTTTTGTTGTACAGTTTCGCAGGATCCTGTTACCGACTCCCTCTATGAAGGTGGACAATCAAGGGTCTAGGGTCTGAGTGTTCGTAAACAGCTGTGATACAGGTAAGTGATCATTCAGTACATGTATTGACTTTTTTTTTCTTTTTTGTCGTACAGTTTCGCAGGATCCCATTACCGACTCCCTTTATGAAGGTGGACAATCAAGGGTCTAGGGTCTGACTGTTGGTAAACAGCTGTGATACTGGTAAGTGATTATTCAGTACATATACTGACTTTTTTTTCTTTTTTCTTGTACACTTTCGCAGGACCCTGTTACCGACTCCCTCTCTGAAGGTGCACTATCAAGGGTCTAGGGTCTGACTGTTCGTAAACAGCTTTGATACAAGTAAGTGATTATTCAGTTTCTATACACGTATTGACTTTTTTTCTTTCTTGTCATACAATTTCCCAGGATTCCATTATCAACTCCCTCTATGAAGGTGGACAATCAAGGGACTAGGGTCTGACTGTTCGTAAACAGCTGTGATACAGGTAAGTGATCATTCAGTACATGTATTTACTTTTTTTTTGTTCTTTTTTGTTGTACAGTTTCCCAGGATCCCTTGACCGACTCCCTCTCTGAAGGTGGAAACGACTAACAAGGATTTTTCCATCTGCATCTCCATTCTCTACTATGACTGGCTGGCTGGTATTCTGTCCATCTTGAACTGTGTGAGTCTGACTGTTCGTAATAGCTTTGATACAGGTAAGTGATCATTCAGTTTCTATACATGTATTGACTTTTTCTTTTTTTTCTTTTTTTGTCGTACAGTTTCCTAGCATCCCGTGACCGACTCCCTCTCTAAAGGTGGAAACTACTAACAAGAGTCTATCCATTTTCTTCTCACTTCACAACTCTATATAGGTAAATACAGCTATATTCTGTCCATCTTTAGCTGTGTGAGGCTGAATGTTCGTAAACAGCTGTTATACAGGTAAGTGATCATTCAGTACATGTATTGACTTTTTTTTCTTCTTGTCGTACAGTTTCCCAGGATTCCATTACCGACTCCCTCTATGAAGGTGGACAATCAAGGGTCTAGGGTCTGAGTGTTCGTAAACAGCTGTGATACAGGTAAGTGATCTTTCAGTACATGTATTGACTTTTTTTTTTCTTTTGTCGTACAGTTTCGCAGGATCCCATTACCGACTCCCTCTCTGAAGGTGGACAATCAAGGGTCTAGGGTCTGACTGTTGGTAAACAGTTGTGATACTGGTAAGTGATTATTCAGTACATATACTGACTTTTTTTTCTTTTTTCTTGTACAGTTTCGCAGGATCCGGTTATCGACTCCCTCTCTGAAGGTGGACTATCAAGGGTCTAGGGTCTGAGTGTTCGTGAACAGCTGTGATACAGGTAAGTGATCATTCAGTACATGTATTGACTTTTTTTTTTCTTTTTTGTCGTACAGTTTCGCAGGATCCCATTACCGACTCCCTGTATGAAGGTGGACAATCAAGGGTCTAGGGTCTGACTGTTGGTAAACAGCTGTGATACTGGTAAGTGATTATTCAGTACATATACTAACTTTTTTTTTCTTTTTTGTTGTACAGTTTCGCAGGACCCCGTGACCGACTCCCTCTATGAAGGTGGACAATCAAGGGTCTAGGGTCTGACTGTTGGTAAACAGCTGTGATACTGGTAAGTGATTATTCAGTACATATACTGACTTTTTTTTCTTTTTTGTCGTACAGTTTCCCAGGATTCCATTACCGACTCCCTCTCTGAAGGTGGACTATCAAGGGTCTAGGGTCTGAGTGTTCGTAAACAGCTGTGATACAGGTAAGTGATCATTCAGTATATGTATTGACTTTTTTTTTTCTTTTGTCGTACAGTTTCGCAGGATCCCATTACCGACTCCCTCTATGAAGGTGGACAATCAAGGGTCTAGGGTCTGACTGTTGGTAAACAGCTGTGATACTGGTAAGTGATTATTCAGTACATATACTGACTTTTTTTTTCTTTTTTCTTGTACACTTTCGCAGGATCCTGTTACCGACTCCCTCTCTGAAGGTGCACTATCAAGGGTCTAGGGTCTGACTGTTCGTAAACAGCTTTGATACAAGTAAGTGATTATTCAGTTTCTATAGACGTATTGACTTTTTTTCTTTCTTGTCATACAATTTCCCAGGATCCCATTTCGGACTCCCCCTCTGAAGGTGGACTATCAAGGGTCTAGGGTCTGACTGTTCGTAAACAGCTGTGATACTGGTAAGTGATCATTCAGTACATGTATTGACACTTTTTTTCTTTTGTCGTACATTTTCGCAGGATCCCATTACCGACTCCCTCTATGAAGGTGGACAATCAAGGGTCTAGGGTCTGACTGTTGGTAAACAGTTGTGATACTGGTAAGTGATTATTCAGTACATATACTGACTTTTTTTTTCTTTTTTCTTGTACACTTTCGCAGGACCCTGTTACCGACTCCCTCTCTGAAGGTGCACTATCAAGGGTCTAGGGTCTGACTGTTCGTAAACAGCTTTGATACAAGTAAGTGATTATTCAGTTTCTATACACGTATTGACTTTTTTTCTTTCTTGTCATACAATTTCCCAGGATCCCATTTCGGACTCCCCCTCTGAAGGTGGACTATCAAGGGTCTAGGGTCTGAGTGTTCGTGAACAGCTGTGATACAGGTAAGTGATCATTCAGTACATGTATTGACTTTTTTTTTTCTTTTTTGTCATACAGTTTCGCAGGATCCTGTTACCGACTCCCTCTATGAAGGTGGACAATCAAGGGTCTAGGGTCTGACTGTTGGTAAACAGCTGTGATACTGGTAAGTGATTATTCAGTACATATACTGACTTTATTTTCTTTTTTGTTGTACAGTTTCGCAGGATCCTGTTACCGACTCCCTCTTTGAAGGTGGACTATCAAGGGTCTAGGGTCTGACTGTTGGTAAACAGCTGTGATACTGGTAAGTGATTATTCAGTACATATACTAACTTTTTTTTTCTTTTTTGTTGTACAGTTTCGCAGGATCCCGTGACCGACTCCCTCTATGAAGGTGGACAATCAAGGGTCTAGGGTCTGACTGTTGGTAAACAGCTGTGATACTGGTAACTGATTATTCAGTACATATACTGACTTTTTTTTCTATTTTGTCATACAGTTTCGCAGGATCCTGTTACCGACTCCCTCTCTGAAGGTGGACTATCAAGGGTCTAGGGTCTGACTGTTCGTAAACAGCTTTGATACAAGTAAGTGATTATTCAGTTGCTATAGACGTATTGACTTTTTTTCTTTCTTGTCATACAATTTCCCAGGATCCCATTTCGGACTCCCCCTCTGAAGGTGGACTATCAAGGGTCTAGGGTCTGAGTGTTCGTGAACAGCTGTGATACTGGTAAGTGATCATTCAGTACATGTATTGGCACTTTTTTTCTTTTGTCGTACATTTTCGCAGGATCCCATTACCGACTCCCTCTATGAAGGTGGACAATCAAGGGTCTAGGGTCTGACTGTTGGTAAACAGTTGTGATACTGGTAAGTGATTATTCAGTACATATACTGACTTTTTTTTCTTTTTTCTTGTACAGTTTCGCAGGATCCTGTTATCGACTCCCTCTCTGAAGGTGGACTATCAAGGGTCTAGGGTCTGAGTGTTCGTGAACAGCTGTGATACAGGTAAGTGATCATTCAGTACATATATTGACTTTTTTTTTCTTTTTTGTCGTACAGTTTCGCAGGATCCTGTTACCGACTCCCTCTCTGAAGGTGGACTATCAAGGGTCTAGGGTCTGACTGTTCGTAAACAGCTTTGATACAAGTAAGTGATTATTCAGTTTCTATAGACGTATTGACTTTTTTTCTTTCATGTCATACAATTTCCCAGGATCCCATTTCGGACTCCCTCTATGAAGGTGGACTATCAAGGGTCTAGGGTCTGACTGTTGGTAAACAGCTGTGATACTGGTAAGTGATTATTCAGTACATATACTGACTTTATTTTCTTTTTTGTTGTACAGTTTCGCAGGATCCTGTTACCGACTCCCTCTCTGAAGGTGGACTATCAAGGGTCTAGGGTCTGACTGTTGGTAAACAGCTGTGATACTGGTAAGTGATTATTCAGTACATATACTAACTTTTTTTTTCTTTTTTGTTGTACAATTTCGCAGGATCCCGTGACCGACTCCCTCTATGAAGGTGGACAATCAAGGGTCTAGGGTCTGACTGTTGGTAAACAGCTGTGATACTGGTAACTGATTATTCAGTACATATACTGACTTTTTTTTTCTTTTTTCTTGTACACTTTCGCAGGACCCTGTTACCGATTCCCTCTCTGAAGGTGCACTATCAAGGGTCTAGGGTCTGACTGTTCGTAAACAGCTTTGATACAAGTAAGTGATTATTCAGTTTCTATACACGTATTGACTTTTTTTCTTTCTTGTCATACAATTTCCCAGGATCCCATTTCGGACTCCCCCTCTGAAGGTGGACTATCAAGGGTCTAGGGTCTGAGTGTTCGTGAACAGCTGTGATACAGGTAAGTGATCATTCAGTACATGTATTGACTTTTTTTTTTTCTTTTTTGTCGTACAGTTTCGCAGGATCCCATTACCGACTCCCTCTATGAAGGTGGAAAATCAAGGGTCTAGGGTCTGACTGTTGGTAAACAGCTGTGATACTGGTAAGTGATTATTCAGTACATATACTAACTTTTTTTTTCTTTTTTGTTGTACAGTTTCGCAGGATCCCGTGACCGACTCCCTCTATGAAGGTGGACAATCAAGGGTCTAGGGTCTGACTGTTGGTAAACAGCTGTGATACTGGTAAGTGATTATTCAGTACATATACTGACTTTATTTTCTTTTTTGTTGTACAGTTTCGCAGGATCCTGTTACCGACTCCCTCTCTGAAGGTGGACAATCAAGGGTCTAGGGTCTGACTGTTGGTAAACAGCTGTGATACTGGTAAGTGATTATTCAGTACATATACTGACTTTTTTTTCTTTTTTGTCGTACAGTTTCCCAGGATTCCATTACTGACTCCCTCTCTGAAGGTGGACTATCAAGGGTCTAGGGTCTGAGTGTTCGTAAACAGCTGTGATACAGGTAAGTGATCATTCAGTATATGTATTGACTTTTTTTTTTGTTTTGTCGTACAGTTTCGCAGGATCCCATTACCGACTCCCTCTATGAAGGTGGACAATCAAGGGTCTAGGGTCTGACTGTTGGTAAACAGCTGTGATACTGGTAAGTGATTATTCAGTACATATACTGACTTTTTTTTTCTTTTTTCTTGTACACTTTCGCAGGATCCTGTTACCGACTCCCTCTCTGAAGGTGCACTATCAAGGGTCTAGGGTCTGACTGATCGTAAACAGCTTTGATACAAGTAAGTGATTATTCAGTTTCTATAGACGTATTGACTTTTTTTCTTTCTTGTCATACAATTTCCCAGGATCCCATTTCGGACTCCCCCTCTGAAGGTGGACTATCAAGGGTCTAGGGTCTGACTGTTCGTAAACAGCTGTGATACTGGTAAGTGATCATTCAGTACATGTATTGACACTTTTTTTCTTTTGTCGTACATTTTCGCAGGATCCCATTACCGACTCCCTCTATGAAGGTGGACAATCAAGGGTCTAGGGTCTGACTGTTGGTAAACAGTTGTGATACTGGTAAGTGATTATTCAGTACATATACTGACTTTTTTTTCTTTTTTCTTGTACAGTTTCGCAGGATCCTGTTATCGACTCCCTCTCTGAAGGTGGACTATCAAGGGTCTAGGGTCTGAGTGTTCGTGAACAGCTGTGATACAGGTAAGTGATCATTCAGTACATGTATTGACTTTTTTTTTTCTTTTTTGTCGTACAGTTTCGCAGGATCCCATTACCGACTCCCTCTATGAAGGTGGACAATCAAGGGTCTAGGGTCTGACTGTTGGTAAACAGCTGTGATACTGGTAAGTGATTATTCAGTACATATACTGACTTTTTTTTCTTTTTATCTTGTACACTTTCGTAGGACCCTGTTACCGACTCCCTCTCTGAAGGTGCACTATCAAGGGTCTAGGGTCTGACTGTTCGTAAACAGCTTTGATACAAGTAAGTGATTATTCAGTTTCTATACACGTATTGACTTTTTTTCTTTCTTGTCATACAATTTCCCAGGATCCCATTTCGGACTCCCCCTCTGAAGGTGGACTATCAAGGGTCTAGGGTCTGAGTGTTCGTGAACAGCTGTGATACTGGTAAGTGATCATTCAGTACATGTATTGACTTTTTTTTTTCATTTTTGTCGTACAGTTTCGCAGGATCCCATTACCGACTCCCTTTATGAAGGTGGACAATCAAGGGTGTAGGGTCTAACTTTTGGTAAACAGCTGTGATACTGGTAAGTGATTATTCAGTACACATACTGACTTTTTTTTCTTTTTTGTTGTACAGTTTCGCAGGATCCCGTGACCGACTCCCTCTATGAAGGTGGACAATCAAGGGTCTAGGGTCTGACTGTTGGTAAACAGCTGTGATACTGGTAAGTGATTATTCAGTACATATACTGACTTTATTTTCTTTTTTGTTGTACAGTTTCGCAGGATCCTGTTACCGACTCCCTCTCTGAAGGTGGACTATCAAGGGTCTAGGGTCTGAGTGTTCGTGAACAGCTGTGATACTGGTAAGTGATCATTCAGTACATGTATTGACTTTTTTTTTTCATTTTTGTCGTACAGTTTCGCAGGATCCCATTACCGACTCCCTCTATGAAGGTGGACAATCAAGGGTCTAGGGTCTGACTGTTGGTAAACAGCTGTGATACTGGTAAGTGATTATTCAGTACATATACTGACTTTATTTTCTTTTTTGTTGTACAGTTTCGCAGGATCCTGTTACCGACTCCCTCTCTGAAGGTGGACAATCAAGGGTCTAGGGTCTGACTGTTGGTAAACAGCTGTGATACTGGTAAGTGATTATTCAGTACATATACTGACTTTTTTTTCTTTTTTGTCGTACAGTTTCCCAGGATTCCATTACTGACTCCCTTTCTGAAGGTGGACTATCAAGGGTCTAGGGTCTGAGTGTTCGTAAACAGCTGTGATACAGGTAAGTGATCATTCAGTATATGTATTGACTTTTTTTTTTGTTTTGTCGTACAGTTTCGCAGGATCCCATTACCGACTCCCTCTATGAAGGTGGACAATCAAGGGTCTAGGGTCTGACTGTTGGTAAACAGCTGTGATACTGGTAAGTGATTATTCAGTACATATACTGACTTTTTTTTTCTTTTTTCTTGTACACTTTCGCAGGATCCTGTTACCGACTCCCTCTCTGAAGGTGCACTATCAAGGGTCTAGGGTCTGACTGATCGTAAACAGCTTTGATACAAGTAAGTGATTATTCAGTTTCTATAGACGTATTGACTTTTTTTCTTTCTTGTCATACAATTTCCCAGGATCCCATTTCGGACTCCCCCTCTGAAGGTGGACTATCAAGGGTCTAGGGTCTGACTGTTCGTAAACAGCTGTGATACTGGTAAGTGATCATTCAGTACATGTATTGACACTTTTTTTCTTTTGTCGTACATTTTCGCAGGATCCCATTACCGACTCCCTCTATGAAGGTGGACAATCAAGGGTCTAGGGTCTGACTGTTGGTAAACAGTTGTGATACTGGTAAGTGATTATTCAGTACATATACTGACTTTTTTTTCTTTTTTCTTGTACAGTTTCGCAGGATCCTGTTATCGACTCCCTCTCTGAAGGTGGACTATCAAGGGTCTAGGGTCTGAGTGTTCGTGAACAGCTGTGATACAGGTAAGTGATCATTCAGTACATGTATTGACTTTTTTTTTTCTTTTTTGTCGTACAGTTTCGCAGGATCCCATTACCGACTCCCTCTATGAAGGTGGACAATCAAGGGTCTAGGGTCTGACTGTTGGTAAACAGCTGTGATACTGGTAAGTGATTATTCAGTACATATACTGACTTTTTTTTCTTTTTTCTTGTACACTTTCGTAGGACCCTGTTACCGACTCCCTCTCTGAAGGTGCACTATCAAGGGTCTAGGGTCTGACTGTTCGTAAACAGCTTTGATACAAGTAAGTGATTATTCAGTTTCTATACACGTATTGACTTTTTTTCTTTCTTGTCATACAATTTCCCAGGATCCCATTTCGGACTCCCCCTCTGAAGGTGGACTATCAAGGGTCTAGGGTCTGAGTGTTCGTGAACAGCTGTGATACAGGCAAGTGATCATTCAGTACATGCATTGACTTTTTCTTTTTCTTTTTTGTCGTACAGTTTCGCAGGATCCCATTACCGACTCCCTCTATGAAGGTGGAAAATCAAGGGTCTAGGGTCTGACTGTTGGTAAACAGCTGTGATACTGGTAAGTGATTATTCAGTACATATACTAACTTTTTTTTTCTTTTTTGTTGTACAGTTTCGCAGGATCCCGTGACCGACTCCCTCTATGAAGGTGGACAATCAAGGGTCTAGGGTCTGACTGTTGGTAAACAGCTGTGATACTGGTAAGTGATTATTCAGTACATATACTGACTTTATTTTCTTTTTTGTTGTACAGTTTCGCAGGATCCTGTTACCGACTCCCTCTCTGAAGGTGGACTATCAAGGGTCTAGGGTCTGAGTGTTCGTGAACAGCTGTGATACTGGTAAGTGATCATTCAGTACATGTATTGACTTTTTTTTTTCATTTTTGTCGTACAGTTTCGCAGGATCCCATTACCGACTCCCTTTATGAAGGTGGACAATCAAGGGTGTAGGGTCTAACTTTTGGTAAACAGCTGTGATACTGGTAAGTGATTATTCAGTACACATACTGACTTTTTTTTCTTTTTTGTTGTACAGTTTCGCAGGATCCCGTGACCGACTCCCTCTATGAAGGTGGACAATCAAGGGTCTAGGGTCTGACTGTTGGTAAACAGCTGTGATACTGGTAAGTGATTATTCAGTACATATACTGACTTTATTTTCTTTTTTGTTGTACAGTTTCGCAGGATCCTGTTACCGACTCCCTCTCTGAAGGTGGACTATCAAGGGTCTAGGGTCTGAGTGTTCGTGAACAGCTGTGATACTGGTAAGTGATCATTCAGTACATGTATTGACTTTTTTTTTTCATTTTTGTCGTACAGTTTCGCAGGATCCCATTACCGACTCCCTTTATGAAGGTGGACAATCAAGGGTGTAGGGTCTAACTTTTGGTAAACAGCTGTGATACTGGTAAGTGATTATTCAGTACACATACTGACTTTTTTTTCTTTTTTCTTGTACACTTTCGCAGGACCCTGTTACCGACTCCCTCTCTGAAGGTGCACTATCAAGGGTCTAGGGTCTGACTGTTCGTAAACAGCTTTGATACAAGTAAGTGATTATTCAGTTTCTATAGACGTATTGACTTTTTTTCTTTCTTGTCATACAATTTCCCAGGATCCCATTTCGGACTCCCCCTCTGAAGGTGGACTATCAAGGGTCTAGGGTCTGACTGTTCGTAAACAGCTGTGATACAGGTAAGTGATCATTCAGTACATGTATTGACTTTTTTTTTTCTTTTTTGTCGTACAGTTTCCCAGGATCCCGTGACCGACTCCCTCTCTGAAGGTGGAAACGACTAACAAGGATTTTTCCATCTGCATCTCCATTCTCTACTATGACTGGCTGGCTGGTATTCTGTCCATCTTGAACTGTGTGAGGCTGACTGTCCGTAAACAGCTGTTATACAGGTAAGTGATCATTCAGTTTCTATACATGTATTGACTTTTTTTTTCTTTTTTGTCGTACAGTTTCCCAGGATTCCGTGACCGACTCCCTCTATGAAGGTGGACAATCAAAGGTCTAGGGTCTGACTGTTGGTAAACAGCTGTGATACTGGTAAGTGATTATTCAGTACATATACTGGCTTTTTTTTTTCTTTTTTGTTGTACAGTTTCCCAGGATCCCGTGACCGACCCCCTCACTGAAGGTAGACTAAACAAGGGTCTGTACATCTGCATCTCCATTCTCTACTATGACTGGCTGGCTGGTATTCTGTCCATCTTCAAATGTGTGAGGCTGACTGTCCGTAAAGAGCTGTTATACAGGTAAGTGATCATTCAGTTTCTATACACGTATTGACTTTTTTTTCTTTTTTGTCATACAGTTTCCCAGGATTCTATTACCGACTCCCTCTCTGAAGGTGGACTATCAAGGGTCTAGGGTCTGACTGTTCGTGAACAGCTGTGATACAGGTAAGTGATCCTTCAGTTTCTATACACGTATTGACTTTTTTTTTTTTCTTTTTTGTCGTACAGTTTCCCAGGATCCCGTGAAGGTGGAATCGACTTACAAGGATTTCTCCATCTGCATCTCCATTCTCTACTATGACTGGCTGGCAGGTATTTTGTCCATCTTGAACTGTGTGAGGCTGACTGTTCGTAAATAGCTGTGATACAGGTAAGTGATCATTCAGTTTCTATACATGAATTGACTTTTTTTTCTTTTTTGTCGTACAGTTTCGCAGGATCCCATTACCGACTCCCTTTATGAAAGTGGACAATCAAGGTCTAAGGTCTAACTTTTGGTAAACAGCTGTGATACTGGTAAGTGATTATTCAGTTTCTATACACGTATTGACTTTTTTTCTTTCTTGTCATACAATTTTCCAGGATCCCATTACCGACTCCCTCTATGAAGGTGGACAATCAAGGGTCTAGGGTCTGAGTGTTCGTGAACAGCTGTGATACAGGTAAGTGATCATTCAGTACATGTATTGACTTTTTTTTTTCTTTTTTGTTGTACAGTTTCGCAGGATCCCGTGACCGACTCCCTCTATGAAGGTGGACAATCAAGGGTCTAGGGTCTGACTGTTGGTAAACAGCTGTGATACTGGTAAGTGATTATTCAGTATATATACTAACTTTTTTTTCTTTTTTGTTGTACAGTTTCGCAGGATCCTGTTACCGACTCCCTCTATGAAGGTGGACAATCAAGGGTCTAGGGTCTGACTGTTGGTAAACAGCTGTGATACTGGTAAGTGATTATTCAGTACATATACTGACTTTTTTCTTTTTTGTCGTACAGTTTCCCAGGATTCCATTACTGACTCCCTCTCTGAAGGTGGACTATCAAGGGTCTAGGGTCTGAGTGTTCGTGAACAGCTGTGATACAGGTAAGTGATCATTCAGTACATGTATTGACTTTTTTTTTTTTTTTTTTTTGTACAGTTTCGCAGGATCCCATTACCGACTCCCTCTATGAAGGTGGACAATCAAGGGTCTAGGGTCTGACTGTTGGTAAACAGCTGTGATACTGGTAAGTGATTATTCAGTGTATATATACTAACTTTTTTTCTTTTTTGTTGTACAGTTTTGCAGGATCCTGTTACCGACTCCCTCTATGAAGGTGGACAATCAAGGGTCTAGGGTCTGACTGTTGGTAAACAGCTGTGATACTGGTAAGTGATTATTCAGTACATATACTGACTTTTTTTTCTTTTTTGTCGTACAGTTTCCCAGGATTCCATTACTGAGTCCCTCTCTGAAGGTGGACTATCAAGGGTCTAGGGTCTGAGTGTTCGTAAACAGCTGTGATACAGGTAAGTGATCATTCAGTACATGTATTGACTTTTTTTTTTTCTTTTGTCGTACAGTTTCGCAGGATCCCATTACCGACTCCCTCTATGAAGGTGGACAATCAAGGGTCTAGGGTCTGACTGTTGGTAAACAGCTGTGATACTGGTAAGTGATTATTCAGTACATATACTGACTTTTTTTTCTTTTTTCTTGTACACTTTCGCAGGATCCTGTTACCGACTCCCTCTATGAAGGTGGACTATCAAGGGTCTAGGGTCTGACTGTTCGTGAACAGCTGTGATACAGGTAAGTGATCATTCAGTTTCTATACACGTATTGACTTTTTTTTTCTTTTTTGTCGTACAGTTTCCCAGGATCCCGTGAAGGTTGAAACGACTAACAAGGATTTCTCCATCTGCATCTCCATTCTCTACTATGACTGGCTGGCAGGTATTCTGTCCATCTTGAACTGTGTGAGTCTGACTGTTCGTAATAGCTTTGATACAGGTAAGTGATCATTCAGTTTCTATACATGTATTGACTCTTTTTTCTTTTTTCTCGTACAGTTTCCTAGGATCCCGTGACCGACTCCCTCTCTGAATGTGGAAACGACTAACAAGAGTCTTTCCATTTTCTTCTCACTATACAACTCTATATAGGTAAATACAGCTATATTCTGTCCATTTTCAGCTGTGTGAGGCTGAATGTTCGTAAACAGCTGTTATACAGGTAAGTGATTGTTCAGTTTCTATACATGTATTGACTTTTTTTTCTTTTTGTCGTACAGTTTCCCAGGATTCCATTATCAACTCCCTCTATGAAGGTGGACAATCAAGGGTCTAGGGTCTGACTGTTCGTAAACAGCTGTGATACAGGTAAGTGATCATTCAGTTTCTATACACGTTCTGACTTTTTTCTTTTTTGTCGTACAGTTTCCCAGGATTCCATTACCGACTCCCTTTCTGAAGGTGGACTATCAAGGGTCTAGGGTCTGACTGTTGGTAAACAGCTGTGATACTGGTAAGTGATTATTCAGTATATATACTGACTTTTATTTCTTTTTTCTTGTACAGTTTTGCAGGATCCTGTTACCGACTCCCTCTCTGAAGGTGGACAATCAAGGGTCTAGGGTCTGACTGTTGGTAAACAGCTGTGATACAGGTAAGTGATCATTCAGTACATGTATTGACTTTTTTTTTCTTTTGTCGTACAATTTCGCAGGATCCCGTGACCGACTCCCTCTATGAAGGTGGACAATCAAGGGTCTAGGGTCTGACTGTTGGTAAACAGCTGTGATACTGGTAAGTGAATATTCAGTACATATACTGACTTTATTTTCTATTTTGTCGTACAGTTTCGCAGGATCCTGTTACCGACTCCCTCTCTGAAGGTGGACTATCAAGGGTCTAGGGTCTGAGTGTTCGTGAACAGCTGTGATACAGGTAAGTGATCATTCAGTACATGTATTGACTTTTTTTTTTTTCTGTTTTGTCGTACAATTTCGCAGGATCCCATTACCGACTCCCTTTATGAAGGTGGACAATCAAGGGTCTAGGGTCTAACTTTTGGTAAACAGCTGTGATACTGGTAAGTGATTATTCAGGACATATACTGACTTTTTTTTCTTTTTTCTTGTACAGTTTCGCAGGATCCTGTTACCGACTCCCTCTATGAAGGTGGACAATCAAGGGTCTAGGGTCTGACTGTTGGTAAACAGCTGTGATACAAGTAAGTGATCATTCAGTTTCTATACATGTATTGACTTTTTTTTCTTTTTTGTCGTACAGTTTCCTAGCATCCCGTGACCGACTCCCTCTGTGAAGGTGGAAACGACTAACAAGAGTCTATCCATTTTCTTCTCACTTCACAACTCTATATAGGTAAATACAGCTATATTCTGTCCATCTTCAGCTGTGTGAGGCTGAATGTTCGTAAACAGCTGTTATACAGGTAAGTGATCATTCAGTTTCTATACATGTATTGACTTTTTTTTCTTTTTGTCGTACAGTTTCCCAGGATTCCATTATCAACTCCCTCTATGAAGGTGGACAATCAAGGGTCTAGGGTCTGAGTGTTCGTGAACAGCTGTGATACAGGTAAGTGATCATTCAGTACATGTATTGACTTTTTTTTTTCTTTTTTGTTGTACAGTTTCGCAGGATCCCATTACCGTCTCCCTCTATGAAGGTGGACAATCAAGGGTCTAGGGTCTGACTGTTGGTAAACAGCTGTGATACTGGTAAGTGATTATTCAGTATATATACTAACTTTTTTTTCTTTTTTGTTGTACAGTTTCGCAGGATCCTGTTACCGACTCCCTCTATGAAGGTGGACAATCAAGGGTCTAGGGTCTGACTGTTGGTAAACAGCTGTGATACTGGTAAGTGATTATTCAGTACATATACTGACTTTTTTTTTCTTTTTTGTCGTACAGTTTCCCAGGATTCCATTACTGACTCCCTCTCTGAAGGTGGACTATCAAGGGTCTAGGGTCTGAGTGTTCGTAAACAGCTGTGATACAGGTAAGTGATCATTCAGTATATGTATTGACTTTTTTTTTCTTTATTGTTGTACAGTTTCGCAGGATCCCGTGACCGACTCCCTCTATGAAGGTGGACAATCAAGGGTCTAGGGTCTGACTGTTGGTAAACAGCTGTGATACTGGTAAGTGATTATTCAGTACATATACTGACTTTATTTTCTATTTTGTCGTACAGTTTCGCAGGATCCTGTTACCGACTCCCTCTCTGAAGGTGGACTATCAAGGGTCTAGGGTCTGAGTGTTCGTGAACAGCTGTGATACAGGTAAGTGATCATTCAGTACATGTATTGACTTTTTTTTTTTCTTTTGTCATACAGTTTCCCAGGATTCTATTACCGACTCCCTCTCTGAAGGTGGACTATCAAGGGTCTAGGGTCTGACTGTTCGTGAACAGCTGTGATACAGGTAAGTGATCATTCAGTTTCTATACACGTATTGACTTTTTTTTTCTTTTTTGTCGTACAGTTTCCCAGGATTCCATTATCAATTCCCTCTATGAAGGTGGACAATCAAGGGTCTAGGGTCTGACTGTTGGTAAAGAGCTGTGATACTGGTAATTGATTATTCAGTATATATACTGACTTTTTTTTCTTTTTTCTTGTACAGTTTTGCAGGATCCTGTTACCGACTCCCTCTCTGAAGGTGGACTATCAAGGGTCTAGGGTCTGAGTGTTCGTGAACAGCTGTGATACAGGTAAGTGATCATTCAGTACATGTATTGACTTTTTTTTTTCTGTTTTGTCGTACAATTTCGCAGGATCCCATTACCGACTCCCTTTATGAAGGTGGACAATCAAGGGTCTAGGGTCTAACTTTTGGTAAACAGCTGTGATACTGGTAAGTGATTATTCAGTACATATACTGACTTTTTTTTCTTTTTTCTTGTACAGTTTCGCAGGATCCTGTTACCGACTCCCTCTATGAAGGTGGACAATCAAGGGTCTAGGGTCTGACTGTTGGTAAACAGCTGTGATACTGGTAAGTGATTATTCAGTACATATACTGACTTTATTTTCTATTTTGTTGTACAGTTTCGCAGGATCCTGTTACCGACTCCCTCTCTGAAGGTGGACTATCAAGGGTCTAGGGTCTGAGTGTTCGTGAACAGCTGTGATACAGGTAAGTGATCATTCAGTACATGTATTGACTTTTTTTTTTCTTTTTTGTCGTACAGTTTCCCAGGATTCCATTATCAACTCCCTCTATGAAGGTGGACAATCAAGGGTCTAGGGTCTGACTGTTCGTAAACAGCTGTGATACTGGTAAGTGATCATTCAGTACATGTATTGACTTTTTTTTTTCTTTTTTGTCGTACAGTTTCCCAGGATCCCGTGACCGACTCCCTCTCTGAAGGTGGAAACGACTAACAAGGATTTCTCCATCTGCATCTCCATTCTCTACTATGACTGGCTGGCTGGTATTCTGTCCATCTTGAACTGTGTGAGGCTGACTGTCCGTAAACAGCTGTTATACAGGTAAGTGATCATTCAGTTTCTATACATGTATTGACTTTTTTTTTCTTTTTTGTCGTACAGTTTCCCAGGATCCCGTGACCGACTCCCTCTATGAAGGTGGACAATCAAAGGTCTAGGGTCTGACTGTTGGTAAACAGCTGTGATACAGGTAAGTGATTATTCAGTACATATACTGGCTTTTTTTTTTCTTTTTTGTCGTACAGTTTCCCAGGATCCCGTGACCGACTCCCTTACTGAAGGTAGACTAAACAAGGGTCTGTACATCTGCATCTCCATTCTCTACTATGACTGGCTGGCTGGTATTCTGTCCATCTTCAAATGTGTGAGGCTGACTGTCCGTAAAGAGCTGTTATACAGGTAAGTGATCATTCAGTTTCTATACACGTATTGACTTTTTTTTCTTTTTTCTTGTACACTTTCGCAGGACCCTGTTACCGACTCCCTCTCTGAAGGTGCACTATCAAGGGTCTAGGGTCTGACTGTTCGTAAACAGCTGTGATACTGGTAAGTGATCATTCAGTACATATACTATCTTTTTTTTTCTTTTTTGTTGTACAGTTTCGCAGGATCCCATGACCGACTCCCTCTATGAAGGTGGACAATCAAGGGTCTAGGGTCTGACTGTTGGTAAACAGCTGTGATACTGGTAAGTGATTATTCAGTACATATACTGACTTTATTTTCTATTTTGTTGTACAGTTTCGCAGGATCCTGTTACCGACTCCCTCTCTGAAGGTGGACTATCAAGGGTCTAGGGTCTGAGTGTTCGTGAACAGCTGTGATACAGGTAAGTGATCATTCAGTACATGTATTGACTTTTTTTTTCTTTTTTGTCGTACAGTTTCCCAGGATCCCGTGACCGACTCCCTCTCTGAAGGTGGAAACGACTAACAAGGATTTTTCCATCTGCATCTCCATTCTCTACTATGACTGGCTGGCTGGTATTCTGTCCATCTTCAACTGTGTGAGGCTGACTGTTCGTAAATAGCTGTGATACTGGTAAGTGATTATTCAGTTTCTATACATGTATTGACTTTTTTTTTTCTTTTTTGTCATACAATTTCCCAGGATCCCGTGACCGACTCCCTCTCTGAAGGTGGACTATCAAGGGTCTAGGGTCTGACTGTTCGTAAATAGCTGTGATACTGGTAAGTGATTATTCAGTTTCTATACACGTATTGACTTTTTTTTTTTTTCTTTTTTGTCGTACAGTTTCCCAGGATCCCGTGAAGGTTGAAAAGACTAACAAGGATTTTTCCATCTGCATCTCCATTCTCTACTATGACTGGCTGGCTGGCTGGTATTCTGTCCATCTTGAAATGTGTGAGTCTGACTATTCGTAATAGCTTTGATACAGGTAAGTGATCATTCAGTTTCTATACATGTATTGACTTTTTTTTCTTTTTTGTCATACAGTTTCCCAGGATTCTATTACCGACTCCCTCTCTGAAGGTGGACTATCAAGGGGTTAGGGTCTGACTGTTCGTGAACAGCTTTGATACAGGTAAGTGATCATTCAGTTTCTATACATGTATTGACTCTTTTTTTTTTTTTCTCGTACAGTTTCCTAGGATCCCGTGACCGACTCCCTCTCTGAATGTGGAAACGACTAACAAGAGTCTATCCATTTTCTTCTCTCTTCACAACTCTATATAGGTAAATACAGCTATATTCTGTCCATCTTCAGCTGTGTGAGGCTGAATGTTCGTAAACAGCTGTTATACAGGTAAGTGATTGTTCAGTTTCTATACACGTTCTGACTTTTTTCTTTTTTGTCGTACAGTTTCCCAGGATTCCATTACCGACTCCCTCTCTGAAGGTGGACTAACCAAGGTCTTTACATCTGCATCTCCATTTACAACTTTGACTGGCTGGCTGGTATTCTGTCCATCTTCAACTGTGTGAGGCTGACTGTCCGTAAACAGCTTTGATACAGGTAAGTGATCATTCAGTTTCTATACATGTATTGACTTTTTTTCTTTTCTTGTCGTACAGTTTCCCAGGATCCCGTGACCGACTCCCTCTATGAAGGTGGACAATCAAGGGTCTAGGGTCTGACTGTTGGTAAACAGCTGTCATACTGGTAAGTGATTTTTCAGTACATATACTGACTTTTTTTTCTTTTTTCTTGTACAGTTTCGCAGGATCCTGTTACCGACTCCCTCTCTGAAGGTGGACTATCAAGGGTCTGAGTGTTTGTGAACAGCTGTGATACAGGTAGGTGATCATTCAGTACATGTATTGACTTTGTTTTTTCTTTTTTGTCGTACAGTTTCTCAGGATCCCATTACCGACTCCCTCTATGAAGGTGGACAATCAAGGGTCTAGGGTCTGACTGTTGGTAAACAGCTGTGATACTGGTAAGTGATTATTCAGTACATATACTGACTTTTTTTTCTTTTTTGTCGTACAGTTTCCCAGGATTCCATTACTGACTCCCTCTCTGAAGGTGGACTATCAAGGGTCTAGGGTCTGAGTGTTCGTAAACAGCTGTGATACTGGTAAGTGATCATTCAGTTTCTATACATGTATTGACTTTTTTTTCTTTTTTGTCGTACAGTTTCCTAGCATCCCGTGACCGACTCCCTCTCTGAAGGTGGAAACGACTAACAAGAGTCTATCCATTTTCTTCTCACTTCACAACTCTATATAGGTAAATACAGCTATATTCTGTCCATCTTCAGCTGTGTGAGGCTGAATGTTCGTAAACAGCTGTGATACAGGTAAGTGATCATTCAATACATGTATTGACTTTTTTTTTTCTTTTTTGTTGTACAGTTTCGCAGGATCCCGTGACCGACTCCCTCTATGAAGGTGGACAATCAAGGGTCTAGGGTCTGACTGTTGGTAAACAGCTGTGATATTGGTAAGTGATTATTCAGTACATATACTAACTTTTTTTTTCTTTTTTGTTGTACAGTTTCGCAGGATCCCGTGACCGACTCCCTCTATGAAGGTGGACAATCAAGGGTCTAGGGTCTGACTGTTGGTAAACAGCTGTGATACTGGTAAGTGATTATTCAGTACATATACTGACTTTATTTTCTATTTTGTTGTACAGTTTCGCAGGATCCTGTTACCGACTCCCTCTCTGAAGGTGGACTATCAAGGGTCTAGGGTCTGAGTGTTCGTGAACAGCTGTGATACAGGTAAGTGATCATTCAGTACATGTATTGACTTTTTTTTTTCTTTTTTGTCGTACAGTTTCGCAGGATCCCATTACCGACTCCCCCTATGAAGGTGGACAATCAAGGGTCTAGGGTCTGACTGTTGGTAAACAGCTGTGATACTGGTAAGTGATTATTCAGTACATATACTAACTTTTTTTTTCTTTTTTGTTGTAGTTTCGCAGGATCCCGTGACCGACTCCCTCTATGAAGGTGGACAATCAAGGGTGTAGGTTCTGACTGTTGGTAAACAGCTGTGATACTGGTAAGTGATTATTCAGTACATATACTGACTTTATTTTCTATTTTGTCGTACAGTTTCGCAGGATCCTGTTACCGACTCCCTCTCTGAAGGTGGACTATCAAGGGTCTAGGGTCTGAGTGTTCGTGAACAGCTGTGATACAGGTAAGTGATCATTCAGTACATGTATTGACTTTTTTTTTTCTGTTTTCTCGTACAATTTCGCAGGATCCCATTACCGACTCCCTTTATGAAGGTGGACAATCAAGGGTCTAGGGTCTAACTTTTGGTAAACAGCTGTGATACTGGTAAGTGATTATTCAGTACATAGACTGACTTTTTTTTCTTTTTTCTTGTACAGTTTCGCAGGATCCTGTTACCGACTCCCTCTATGAAGGTGGACAATCAAGGGTCTAGGGTCTGACTGTTGGTAAACAGCTGTGATACTGGTAAGTGATTATTCAGTACATATACTGACTTTATTTTCTATTTTGTTGTACAGTTTCGCAGGATCCGGTTACCGACTCCCTTTATGAAGGTGGACAATCAAGGGTCTAGGGTCTAACTGTTGGTAAACAGCTGTGATACTGGTAAGTGATTATTCAGTACATATACTGACTTTTTTTTTTCTTTTTTCTTGTACACTTTCGCAGGATCCTCTTACCGACTCCCTCTCTGAAGGTGCACTATCAAGGGTCTAGGGTCTGACTGTTCGTAAACAGCTTTGATACAAGTAAGTGATCATTCAGTTTCTATACATGTATTGACTTTTTTTTTCTTTTTGTCGTACAGTTTCCCAGGATTCCATTATCAACTCCCTCTATGAAGGTGGACAATCAAGGGTCTAGGGTCTGAGTGTTCGTGAACAGCTGTGATACAGGTAAGTGATCATTCAGTACATGTATTGACTTTTTTTTTTCTTTTTTGTTGTACAGTTTCGCAGGATCCCATTACCGACTCCCTCTATGAAGGTGGACAATCAAGGGTCTAGGGTCTGACTGTTGGTAAACAGCTGTGATACTGGTAAGTGATTATTCAGTGTATATACTAACTTTTTTTTCTTTTTTGTTGTACAGTTTCGCAGGATCCTGTTACCGACTCCCTCTATGAAGGTGGACAACCAAGGGTCTAGGGTCTGAGTGTTCGTGAACAGCTGTGATACTGGTAAGTGATTATTCAGTACATATACTGACTTTTTTTTCTTTTTTGTCGTACAGTTTCCCAGGATTCCATTACTGACTCCCTCTCTGAAGGTGGACTATCAAGGGTCTAGGGTCTGAGTGTTCGTGAACAGTTGTGATACAGGTAAGTGATCATTCAGTACATGTATTTACTTTTTTTTTTTTCTTTTGTCATACAGTTTCCCAGGATTCTATTACCGACTCCCTCTCTGAAGGTGGACTATCAAGGGTCTAGGGTCTGTCTGTTCGTTAACAGCTGTGATACAGGTAAGTGATCATTTAGTTTCTATACACGTATTGACTTTTTTTTTCTTTTTTGTCGTACAGTTTCCTAGGATCCCGTGAAGGTTGAAACGACTAACAAGGATTTCTCCATCTGCATCTCCATTCTCTACTATGACTGGCTGGCAGGTATTCTGTCCATCTTGAACTGTGTGAGTCTGACTGTTCGTAATAGCTTTGATACAGGTAAGTGATCATTCAGTTTCTATACATGTATTGACTCTTTTTTTCTTTTTTCTCGTACAGTTTCCTAGGATCCCGTGACCGACTCCCTCTCTGAATGTGGAAACGACTAACAAGAGTCTATCCATTTTCTTCTCACTTCACAACTCTATATAGGTAAATACAGCTATATTCTGTCCATCTTCAGCTGTGTGAGGCTGAATGTTCGTAAACAGCTGTTATACAGGTAAGTGATTGTTCAGTTTCTATACATGTATTGACGTTTTTTTCTTTTTGTCGTACAGTTTCCCAGGATTCCATTATCAACTCCCTCTATGAAGGTGGACAATCAAGGGTCTAGGGTCTGACTGTTCGTAAACAGCTGTGATACAGGTAAGTGATCATTCAGTTTCTATACACGTTCTGACTTTTTTCTTTTTTGTCGTACAGTTTCCCAGGATTCCATTACCGACTCCCTCTCTGAAGGTGGACTATCAAGGGTCTAGGGTCTGACTGTTGGTAAAGAGCTGTGATACTGGTAAGTGATTATTCAGTATATATACTGACTTTTTTTTCTTTTCTTGTACAGTTTTGCAGGATCCTGTTACCGACTCCCTCTCTGAAGGTGGACTATCAAGGGTCTAGGGTCTGAGTGTTCGTGAACAGCTGTGATACAGGTAAGTGATCATTCAGTACATGTATTGACTTTTTTTTTTCTATTTTGTCATACAGTTTCCCAGGATTCTATTACCGACTCCCTCTCTGAAGGTGGACTATCAAGGGTCTAGGGTCTGTCTGTTCGTTAACAGCTGTGATACAGGTAAGTGATCATTTAGTTTCTATACACGTATTGACTTTTTTTTTTCTTTTTTGTCGTGCAGTTTCCTAGGATCCCGTGAAGGTTGAAAGGACTAACAAGGTTTTCTCCATCTGCATCTCCATTCTCTACTATGACTGTCTGGCAGGTATTCTGTCCATCTTGAACTTTGTGAGTCTGACTGTTCGTAATAGCTTTGATACCGGTAAGTGATCATTCAGTTTCTATACATGTATTGACTCTTTTTTCTTTTTTCTCGTACAGTTTCCTAGGATCCCGTGACCGACTCCCTCTCTGAATGTGGAAACGACTAACAAGAGTCTATCCATTTTCTTCTCACTTCACAACTCTATATAGGTAAATACAGCTATATTCTGTCCATCTTCAGCTGTGTGAGGCTGAATGTTCGTAAACAGCTGTTATACAGGTAAGTGATTGTTCAGTTTCTATACATGTATTGACTTTTTTTTCTTTTTGTCGTACAGTTTCCCAGGATTCCATTATCAACTCCCTCTATGAAGGTGGACAATCAAGGGTCTAGGGTCTGACTGTTCGTAAACAGCTTTGATACAAGTAAGTGATTATTCAGTTTCTATACACGTATTGACTTTTTTTCTTTCTTGTCATACAATTTCCCAGGATCCCATTTCGGACTCCCCCTCTGAAGGTGGACTATCAAGGGTCTAGGGTCTGACTGTTCGTAAACAGCTGTGATACTGGTAAGTGATTATTCAGTACATGTATTGACTTTTTTTTTCTTTTTTGTCGTACAGTTTCCCAGGATCCCGTGACAGACTCCCTCTCTGAAGGTGGAAACGACTAACAAGGATTTTTCCATCTGCATCTCCATTCTCTACTATGACTGGCTGGCTGGTATTCTGTCCATCTTCAACTGTGTGAGGCTGACTGTTCGTAAATAGCTGTGATACTGGTAAGTGATTATTCAGTTTCTATACATGTATTGACTTTTTTTTTTCTTTTTTGTCATACAATTTCCCAGGATCCCGTGACCGACTCCCTCTCTGAAGGTGGACTATCAAGGGTCTAGGGTCTGACTGTTCGTAAATAGCTGTGATACTGGTAAGTGATTATTCAGTTTCTATACACGTATTGACTTTTTTTTTTTTCTTTTTTGTCGTACAGTTTCCCAGGATCCCGTGAAGGTTGAAAAGACTAACAAGGATTTTTCCATCTGCATCTCCATTCTCTACTATGACTGGCTGGCATGTATTCTGTCCATCTTGAACTGTGTGAGTCTGACTGTTCGTAATAGCTTTGATACAGGTAAGTGATCATTCAGTTTCTATACATGTATTGACTTTTTTTATTTTTTGTTATACAGTTTCCCAGGATCCCGTGACCGAATCCCTCACTGAAGGTGGAAACGAATAACAAGGTTTTTTCCATCTGCATCTCCATTCTCTACTATGACTGGCTGGCTGGCTGGTATTCTGTCCATCTTGAAATGTGTGAGTCTGACTGTTCGTAATAGCTTTGATACAGGTAAGTGATCATTCAGTTTCTATACATGTATTGACTTTTTTTTCTTTTTTGTCGTACAGTTTCCTAGGATCCCGTGACCGACTCCCTCTCTGAAGGTGGAAATGACTAACAAGAGTCTATCCATTTTCTTCTCACTTCACAACTCTATATAGGTAAATACAGCTATATTCTGTCCATCTTCAGCTGTGTGAGGCTGAATGTTCGTAAACAGCTGTTATACAGGTAAGTGATTGTTCAGTTTCTATACATGTATTGACTTTTTTTTCTTTTTGTTGTACAGTTTCGCAGGATCCCATTACCGACTCCCTCTATGAAGGTGGACAATCAAGGGTCTAGGGTCTGACTGTTGGTAAACAGCTGTGATACCGGTAAGTGATTATTCAGTACATATACTAACTTTTTTCTTCTTTTTTGTTGTACAGTTTCGCAGGAGCCTGTTACCGACTCACTCTCTGAAGGTGGAAACGACTAACAAGGATTTTTCCATCTGCATCTCCATTCTCTACTATGACTGGCTGGCTGGTATTCTGTCCATCTTCAACTGTGTGAGGCTGACTGTTCGTAAATAGCTGTGATACTGGTAAGTGATTATTCAGTTTCTATACCTGTATTGACTTTTTTTTTTTCTTTTTTGGCATACAATTTCCCAGGATCCCGTGACCGACTCCCTCTCTGAAGGTGGACTAACCAAGGTCTTTATATCTGCATCTCCATTTACAACTGTGACTGGCTGGCTGGTATTCTGTCCATCTTCAACTGTGTGAGGCTGACTGTCCGTAAACAGCTGTTATACAGGTAAGTGATCATTCAGTTTCTATATATGTATTGACTTTTTTTTTTCTTTTTTGTCGTACAGTTTCCCAGGATCCCGTGAAGGTTGAAACGACTAACAAGGATTTCTCCATCTGCATCTCCATTCTCTACTATGACTGGCTGGCAGGTATTCTGTCCATCTTGAACTGTGTGAGTCTGACTGTTCGTAATAGCTTTGATACAGGTAAGTGATCATTCAGTTTCTATATATGTATTGACTTTTTTTTCTTTTTTGTCGTACAGTTTCCTAGGATCCCGTGACCGACTCCCTCTCTGAAGGTGGAAATGACTAACAAGAGTCTATCAATTTTCTTCTCACTTCACAACTCTATATAGGTAAATACAGCTATATTCTGTCCATCTTCAGCTGTGTGAGGCTGAATGTTCGTAAACAGCTGTGATACTGGTAAGTGATTATTCAGTACATATACTGACTTTTTTTTCTTTTTTGTCGTACAGTTTCCCAGGATTCCATTACTGAATCCTTCTCTGAAGGTGGACTATCAAGTGTCTAGGGTCTGACTGTTCGTGAACAGCTGTAATACAGGTAAGTGATTATTCAGTTTCTATACATGTATTGACTTTTTTTTCTTTTTTGTTGTACAGTTTCCCAGAATCCCGTGACCGACTCCCTCTCTGAAGGTGGACTAACCAAGGTCTTTACATCTGCATCTCCATTTACAACTTTGACTGGCTGGCTGGTATTCTGTCCATCTTCAACTGTGTGAGGCTGACTGTCCGTAAACAGCTTTGATACAGGTAAGTGATCATTCAGTTTCTATACATGTATTGACTTTTTTTTTTCTTTTTTTGTCGTACAGTTTCCCAGGATCCCGTGACCGACTCCCTCTATGAAGGTGGACAATCAAGGGTCTAGGGTCTGACTGTTGGTAAACAGCTGTCATACTGGTAAGTGATTTTTCAGTACATATACTGACTTTTTTTTCTTTTTTCTTGTACAGTTTCGCAGGATCCTGTTACCGACTCCCTCTCTGAAGGTGGACTATCAAGGGTCTGAGTGTTCGTGAACAGCTGTGATACAGGTAAGTGATCATTCAGTACATGTATTGACTTTGTTTTTTCTTTTTTGTCGTACAGTTTCGCAGGATCCCATTACCGACTCCCTCTATGAAGGTGTAAACGACTAACAAGGATTTTTCCATCTGCATCTCCATTCTCTACTATGACTCTCTGGCTGGTATTCTGTCCATCTTCGGCTGTGTGAGGCTGACTGTCCGTAAACAGCTGTTATACAGGTAAGTGATCATTCAGTTTCTATACACGTATTGACTTTTTTTCTTTTCTTTTTTGTCGTACAGTTTCCCAGGATCCCGTGAAGGTTGAAACGACTAACAAGGATTTCTCCATCTGCATCTCCATTCTCTACTATGACTGGCTGGCAGGTATTCTGTCCATCTTGAACTGTGTGAGTCTGACTGTTCGTAATAGCTTTGATACAGGTAAGTGATCATTCAGTTTCTATACATGTATTGACTTTTTTTTCTTTTTTGTTGTACGGTTTCCTAGCATCCCGTGACCGACTCCCTCTCTGAAGGTGGAAACGACTAACAAGAGTCTATCCATTTTCTTCTCACTTCACAACTCTATATAGGTAAATACAGCTATATTCTGTCCATCTTCAGCTGTGTGAGGCTGAATGTTCGTAAACAGCTGTGATACTGGTAAGTGATTATTCAGTACATATACTGACTTTATTTTCTTTTTTGTCGTACAGTTTCCCAGGATTCCATTATCAACTCCCTCTATGAAGGTGGACAATCAAGGGTCTAGGGTCTGACTGTTGGTAAACAGCTGTGATACTGGTAAGTGATTATTCAGTACATATACTGACTTTTTTTTCTTTTTTGTCGTACAGTTTCCCAGGATTCTATTACCGACTCCCTCTCTGAAGGTGCACTATCAAGGGTCTAGGGTCTGACTGTTCGTAAACAGCTTTGATACAAGTAAGTGATCATTCAGTTTCTATACATGTATTGACTTTTTTTTCTTTTTTGTCGTACAGTTTCCTAGCATCCCGTGACCGACTCCCTCTCTGAAGGTGGAAACGACTAACAAGAGTCTATCCATTTTCTTCTCACTTCACAACTCTATATAGGTAAATACAGCTATATTCTGTCCATCTTCAGCTGTGTGAGGCTGAATGTTCGTAAACAGCTGTTATACAGGTAAGTGATCATTCAGTTTCTATACATGTATTGACTTTTTTTTCTTTTTGTTGTACAGTTTCGCAGCATCCTGTTACCGACTCCCTCACTGAAGGTGGACTATCAAGGGTCTAGGGTCTGAGTGTTCGTGAACAGCTGTGATACAGGTAAGTGATCATTCAGTACATGTATTGACTTTTTTTTTTCTTTTTTGTCGTACAATTTCGCAGGATCCCATTACCGACTACCTTTATGAAGGTGGACAATCAAGGGTCTAGGGTCTAACTTTTGGTAAACAGCTGTGATACTGGTAAGTGATTATTCAGTACATATACTAACTTTTTTTTTCTTTTTTGTTGTACAGTTTCGCAGGATCCCGTGACCGACTCCCTCTATGAAGGTGGACAATCAAGGGTCTAGGGTCTGACTGTTGGTAAACAGCTGTGATACTGGTAAGTGATTATTCAGTACATATACTGACTTTATTTTCTATTTTGTCGTACAGTTTCGCAGGATCCTGTTACCGACTCCCTCTCTGAAGGTGGACTATCAAGGGTCTAGGGTCTGAGTGTTCGTGAACAGCTGTGATACAGGTAAGTGATCATTCAGTACATGTATTGACTTTTTTTTTCTGTTTTGTCGTACAATTTCGCAGGATCCCATTACCGACTCCCTTTATGAAGGTGGACAATCAAGGGTCTAGGGTCTAACTTTTGGTAAACAGCTGTGATACTGGTAAGTGATTATTCAGTACATATACTGACTTTTTTTTCTTTTTTCTTGTACAGTTTCGCAGGATCCTGTTACCGACTCCCTCTATGAAGGTGGACAATCAAGGGTCTAGGGTCTGACTGTTGGTAAACAGCTGTGATACTGGTAAGTGATTATTTAGTACATATACTAACTTTTTTTTTCTTTTTTGTTGTACAGTTTCGCAGGATCCCGTGACCGACTCCCTCTATGAAGGTGGACAATCAAGGGTCTAGGGTCTGACTGTTGGTAAACAGCTGTGATAGTGGTAAGTGATTATTCAGTACATATACTGACTTTTTTTTCTTTTTTCTTGTACAGTTTTGCAGGATCCTGTTACCGACTCCCTCTATGAAGGTGGACAATCAAGGGTCTAGGGTCTGACTGTTGGTAAACAGCTGTGATACTGGTAAGTGATTATTCAGTACATATACTGACTTTATTTTCTATTTTGTCGTACAGTTTCGCAGGATCCTGTTACCGACTCCCTTTATGAAGGTGGACAATCAAGGGTCTAGGGTCTGAGTGTTCGTGAACAGCTGTGATACAGGTAAGTGATCATTCAGTACATGTATTGACTTTTTTTTTTCTGTTTTGTCGTACAATTTCGCAGGATCCCATTACCGACTCCCTTTATGAAGGTGGACAATCAAGGGTCTAGGGTCTGAGTGTTCGTGAACAGCTGTGATACAGGTAAGTGATCATTCAGTACATGTATTGACTTTTTTTTTTCTTTTTTCTTGTACAGTTTCGCAGGATCCCATTACCGACTCCCTCTATGAAGGTGGACAATCAAGGGTCTAGGGTCTAACTTTTGGTAAACAGCTGTGATACTGGTAAGTGATTATTCAGTACATATACTGACTTTTTTTTCTTTTTTCTTGTACAGTTTCGCAGGATCCTGTTACCGACTCCCTCTATGAAGGTGGACAATCAAGGGTCTAGGGTCTGACTGTTGGTAAACAGCTGTGATACTGGTAAGTGATTATTTAGTACATATACTAACTTTTTTTTTCTTTTTTGTTGTACAGTTTCGCAGGATCCCGTGACCGACTCCCTCTATGAAGGTGGACAATCAAGGGTCTAGGGTCTGACTGTTGGTAAACAGCTGTGATACTGGCAAGTGATTATTCAGTACATATACTGACTTTATTTTCTATTTTGTCGTACAGTTTCGCAGGATCCTGTTACCGACTCCCTCTCTGAAGGTGGACTATCAAGGGTCTAGGGTCTGAGTGTTCGTGAACAGCTGTGATACAGGTAAGTGATCATTCAGTACATGTATTGACTTTTTTTTTTCTGTTTTGTCGTACAATTTCGCAGGATCCCATTACCGACTCCCTTTATGAAGGTGGACAATCAAGGGTCTAGGGTCTGAGTGTTCGTGAACAGCTGTGATACAGGTAAGTGATTATTCAGTACATATACTGACTTTATTTTCTATTTTGTCGTACAGTTTCGCAGGATCCTGTTACCGACTCCCTCTCTGAAGGTGGACTATCAAGGGTCTAGGGTCTGAGTGTTCGTGAACAGCTGTGATACAGGTAAGTGATCATTCAGTACATGTATTGACTTTTTTTTTTCTGTTTTGTCGTACAATTTCGCAGGATCCCATTACCGACTCCCTTTATGAAGGTGGACAATCAAGGGTCTAGGGTCTAACTTTTGGTAAACAGCTGTGATACTGGTAAGTGATTATTCAGTACATATACTGACTTTTTTTTCTTTTTTGTCGTACAGTTTCCCAGGATTCCATTACTGACTCCCTCTCTGAAGGTGGACTATCAAGGGTCTAGGGTCTGAGTGTTCGTGAACAGCTGTGATACAGGTAAGTGATCATTCAGTTTCTATACACGTATTGACTTTTTTTTTCTTTTTTGTCGTACAGTTTCCTAGGATCCCGTGAAGGTTGAAACGACTAACAAGGATTTCTCCATCTGCATCTCCATTCTCTACTATGACTGGCTGGCAGGTATTCTGTCCATCTTGAACTGTGTGAGTCTGACTGTTCGTAATAGCTTTGATACAGGTAAGTGATCATTCAGTTTCTATACATGTATTGACTCTTTTTTCTTTTTTCTCGTACAGTTTCCTAGGATCCCGTGACCGACTCCCTCTCTGAATGTGGAAACGACTAACAAGAGTCTATCCATTTTCTTCTCACTTCACAACTCTATATAGGTAAATACAGCTATATTCTGTCCATCTTCAGCTGTGTGAGGCTGAATGTTCGTAAACAGCTGTTATACAGGTAAGTGATTGTTCAGTTTCTATACATGTATTGACTTTTTTTTCTTTTTGTCGTACAGTTTCCCAGGATTCCATTATCAACTCCCTCTATGAAGGTGGACAATCAAGGGTCTAGGGTCTGACTGTTCGTAAACAGCTGTGATACAGGTAAGTGATCATTCAGTTTCTATACACGTTCTGACTTTTTTTCTTTTTTGTCGTACAATTTCCCAGTATTCCATTACCGACTCCCTCTCTGAAGGTGGACTATCAAGGGTCTAGGGTCTGACTGTTGGTAAAGAGCTGTGATACTGGTAAGTGATTATTCAGTATATATACTGACTTTTTTTTCTTTTCTTGTACAGTTTTGCAGGATCCTGTTACCGAGTCCCTCTCTGAAGGTGGACTATCAAAGGTCTAGGGTCTGAGTGTTCGTGAACAGCTGTGATACAGGTAAGTAATTATTCAGTACATGTATTGACTTTTTTTTTTCTGTTTTGTCGTACAATTTCGCAGGATCCCATTACCGACTCCCTTTATGAAGGTGGACAATCAAGGGTCTAGGGTCTGACTGTTGGTAAACAGCTGTGATACTGGTAAGTGATTATTCAGTACATATACTGACTTTTTTTTCTTTTTTCTTGTACAGTTTCGCAGGATCCTGTTACCGACTCCCTCTATGAAGGTGGACAATCAAGGGTCTAGGGTCTGACTGTTGGTAAACAGCTGTGATACTGGTAAGTGATTATTCAGTATATATACTAACTTTTTTTTCTTTTTTGTTGTACAGTTTCGCAGGATCCTGTTACCGACTCCCTCTATGAAGGTGGACAATCAAGGGTCTAGGGTCTGACTGTTGGTTAACAGCTGTGATACTGGTAAGTGATTATTCAGTACATATACTGACTTTTTTTTCTTTTTTGTCGTACAGTTTCCCAGGATTCCATTACTGACTCCCTCTCTGAAGGTGGACTATCAAGGGTCTAGGGTCTGAGTGTTCGTGAACAGCTGTGATACAGGTAAGTGATCATTCAGTACATGTATTGACTTTTTTTTTTTCTTTTGTCATACAGTTTCCCAGGATTCTATTACCGACTCCCTCTCTGAAGGTGGACTATCAAGGGTCTAGGGTCTGTCTGTTCGTGAACAGC